>NC_080783.1:93593032-93900449 GCF_028018385.1 Neofelis nebulosa | reverse complement strand
ACTTCTCAGCTGTGTGACTTTGAAGAAGTTGCTTATGCTGTCTCTGCTTCTCTTGTAAAATGGGGTTGATAATAGTGCCTGCCTCATGGGCTAGTTATGAGGTTTAAATGATGCATGTAAAGGACTTAGCCCAATGTCCAATAGGTAGAGAAAATTCACTAAATATTACCTCTGATTATCTTTTGGGTCTCAGCCTAAACATCATTTCCTTTGAGAGAACTCACCTGAGCCTTTTCCTTCTCTTCTATTCCCCTCTACTGCATTTCTTTTTTCACAAAACTCTTTTCCCTCATTTTATATGCTTCTAATATAAAATAATATATGCTTGTGTGTCTGTATACTGTATTATGCCCCATTAATTATATTATAAACTCCATGAGGGCAAGGACTCAGCCCCCTATATCACCAAAAAACAAATGTTATACAAGTTCTAGGAACACAACAGACAGCCAACAAATATCTTGCTAAATGAATGACTGAAGCTGATGGTTCAGGAGTAAGTTTGTGAATGCTGAGTGTCTTCTGGGAAAGCATTGGTGCCTCACAGGGACTGCACTGGGCCAGAAGCCAAAGGAGTTCCACTACACTACTTTTCAATACATTATCTTTACATTGTATTTTAAGATGTTGACACATCAAAATCAAATTACTGGACCAAGCTCAAAACTTACACTTGTATGCCAGGATGAAATGTTCTTTTTTGGCTGAAAAAATGTTCATATTTGCCATGGAATCTCATCCAACCTGGAATTGGCCTGAATGAATTGTGTAAATTATGACAACCATGGTGCTCCCCCTCCCCCGACTCCTGTTTTGCCTACCAAAGTGACTGAACATTTGACTCAATTCATTGCTTCAGTGGTGGGGCTAGTGTAGACCTGGGAAATGACTTCTGGACGGCAAACCCAAAATGTTGGCCCAGGTTTGCATTTCTTACTCCTATTTTACATTGGCCTTTTTTTATCTACATGCTTTCTTTATCTCTTATTTGTGTAATGCCAGTACCTGTCTATTTATTTACACAGCACTTTCCCATCTAGCTTGTTAGACTGTATGGAGAATATCATGTTCAGAAAGAACAATGACAAATACACATAACAACAAAAATGAAAATTTAAACTCCATCAGTATTTGGATAGTACAGGGTTAAGTTCCTCTGTGGGTCTCTCTTGGGTCTCACTAGTGACTAGATCCCAAGAGACTTTCTCCTCCCATCTCCTCTCCCCTTCCATTGTTCTCTTGTTTTGTTCCCTACTCACTGGAAGCCTGGAGGTGATTGGGGCTTTTGGCATCTGTGTGTGTGGGGTTAAGAGAATTTGTAATCTCCAGCTTATTTTCCACATTGAAACACTGATCTATTCCTTACATATAATAATGTCACATATCTTTCATGGCCACCTCTTTCAAATCCTTTCTTACTTTGTAAAACTCCCCCTTACCCCCATCAGCCTTTGCTGACAATGTCTCTTTCCCTGCCTGTGTTATCTTTTTAATGTCTATAACCTGATCTAGATTTTGAGGGCAGTGCTTTTATCAAGGACCAAAGCTGATTATCTTGGCAAGAAACTCATATTATTAGTAAAATATGTGTTTAGAACATAAACTGGGAGTCTGAGGTAGAAATGTCTGCCTTATCCTTTTAATGGATTTTTATGCAACTGAACAGTGTCAGAGAATGTTCAGGCACCTTATACTATTTGACTACACTGAAAAACCTGTTGTCAGCATAGCGCCTTAATGAAAAGTGGCTATTTTGTAGTTTAAGGAGTCAGTAAGCTAGCAAAATCTAGCAATACTTAAAGCTCATAGTTCTTTGTATGTTTAGAAATAACTTAGATTTCATCCTTATGAATTACATATTTTTGATTTTAAGAAGTCCAGTGTCTACCAACATAACTGCCTTGTAGCTATTATCTCTTGTATCCTCAATTCCAAAAACAGGGGACCAAATACAAACAACAATGGCAGAGGAGGAAAGTGACATCTTAAGAATCAAAATATTCTTATGAGTACCCTAAGTGATCACTGACATAGAGCTGGGGGTCAGTGAGAATGGGCTAAAGTTAAATTAGAATGCAGGTTGTCATCAAATTGCCAGCCTAAAGAAAAATATACATATCACTACTTCTGAAGAGGGAGGGAGATACATAACTATAAAGATATCCATAAATGACATACTCAGAAGTCATCCTTGACGGCCTCTTTCCAGAAGGATTGCAAACATAGATCTTTCCACCATATGGCTGTGCCTGCAAGGGAAGTGGTCTGAAAACACTTTGTCGATTCTGGGAAGACTGAAATCCGGGAAGCCTGGATGTAACAGTTCAGGAAAACAGAAGTGTTTTTCTTTGGCTGTTGTTTCTGAAGTTACTTAAATGAGACTCATTGGCTATTGATCTGTATATATTGAGATTACTATAAAACATAATGGACCAGTTTCTCTTTCTCCAGGCTCACAGAATTGGGCATTATATTTCTTGGGAGTAACAAATCGCAGTCTTGGATTTGGGAAAGTATTCTAGGATATGAACGGCAGCTGATTTATTTTTAAGACAGTGATGTCAGAAAGAAAAGCATAACCCAGAGTGTGACGGCAGTGCTCACTGAGAGAATAAGGATTGCTGTTTAAAATATTCAGTAAGGTGGGTTCCCTTTTCCACTTTCAGAATGGATCTGATCCATTCAGGCAAGATGCATCAGAACCCCTCCCCATTATATCTATAACATGCAACTTTCTCTTTTCTGTGGCACTTACATTCTTTATTTTTTTTTTCCTGTGACAGCCCTAGCTGCTCTATTTATCTCTTTAATCTAATTTGCGCTATGACACCAAGCTTTAATTTTCTCATGATTATTTTGCTTTCTTTTTAAGCACCCATGGTGTGCCAAGCATTGGATAAAATCGAAAAGATACAATCCCTGCTGTCGCTGGGCTCGCTCATTTAAAGAGGCATGACAGGCAAAATATCCTGTAATTGGCAATAGGTAGTCCTCATACTTATCCCCCTTTCTCCCTTTTGAAGAAACTTCTTCATCTCTTTGAACAAGCCTAAGAAGTTCCGTAGATCAAAGGTGTCAAAAAACCAGGGGGGTGTGGAACAAGTGTCAGAGAGCAAGCAAATGGCTCTCAGAGTCTCTGCGCCTAGCCTGCCCACGTGCTCTCTGCACTCCTGCCTCACCTGGGCAGACTCCACTCTCTCACCTCCTCCGCTGCCTTGGGCACCGGCCACCCAGGAGCCAAAGGCTCTTTCCCTCCCTCCTTGGCACCCGCCTTCCCACCTTCCAAGCTCCAGGACTTAAAAACCCCTCTTAAAAAGAGGCTGGAGCTAGCGGTTTTCCCAGACTGGTCTGCATGAACTGACAGCCTCTGAGAGCCCGTCAACAAGGGGACAGCTAGGCAGGTGCGGACCCAGGTTTTGGCGTTCCTCCTGAGTCACCCCCAATTCTTTCCTCTCTCTTTTCTTCCCACTGGGATCTTTCTTTGTCTTTTTGCCTGTGACACTGAAGCCCTCTCTTGCCCAGGACTGCGGAGGAACGCCCGTCCATCGTGGCCCGGGCGGCACGGCTCTACGTGTGTGTGGTTTGTGGTGTGCGTGTGCGTGTGTGTGTGTGTGTGTGTGTGTGTGTGTGTTCCCACGCAGCTGGGTGTGGGTGGGGGCGGTTATAAATGATGAGTAAATCACCCCCACTCTTTCTCCTCCCCCCCCCCCCCCCCCATTACTTTGTGGATTCCCTAGGCGCAAAGCCCTTGCCCCAGTCCCTGGCGGTCAGCAGCTTGGGTATCCCAGGCTCAGGCCATTGGGGGAGTCCCCTTCACCCGACTTGCTCCTGCACCCCGAAGCTTCAAAGTTGCGGGAAACAGTCGTGGGGAGTGCGGGAGCCGAGGTTGGCGCCTGCGGCTTTCGCCCGGGGCAGCGGGCTGAGCCGAGGGTCGTGCGGGTGCCAGCTAGGCGAAGGAGTGGGGTTGAGGGGTTGGGGGTGGTGGTGGGAGGAGGAGGCGGGAGGGGGCGAATGGAGGGGAGGCGGGAGCGGACGCTGGGGGAGGCGAGGCGAGGCGAGGCGAGGCGAGGCACAAGGTGGCTCCCCGCGGCCCCGCGCCCCGCGGCTCCCGGGGACGCACCAGCCAGCCAATGGCTGCGCAGAGGTGTACAGCAGATGGCGTCCGACTGCGCCGTTCCTTCCTCCTCCTCCTCCTCCTCGTCGTCCTCCTCCTCTTCCTTCAGTGCTGAGGTTGCCAGACGCTGGAATGGGTGGTCTCCCGACACACACCACCATCTTTCTTGCGCTCGGGAAGCTCGGGGCTCGGCGGCTCCCAGAGGCTGCGGCGGTGGCTCGGGCAAGGCGGGTGAGTGCGGCCGCGCTGCGCCCCGAGCGGGGAATGCCCAGCCCCTGGCCGGCGGCGCGGTAGAGAGGGGGCAGCAGCCAGGGTGGCGGGGTGGTGGTGGTGCTCGGGTGGTGGTGCTCCGTGGGCAGACTTTGCTCTTTGCTCTCCGGGCAGCTTCTCTCACCCTCTCTCCCTGCCAGACGCGGGAACTTGCAAGCGGAGCTTCCCCGAAGCCTCTGGCTTGGGGCTGCGGGAAGGGTGCAGGGTGCGGAGAGCCCGGGGCTGGGCGGGTGGAGATACCCCACGCAGGCACTTGGGCACAGACCTAAGACAACGGGACGGAGCCATGGAATTGGGGTGGCAGGAGCCGTGTTCCCCGACTTCCAGCATGCTTTGTGGGGATGCTGATGAAGGGACCCAAAGGTTCCCCCATCCTGCCCGGGAGCCTCAGAGCCCAGGATTGGAGGGCGGGGAGTTCTGCGGGCTTTGCAAACAGGTTGACTGAGGGTTCCCTTTCGGTAGTGCAGACTGTGAAATCTGCGCGTGGGCGTTCAGTGCCCCTGGAGGATAGCTGAGCAAGTCGAGAAGTTTTGCAGTTTCCTCTGATATATCAGTGGAGTGTCAGTAGGCTACAGCAACAGTTTACATTTTCATTGTCCCTGTTTGGAGCGAGGGGCGAGCTAGGGAGGATAGGACTACTGGGTCTACCGAGACATCTAGCAGTTTATCAAGAGACAACTGGGAACCGAGGGTGAGAGTGAGGGGCAAGGAGGAGGACGCACGTAATTTCTACAGCATCACTCCATATGTTCCTGTCACCTTTCCTTTCTGGCACCCCCTGTATTATTAAAGTTATTTGAATATGCAAATGAACCTCCCCTTTTTCAAGTCTGCATAGTTTGAGTCTAGAAGTTGGAAAGCTTGGAGTGTGTGTGTTTGGGGAAGGGAGGGAGCTTTAAGTTCTCTCAATCTCCTTTATTTAAATATAAGAGGAAGAAACACTTTATTTCAGGAGAAGGGTGTGTGACCTACTGGTACTTTTTCTTCAAAATATTCAGAACATCTCTTAAGAGCTGTTACAATTCTATTTGATTCAGTGTGGTCAAAGGGGAGTTTGACTTAAGATTCTAATACTTGGGCATGTTCTGTGGAAGAGGCCAGCATTATTTGGTGCTCTATTCATTGCCAGGGTGGTCTGCTGTAAGTGCATTTGTACTCTGGTAAATGACAACCTAGCTGGAGAAGCCTTCTTGGTGTTTTCCAGGAGTGCACCTGTGAGTGTCTATTATCATGGAAATGGTAGGGTGCATGTCAGCTAGGCTGTGGTGTGTGTGTGTGTGTGTGTGTGTGTGTGTGTGTGTAGTCATGTGCACGTGCATCTGGAGTTTCCTTTTGACAGGCAGTCATGGGATGTCAAGATGATACATTTATCTTCCAGGCAGTGTCAGGACAGTCTGGGTTTGTTGGGTAACTTGGAGGCAGTGATCTCCAGGGAAGCCTTTTTTTGTGCTTTGGACTATACTACAGCCATTGCTGAAGTCTTCCTGAAATCCACTTGGGATGTTACTAACCAAATCAAGCAATCCTATCTACTAGTGACTGAAGGGCTCATATATTTGTGGATTGAATGCTATATAAAGTCACTGTCTTGAGGCTTCACTTTGAAGCACTGCTGTTTTTAAACCTCAATGCCATTAATACCAGGAGTCTTCTTTTAAAACTTAATGTGGCCAGTTTTCTGCTTTCTGTGGGTAGATGAACCAACTGGGCAGCTTCCCTGGAATTGGCTTCTTAGGTTTGGGCTCTGTGTGCGTGTGTGTGTGTGTGTGTGTGTGTGTGTGTGTGTGTTTCCACCTAACTGCTGGGAGTTGAGGACTGGAAACGCTTCCTTGTGCAAATTAAAGTAAACAAGAATTATGCAGAGAATTCCCCTGAGGTGTGACAACACACACAGATACAATTGCTCACTTAGAGAGTGTGGGATGGTCTTGCACATTAGCACCGATCAGTTCTAGCATTGCTGAACATTCCGTCCATTCAGAGTTCTGAAGATTTGAGACGAATCCATGATGAGTGCTTGGAGATGTATGGTGGGGGAAAGGATTGCCTACTGCCAGTGGAGTCTGATAGTCCAGTTTGAGGGTTCATAACAAGTTGGCTTACTTTATATCTACCTTAATATTTAAATCAACACTTGAGAAATGATCTTTACAATGTCTCTTATTCCTCTGTGGGTGACCCTCCCCATTGTTTTAATCAAAGCTGTTGCTTGTTAACGAATTTGAAATGCTATGAAAGGAAGAGTGTGAGGCGGGTAGACAGAATTACTGATCATAAGAACAGTATGAACACAGACTCCACTCTTTCCAGTATTGACATTAATCGGCAAGGGGCACCTTGCCCCTTTACCGAAAGGTAAAGGCACCTTTCTGGTCTCTGCTGAGTGTACCTTTTGAGAGAACGAAAGTAAAGAATTAAAGAAAGATGGTACTGCTATAATGTACTTCATTCAAAAGCCTATGAAGAACGTTTTCTACTTTGCTGCAGCTCTTGTTTCAGAAGCAATGACTCTTTTATTAATATCTGTGAAAGAAAAGTTTGTCCTTAAATAAAAGTCTGACAAAGCATAATGAAAAGGAGCTAAGTTAGTGGAAGAGGAGTGTCCAAACAAGAAGAATTCCAAAGCATATCAGTTCATTTTAATTACACTTCACAGACCGAAGGCAAAGTCATATGATTTCTTCAAAGGAAAGAAGTCTTGCCCCAACTGCAGTTTCACTGTTCTGCACACCTTTGTAAAGATTAGGCATGAACGTAATACCATTGCTTCAGAAGTTTGAATAGAACCATGAAGAATAGTTGACTGGTCCTATTGAATTAAGAGTCAGAATGACAAATGGTACCATATATTAAGTACATGATCAAGACAAACAGATTAAAGGATTCTGAGAGGTGATGGCTATACCACTTGGTGGAGAAAAGAACAGCACCATTAACAACACAGGCTCAGAGATTCTCTACAGAGAAAGCGTAAAGGCCAGGTCTTTGGCTAAATAGAAGGTATTCTGTTATTAAAACTACTAGCATGAGCTATTTAGATATGCTTTTGGATTGTTGAATGTGAACTACACATGAATACCTCATATTTTTAAAAGAAGACACTTTTCCAGGATATAACTATAAAAGAATAAATTGCATTCACTTTGAGCACCAGGCAGCTTCCTAAATATAATATAGGTCCTTAATTTGGAGCTGTTAACAAGATTAATATCTAAGTGGTAATTAGCATGTTAAACCTGTGAAAGTAGAATGATTTTTAAGCTCTGCTTTTAATTCTAGAAATTTTGGAGATTGTGAGTTTGAGTGTGACCACTGTTTTACAGATGTTAAGTCTGTGGCAGTCTTGCTCCATTGATAAACATTTTATTCAACCTTTAAAATTTCTGCACTAATTGGGGTTCTTTTGTTGATGTTTTACTCATGTTTTCATGGGTGGTTATTTACAATAACTAGCAGTAGCTATTGGTGAAAGCAAGTGAAAGAGGATTAAGTACAGTTCCCTGTTGGCTTGTATGAAGCTCTTGACTGAGGAGATAGAATATTAGTGAAATCCAGTCTAGGCTTCTGAAAGCAGCCTTGGAGATGCCGTGGAATAGAGTCTCGGCACTGGTAAGAATGTACAGTTATTGCAAGGTAGAAAGTTCAGTTCAAGTCTTGGTTTGTAATCTGAACAGTTAAGTCACACAGCATACATAAGAACTACTATACTTTAGGAGTATGTATATGCTGTGGTGACAAAAGCCAGTAACATTTCAAGGCATCACTATTCATACTATCTTTTGGTCATTAGGTAGGTTTGCAGTTAGTGGATTCTGAAAGTACAAGTCTTTGCTGTGATGTGGGGACCTGTAGAATTTTTTGTAGTTAAAAAAAAAGAAAATTTCCTATATCAGGCAAGTTTGGTTATTGGCCTACATGTAAGGATCTGTAAAAATGTAGAACTGTTTCCTAGGAAGAACAAAAGGCTATAATTGTTGAACTTAGGTATTTTGCAGCCAGGGACATGATGCTTGCTTTTGATTTTGCCTGTCTAGACATATTTTAATTATGAGCCTTTTAAAATTAAATATGCTGCGGCTAAAAACAGAATCCTAAGTAACTAGTGCACAAACAATTCTTCAATGCCTTGACTGGAGAGAAACTCTTTGCTGTTTTCCACTTGCCTGCATGAGGGTTGGCTGTGGATTTGTGCCCTAGTGTCATGTTAGCAAACAGCTCATTACTTCTGGAGGAATCATAATGTTGAGAAAAGCTTTCAGCCTCATAGCAGTTAGACACCATTGCCTTGTTCTTAGATTCTAGTGTTGTAGTAGTGCATATTTAAATTTTTTTTCAGGCGGGTATTTAAAAAAAACAACATACCAAGTAGCGTATATAAATGAAAGATTTTAATTATAATAAGACTAAGGCGTGCATTAATCTCTCCTTGAAGAGCTTCCTTCTGGGCTCTCCTCTATTGATTTCTGCCCTTTATGCTTACGTTAGACATATTCAGGGTGATTTGGCCAGTGTGCTCTGATATAGCCTTACTGGTTGTAAAAATGTTGTAATGCATCTGTACCACTTGATACATGGGGGCTGTTCTAAGCTCCCTGAAGACCCCGCCACTACCTCAATCCTACAGGCCACTCCCCTGACACCTCTCAGATCATCTCTTGTTACAACCACAAAGAGAGTCACCACTTGGTATGTGTGACAGGGAGGCAGTGGGTCCAGCTTCAGGCTATTGCCAGAGCTTATTCTGATCAGTTGGTGCTTGAGCCCTAGCACGTGGCATATATTTTTATCTTCCTTTGCTATTTTTACTTATAACATGAATAAATGTAACCATTGGCACTATCAAGTAGCTGAAGTTGGAATCTGTTTAAATTTACATTAAAAATTTTTTTATATCTAACATTTATTTAAAAACACTTAAATATTATTATATGCATATATTTATACTGGCAAAGAGCTCAAAGGTACCTAGATCCCATGGCGTTATCAGGTCACAGAAAGCCATTGTAACTTCACTTTAATTTGTTTTCCCCCAAAACATAAACCAGGCATACAAAGTCATATTGTAGGTAAGTGGGAAGAGCCAGATTTATAACCCAGGTTGTCCACTACAACCTTCTACCACACAACTGTCTCAGACTACTTAATTAAAATGTATCTATGTGGGAGTAGTTGAACAAGGCTTTTTTTTTCTTCTGCAGAAAAAGTAATTATTTTTTTCCATCTCCATTTCTAGTCCTCAGAATTAACTCAATTTATTTCGTATTGACTTCCATTCATTTTTGTGATTAAGAATTGTTAATAAGGCTTCATCTCACCTGAACTGACCCATTCTGTGAACTGGAACATCTTCTGGCCAGTCACGGAGAGGAGTGGGATATTCTTGACTTTGCAGACTCCTAAAGAAAAAATTTTTGGTACTTCATTCTGGATCTCTTCTAGATAAAAATAAAAACAAGCACTGCTAGGTGGGCCCTGAAAAACACAACTCAAGTTATGCTTCCTTTTTAAACAGAAAAAGTAGTGTTCCAGGTAGCACATCAAATATACTCAGGCCAGCTATTAACTCCTTACCACCCACCTCTCTCTAAAAGGCCTACCTCCTTTAAGTCATGCACAAGACCCACACTTGCTTAAACGGCCCCAAATGCTGCTATCTCCACCCCCAACCTCCAGTTATCCAAATTCTACCTATTAGTCAAGACCTGGTTTTAATTATACTTCCGCGGAGCTTTCTCTGATTATGCCAATTCACAAAGCCCTCCCTCTGTCCGAGCAACTCAGGTGGTAAATTCTAATTTTAATGTTTGATTGAATCAGCTTTCTTATTAGCATCTACTTGTGGAGGTCTGATAGTAAAGGATTTGAATGAGAAAGAACACCACTCTCTATTGTTCTCTGTTGAGAGTTCTGGAAACTGTTGGGAGAGGAGAATGTGATTGAAAGTAGGGGCCTGGGTGGTAACAGCCCTTTGAGCATCCCTAAGGCAAGGCTTACCAACATACTTGTAGGCAAGAAAAGTGATTGCTAATTATGATTTACAATATACTGCATACCAGGCTAGGTGCGTTAGGATCAGTACGTCTAATCTTCGTGATAATGTTGCAAAGTCGGTTCTATTATTTGGTGTCATTTTTTCATACTGGGTAATGGAGGCTGAGGGATCTTTGGCACCTGGTGTAAGGTCAGTGCAGCTGGTGGAGTCCTAACCCAAGACTTGCATCCTAGTCTGTTGGACTGAATGGCCTATTCTGCTCCTCATACACCAGATTGCCCTAGAGCCTGAAGTTCAGGTCAACAAATTTAGTCTAAACCTTGGCTGGTATTTCTTCCGGGTAAGAGAGCACACACAAACTCACTGCCAGAGTCACCACACACAACAGAGGTGACTGACAGGTTGAGGATTGGTGAATCACTTCTACCTGGAGGCAGAAGTGTCACTTGGAAATATTGGAAAAGGCTGTGCTTTGATTTGACACAGACCTTATGCATGAAGACAGTAATGTCTTAGAACTGTAGAGAGCTTGAGACATTCAAATCCAAAAGTGCAGGCTTCCTGAAGAACCACTGGAAGATTCAGAAAATCCAGGCATACTTAGGAAATACACATCACGTTCCTTTTCATTAATGACTTATCACGAAGACAGAATTGTTCTGCCAAATATGCAAAAGATTAGCACTGAGAGTAGCAAAGGGGAAAACCAGTCTTCACATAGGAGTATGGGTAGACTGGCAGTGGTCACTCCTGGGATCGGGCTGAGCAGTCTGGTCAGGTGAGTGCCCTTGTCTGTTCTCTTTGCTTCATGTCATCCTAATAGGAAAATATCGTTAGTTGCATGGGGCAACCTTGCTAAGAACAGAAATTGATGGTCCTTTGGTTGGGCATGTACGGACAAATCACATTTCTAAAGATCTGTTCCTTAAAAGCATGTTGCTGGGTCAGCATGAGGTCTCTTGACATGAACTTCCATGGGAATATATAATATCCTCATTTCCAATAGCAAAGTCCCTTAACAATTTTTATAGAAATGTAGTGTTGGAATATGACCAGTTTCTCTCTTTGCTTCTGGCTTAATCATATATAAAGAAGCTCAAAAGATTCAAAGTTGTAAAGAGAGATTTTTATTTATTCCAGGGTTGAACTTTTTCACATTCAGAGATGTCTAGAAATGCCATACACTGTCTCAAGGAAATGTGAGTTCCCCATCTTTGAGGGTATTCAAACTGAGGATAAGCAATGACATGCCAGGGTACTCTGCAGAGAGGATGTGTGCATTGGATATTAATAGCAGATTTATTGAGCACATACTATATGCTAGATAGTATTCTACATATAGTAATTCATGAAATCGTCTAAAAAGGCTTGGAGTTGATTGTTTTATTATTCTTTCCATTTTATGGGTGCAAAAATGGTAACTGATTTGCTTCAGATCAGGATCTGTACTCAGTCAGTCTGAGCTTAGAACAGAACTTCTCAACAGAAATTGAGTGCAAGCCGCAAATACAATTCACATATGCAATCTTAAATCTTCTAGTAGCTGCATTGTAAAAGGAAAAAAAAACCCATTGAAGTTAAGTTTAATAGTATATTTGCTAACCTAATATATCTAGGATATTATCATCTCAACATGTATTGATTATGAAAAAACTATTAATTTTTACTTACAAGCACATCTCTGTTCAGACTACCCGTGTTTCAAGTGCTCAGTGGCTACCTGTGGTGGGGGTGGCCACCATATGGGACATGACTAGAGCCCGTACCAGGAACATTTCTACTCTACCTCTGTCTGTTGATGGCCAAGTTTCTCTCCAAAGCATGCACCTATCAGTCATTGTGTGTGTGATGCCATTCATCTGTTTATTAATTTTGCCCTTAAATGCCAGCGTGAATATTTCTTTAAAAAAACTTAAGACACTTCCATGACTTCTGTCAGGAACATATTTACTTTAAAAACCTGTAAAATAGGAAGATTTTTCTGTATCTCATCTGTTAAAAAAATGAATCCCATATGTCTTTCATTTGTGAAGATGGAGTGTATCTGGATTGCTTCCACTTTACAACTATTCATACACATTATGAAATCGCCTCGCCCTTCTCATTTCCAGGCTAAAGAACCTAGTTTCTTTTGTCATTTGTTATTTTGTTTGTTTTTTTATTGGTTTGCTAGGGCAGACGTGTAGCCTGATGCTTATGAAACGGGCGCAGCTCAGGATCTGTGCATCTCTAGTAACAACGAGAAGGGAAGAGTAACCTTTACCAAAGAGTGGACTTAACCACTTTTTTTCTCATTTACACTTCACGCGTATTTCTCTGTTCTCTTTTACTATAAACCCTTGTAATGATTACTGCAGTCAGAAATGACATGCGGCCCACCACAGTGATATTTCTGACCAAATTGTAGTAATTTTTTGGTAGGTTTGATTCATTCCCTGGCAGGTAGTATTCTTCCCTGTGATCCAAAGGGCCTTTCTCAAGTAGAATTTCTGACAGTAACCGACCCTCTGGGCTGCGGCATGCTTCAATTGAAAAAAAGCAGAATGTGACATGCCTTTCATTGTGCAGAACACACAAAAAAGTCCTGTGTCTCCTTTGTAAGTGCAACCTCTATTCAGCTATACATGCTAATGTGAAACATTTTAGTAATTCTAAGTCTCTTTGTGGGGGCATATTACATGGGTAGCTTAAGTTTGACTTCAGTTGCTTATTAAAAGAAAAATATTAAGAACAAGGCTTCAGTGGGGATGAAAGAAGAATTCTAAACTTCACAGGGAAGAATTTCCTTGTGGAGACAGACTCTAAGGATATGTCATCTAATATTATGTGCATGAATATTAGATATTTCATTTGGATTATAGAGTGGTAGAATTAAAACATAATGCTTGTGGACATAATATATCCCCAATGTGGCACATCTTTTAGTTGTTTTTTTTTTTTTTTTAATAACTAAACAGTTTTAACACGGAAAGACAAACCAATGGAAAGTGCAAGATGCATTTGTTTGTGAGCCAAATGAATAAATTTAAAGATGATTTATTGAGCATCATCTGTGTCCCTGGCACAGAATACAGAAGTAAGTTTAGGACACCAGCCCTGATTTCCAGGAATCTGCAGTCTAACTGGGGAGATATGACATGTGTATCCTCTGCCCTTAGCAAAGCAAATTACCTTATTTATATATGTCTAGCTCCCTTATGAAGTATAAGTTCCATTAGGCAGGGGTGCATCCCACTCACATTTGGGTCTTCTGCACCTTGCAGAGAATAACTATGCAGTGGGCATGAGTTGGAGTAAATGGAAGTGGTACATTAATTTTATTGATACACATGGATTAAAAATAGCTATAATACCATATTTATAATGGAGCCACTTATATAAAAATCTCATTTTAAATAATGAAGACTGGGGAGCCTTGGTGGCTCAGTCCGTTAAGCATCTGACTTCAGCTCAGGTCATGATCTCACGGTTCATGGATTTGAGCCCTGTGTCACGCTCTGTGCTGACAGCTCTGAGCTGACAGCTCTTTCTCTCTCTCTCTCAAAAAATAAATAAACAGTAAAATTTTTTTTTAAATAATGAAGATAAGTAAAATCCAGTGCCAATCCCTTTGCTACTGTGCTTACCCTTCTGCTGACTCCAGTTGGTGACTTCTAGCAGTTCGGCTGCAGTTGAAAAAGATGGTGTTAACCTGAAGGAAGTGTGGGCCTCTTTTCTTAGAATGCCAGTGTCATAGTAGGATTTAACCTTAGCCAAAGACTCCTTCAGGGTAGAGAATATAATAATAATTCTATTTTGTCATGAGGATGAAGAAACTTGACATTTAATCACATTAATCCTTAGAAATATGGATATGAGAGCTGGGGAATGGGATGACACAAAAAATATGTTTACATATGTCTGTGTAGAGTTTCCAATGACTACTGAAGAAGATAGTGATTTAAAAGATCCCAAACCAACAAGGAAATCGTGAGAAAGAAGAAGAAAGCAGCAGAGGTATGACACTTCCTAATTTTAATTTTTTTTTTTCCAACTTTTTAAATTTATTTTTGGGACAGAGAGAGAGACAGAGCATGAACGGGGGAGGGGCAGAGAGAGAGGGAGACACAGAATCAGAAACAGGCTCCAGGCTCTGAGCCATCGGCCCAGAGCCCGACGCGGGGCTCGAACTCACGGACCATGAGATCGTGACCTGGCTGAAGTCGGACGCTTAACCGACTGCGCCACCCAGGCGCCCCGACACTTCCTAATTTTAAATTTTACTATAAAGCTATAGTGATCAAAACAGTATGGTACTGGCATAAAAACAGACAAATAGACCAGTGGAGCAGAATCACAAGCCCAGAAATAAACCCAAGCATATACAGTGAACAAATATTTGACAAGGAAACCAAGAATACTCAGTGGAGAAAATATAGTCTTTTCACTAAGTAGTGCTGATATAATTGGATACCCATGTGTAAAAGATGAAGCTGGATCCATATCTTACACTACTCAAAAAAAATCAAAATGGATTAAAGACTTAAAATGTAAGACCCGAAATGATGAAACTTGCAGAAGAAAACATAGGAATAAAGCTCCTTGACATAGGTCTTGGTAATGATTTTTTGGATATGACATCTAAAGCAAAGACAAGAACACAAAAGTTGAACAAGTGGGACTGCATCAAATTAAAAAGCTTCTGCACAGCAAAGAAACCATCAATAAAGTGAAAAGACAACCTGTGGAATGAGAGAAAATATTTGCAAATCATGTATCTGATAAGGGTTGATATCTAGAATATATAAAGAACTTATATAACCCAATGGTGAGAAAACAACCCAAATTACAAAAAAATGGGCAAAGTACTTAAAAAGGTATTTCTTCTAAGAAGATATACAAAAGGCCAACAGGTACATGAAAAGATGCTCAACATTACTAGTCATTAGGAAAATGCAAATTAAAACCACAATGTGATATCACCTCACACCTGTTAGAATGGCCATTATCAAAAAGACAAGAGATAAATGCTAGTGTGGGTAAGGGGAAAGGGAACCCTTATGCGCTGTTGGTGGGATTGAAAGTTGGTACAGGGGCGCCTGGGTGGCGCAGTCGGTTAAGCGTCCGACTTCAGCCAGGTCACGATCTCGCGGTCCGTGAGTTCGAGCCCCGCGTCAGGCTCTGGGCTGATGGCTCGGAGCCTGGAGCCTGTTTCCGATTCTGTGTCTCCCTCTCTCTCTGCCCCTCCCCCGTTCATGTTCTGTCTCTCTCTGTCCCAAAAATAAATAAAAAACGTTGAAAAAAAAAATTAAAAAAAAAAAAAGAAAGTTGGTACAGCTACTATGAAAAATGGTATGGAGGATTTTCAAAAAATAAAAAAAATAGAACTACCATATGATCTAGCAATTCCACTTCTGGAAATATATCCAAAGAAAATGAAAATGCTAACTCAAAGAGATAACTGCGCCTCCATTATTTATGATAGCTAAGAAATAGAAACAACCTACCTGTCCATTGATGGATGAATGGATAAAGGAATTGCAGTGTGTGTGTGTGTGTGTGTGTGTGTGTGTGTGTGTGCGCGTGCACGTGTGCATATACAAGGGAATATTATTCTGCCATAGAAAAATGAGGAAACCCTACCATTTGTGACAACATGAGTGGACCTAGAGGGTATTATGCTAAATGAGATAAGTCAGACAGAGAAAGTCACCTACCATATGATGTTACTTACATGTGGGATCTAAAAACCAAAGAAAACAAAGCCCATAGAAAAAGAGATCGAGCTATAGTTACCAGGGGCGGAGGGTTGGGGGAAGGGGAATTGGAGGGAGGTGGTCAGAAGATATAAACTTCAAGTTATAAACAAGTCCTCGAGGGGTAATGCGCCATACAATGATGATAGCTGAGGCTGCTGTAGGGTATATAGGAAAGTTGTTAAGAGTTCACACCATGAGGAAAACACTTTTCCTTTTTTTCCCTTTCTTTTCTTTTTATTGTATCTATATGAGAAGATGTATGCTAGCTGAACCTGTTGTGTGATAATTTTACAACATATGTAAATTAAACCATCATGCTGTACGTCTTAAACTTCTACAGTGAGGTGCATCAATTATTTCCAAATAAGACTGGGAAAAACCCAGGCCTTTATATTTATGAGTTAGAACCACTAGTTCTTTAACTTCTGGATATTACTTTTAAATCTGTGGTTGTTCAAATTGAGTTCTACCATCTTTTTGTGTAGTGTCATCAATGTTTTCAGACTTTCTCTAACTCTAAGAAACTCATTATGAAGAATGAAAAACCCCAAATAACAATTCAGGAGCTTCTTTCATGTTGGAACTGTTCTTGAAAGAGATAGATGCTCAAAGAGTTGAACAGAGAATTTGTCTTCTGGCCATCTGGCTTATTAGGAGCTTCAATGTTCTCTTCTGCTACGGAGCCCTCAAGTCCAGAATTTGATGGAAACTGGAGTGATCAGGAGCTGTAGGGTAGGCTTCGGGTTAGGTAAAGGGGGGCAGTATGGAGGAGTTGGGGACAGGGATCGGTCTAGGCTATGTTTTGAAATTTAGAAGTGTATGTAGGTTTTAGTGATCATAACACATACACAGAGGATAAAATGGTTTAAATTTCTTCATATTGAATACCAGACCAACAAGTAACAAAGCTCCAAAGAGGTGTTTTTTGTTTTGTTTTGTCTTGTTTTAGAGAAAGAGCACAAGAGAGTGTAAGTGATGAGGGAGGGCCTGAGGGAGAGGGAGAGAGAGAATCTTAAGCAGGCTCCATGCCCAACATGGAGCCCTACGTGGTGCTTGACATGGGTCTCGGTCTCATGACTGTGAGATCACGACCTGAGCCAAAATCAAGAGTCAGACACTTAACTGAGCCACCCAGGCACTCCCAAAGAGGTTTCTTTGTGAAGAGCTTCAGCATTATATATGATAACTAAGTCTGTTTTTTTAATATAGAAAATCACTGGAATGTTTTGGAAATACCACATATGGAATGAATATATGTTATAATTTACTTTTAATCTAGTATCAACACATTATTAATTTATGCAACAATTTTTTCCTGAGTATATAACACATGCCAGGCTCTTGCAAAGCAGTGAACAAAATAGACAAGGTCCCTGCCCTCATGGGACTTATGGTTTAGACCTGCACTGATCAATAGATATGATAGTTACTAGACACGTGTGGCTAGTAATCACTAAAAGTATGTCTAGTTCAAGTTTAAATGTGCTGTAAGTGTAAAATGCATACTGGATTTCAAACAGTATAAAAAAGTTAAATACCTCAACTTTTTATGTTGATTACATGTTTAAATGATAATAGTTTGGATATATTGGGGAAGTAAAATATATTAAAATAAAAAAATACAGTCCTAAATAATACCAGGTGACCACTTAGTATTTGTGAACAAAAAGGAATCCACTAAAGATTAGCAAGGCTATATAACCTACAGAAGGGGAGGCCCCTTTGAATAGCCCACCAAGTGCATAGAACATGCTGTACTGTTAGTTTGGCCGTTTCAGCCACTTATAGAAAAGTTGGTATAAACGGGCATCAGATCATCAGGAAAACATTTCTGTAGCAGTTTACAAGCCAGGACTCTAATATACTTTGATAGATTAAAATAATTCTTCCCGCACTACAGGATTCCTCGAGGAGAATATTAGCTGACAGAAACACTGTGCTTCCCTGGTGTGCCATACACTATGCTTGGCCCAGGCAACTGTATGGCTGTACTCAAGAATTGGCCATCCTTAAGGAATATTCATGGAGTTTATGTGGAGGTAGGAGAAAAAAAGGAAGGAAGCTTCAAAGATTAAAAAAATTCATCTGTGCAGTTTTATAGATTGGTAGATTCAGCATGAGAAGGAAAAAATTGGGATCTCTGTCAACCTATTTGTTTTTCATATGGGGTTCTCAATAGTATTTCTCATTTTGGGTCATATATGCTAGTCTCTAAAACTGGTTATTTATATTTCCTTTGATATAAAATCTTATTTTATATAGGATTTTCAAGTCAGTGGCTTATGAAACCTCTTCAAGATTCTTTAAGAACAACAAAAACAACAATACGCTCCCCTACAGCCTGGCAGTGTGGGCAGAATGGCTTATCCCTGGTTTACTGATCTGCATAGAACTTGATCGCGTGCTCCAACTCTGTTTTGAGAACTTGTGATGCCCACAGTCTAAATAAAGTGAGACCCAAATCCTTATAATCTAAGGTAAACAGTTTTGTCCTAGTGTGTGGCAGGAAATGTACACAGGGATAGAATTATCCATTGATTTGGCAACAAGTTTGGCAAGCGTAGATGTTTGGTAAATGCCTACAAGATAAAAGCATTCAAAATAGCAAAGTAGTCAATCAGCCCTAAGAACTGAAAGCTAAGGGTTGCTCAAAATAGTATGAAATAATTTATGCTGTGAGGGCTCAAGAAGTGAGCATAGGATGATGGAAATTTGGTAGAGCATGCATGTGAGTATGTGTACACACACACACACACACACACACACACACATACATTACATATGCACACCAAAGAAAATATACACATAAGAAAGTGATAGCAAATACAAGATGAGAAGTGACAGGGGAAAGAAGAGACAAACAATTCCCCTGGAAAAGGAAAGCATTTTCACTTGCTGGGACTATACATATGTTCAGAAATATCATTCAGTTGAAGCCAGCAAATGAGTTGCTTAGAAGGGATTAGAGGAAAAGCCTTCAGAAGGAAAGCATACTGCTCCAGAGGTTGAACAGTGACAAAGGTAAGAGAAACCTGTAAAACCCAGTCAGATTATGCGTCCTGTTGGATCTAGAGAAACTTTATGAACAAGAGCAAAAACAAATGGGAGAGGAGTGAAGCAGTGAGATGTAGTGAAATTGAATGCTGTATATCATGTACCATCGGAAGTTCATTATGTAATATGCGCAAGCCCAAGTCTTTCCAATTCAGTCTTCACGATGTTGGTAATATACTGTTGATTCCCTTCCCAGTTATCTCCTTATCTCTTGCCTTCCTTCCCCATTCTACCTTCTGAAATTGGTAGAATTTACTCACTGTCTTCACCCTGCCTTCACTCTTCCAATCACTCAGCCTGGATTCTGCCTCCGCTGCTCCAATTGAATAGGTTCTTGCCAAAGTTATGAATCGCTTCCCAGTTGTCAAATCCAATGGACATTTTCCAGTCTCCTTTTATTTTGATGATTAAAAGAAGAATCTTAGTATATTAGAGAAGCCAAGAATGGACTGGCAAAGTTCCCATGATCCTACCATTTTGATTCTCCATTTTAAAGCTGCCAAAATAAGTACTGAAGATTTAGACAAGCAAAATGGATAATTTTGGACTACATATAAACTGGAAAAGATTGAAGTGTATAACCCTTTGCCAAAAAAAATGGCTCCAAAATAAAGTTGAAATTGGAATTGAGCAAGACATGGGTAAGTAAATGGCAATTTAATTTGGATGTATTAGTAGAAAATATAACAATCCTTATGGAAGATAACCCTGTTAACTTAACAAGGGGTGAGGAGAAATGTTGCTTAGCATACAGAAATGTCCCTATTTCTAGAAGACTTTGAAGTCAAAAGAGGAAGTTACAAGGGGCAACATTTTAAGGAATGTATAAGGATGAGCATGTACTTGGACACAGATGCCCTTATGAGCACCAAACTTACTGACCGAGGAGTGAAGAGAGAATGAAAGATATGCTTGTAGAATATTCTGATTGACAGCATTACCATTGGAATTGTCTTTCAAAGAATACCTTAGTCCCCTATCTAATCATTGCTGGTGGGGGTAGGGTTTCCCAATTAAATTCTTAGATATCTATTTACATACTCTACGTTTATTTGATATTTACCTTTTCCTCGCTTTTTTTTTTTTGTTGTTGTTCAGAAACTATCACTTTGAGAATGCTTGAGAGAGTGGAGAGATTGGAGGGAATAAATGTTAGGTCAGTCCTTCTAAAAGAGGAGAGACACAATAATGCCACCATAATCATCAGGAGCAGACATTTATGAAACACCTGCCCTGGTCCTCTAAGTCAGCTGTAAGGTCAGTGAGAAATTCTGAGTGCTCAGATGCTCTGCAGGGAAATTTATCTAGAGAAAAAGAATGCATCAGCTCATTTTTAAAAAAAGACTCATGCCATCAAGCCATCCCCAAAGTACCCTTTTAAATCCAACAAGTCAAGCAAAACTATGGTTAATGATATGCTTGTGTTTATCAGAGCTGGCATTATGGCACTAAGTAAAATTTACGATACATTAGAGTTTACATTAGAGTTTTACTTTTACGCTATGTGTACGCTTGAGTGTGCTGGATCTCGTTGTATAATTTCTACATAATTATTATCCCATTTTGGGGACACTTATGTTAAATAGCTACTAGGATTTGTTGCAATTTTTATTTGTTATGTGACATGTTATTGAGTGGTGTGTGTGTGTTTGTGTGTGTATGTGTGTATTTTCTTTTAAATGCCAAGTCCTTGATCAAGAAAACAACCTCTAGTCCGAATTTATAACACTTTTCCTTTGGGAAATATAATCCAATTTTATGACCTAGTTTCTCAGGACACATTAGAGCAGAAAGAAAAGTGTCTTCATTGGCATGTGGCATTAATATAAGTATTGTTATATTGTAGCTTAATTTATGTTCTGGCTTTTCTTTTCATATGAGTATTGTAATTACTTTAAGGTCCCAAACCTTGTATTGTATTTGGATTCTGCCTTTTATGCTGAGCACATTGCTGTGTATATAGTAGGAGCTAATTTAAGCATTTCTTAAGTGAATCATGTTAGCGTCAGGAAAAAATACTTGGAAACTCCATTGAACATAGGTTAATCTTGCTTTGATGATTTAGAGTTCCTTTAGGAACTTGGAGTATTCCCAGAAACAGTAAGAAAATCAATTACCACTGAATGGCACTATAAATTCTGTTTATTTAAGTTTTCTTGGGTTTTAGACATATAATAAATGGGATTTTGCTATAAATAGGAATAGATATGCATGCACACGGACCCATTCAGTCTCAGCAATCCTATGGAAGAATGCAAACAGACTGGCTATTGATGCAAATAGTGCTAATCCTATGGAGGGACAGATGCCAGACCTTCTGCAAAAGGTGCATATTCAGAATACATGGATAGAAATTGTGGGAGAACAAAGGAGTCTGCTCTGAATCTGGGTGAAATGGAAAGGCCAGAGTTGACGGAGTAGATTGGCAAGGGCTGCAGACTCTACTCAGCACAGATATGTTTTTTTGGTGTGTGTGTGTGTGTGTGTGTGTGTGCGCGCGCACACACACTTTTTCATTCTGCCTCCACCCTACCCCAGCTAAACTTGACTTCCTCTGTGCAGAGCGGGAAGATTCTAGTTTGCCCTAAGGCTCACCAGTCTCTCCTGTGTGACTTTGACTTGGCTTTTCATTTTCACTATATGTAAAGGACTCCTTTTCTCCGATCTATTCCTTCAAATAGTGAGAATCACCTACCAAGGCTTCCCTAAAAGGTTCTCTTTCAAATACTTAATTTTTGCAGAAGTATTTAAACAAACATTTTAGATTCCTTATCCAAATGTGATCTATTTGGACCAGGGCCAAAGAGGTCCATTTTTTCCACCTATAATTAAAGGAGAAATAATTAGAAGGAGGGTAGACAGTGAAGATAAACACTGATGCCAGCCATGCATATAAAGGATGTGAAGGTGCATATAGAGTATGAGTAAAATGCTTCATGAAACGTGTGAGTATAAAAAGCAATCTTTTAAAATCACTGCATGATTTCATGTTATGAGATCTTAAATGTGCATGTGTAACAAAATTAATAACTTGAAATTTTTAAAAGTAGATATTCTTTTTTTATAAGTAGATATTGTCAAGTTAATATATACACCCAAAGGTGTGTATGCATTTGTGTGTATCCATTCAATTTGGTCCCCAATTATTTTGCATTTTATCGTTGATTAAAGGGAGTGTTTAGGTGCCCAGCTCCCTCTGGCTGGTCCACTGTGGCCCTTCACCATGTCCCATGCCTGGTGGGCTCCACAGGCAGTCCCTGCCTCCAACTCCAGCTCTTTGGCCTCCTACCAGACCACAGTTCTGTCTCCTTATTTTCCAGTAAACCTGCCATGCCTTCCTGCTTCCTTGTACCTCTGCCCGTTCCCTCTCTCCCTTTTCTTCTAGTATATGCATTCTTACCACCATTGCCCTTTCATTCAAAATATACCCTGTTCTGTTGAAATGCAACATATACATTTAAAATGATCACCAAGCTATGCTAAATGGCACAATAAAAACCAAAGGGCTTAAGGGAAAATGCAGTAGGGGCACAGAATTTAAAAACTTCCTTAGCGACACATACACATACAAAATCACATTCTGATCAGACTGTTCCCTGATATATCAACTTCACAGTTTCAAAACACATGTCAGGAGAACTGAGTGTATGCTCTTGTAAACTTATATGTATTCATGTGATTTTTCATGAATGCTCATATTCTCCCATTAGACCAGACACCATAAAGGCAGGGCTGTGTTTGCCTCTGGTCATCTTTGTAGCTCCGCCATCTGGCACATTGTCTGCTTGGTGGTAAGCACATGACAAATGAATGAATCTTTCTTTGCAATTTCCCTTCATCTTCTGTTTTCTCAGGACTCTTATGTCTTCTAGATACCCTATGAAAGGTTTATAGCTGATTACGGGCTTGGTGTTTGTTTTTTTTTTTATTATTTATCTAGAGAGCAAGGTCTTAGAATAATGTTCTTTGTTTATTACCCACATGATCCCTGTACTAGGCAAAACTGAGGTGGAAAAACAGAACTTAAGGTCAAGTTGTTCAATGGAAGGAACTTAAGATGGGTATTTATTCAGAAGGTATTTTTCAGAGCTAAAAAATAACTAACCTAGGTGTCTGTTGATGGATGATTGGGTAAAGAAATTGCATATATACATACATACATACACAATGGAATATTATTCAGTCTTACTACAAAGGAGATTCTGCCATTTGCAACATCATAGATTAACTGGAAGGTATTATGGTAAGTGGAATAAGCCAGATACAGAGAGAAAAAAAATTGGCTGATCTCACCTTATATGTGGAATCTAAAAAAGTCAAATATATAGAAGCATAGAGTAGAATGGTGGTTACCAGTGGTGGAGGGTTTGAGGGAAGGGGAAGATCTTGGTCAAAGATACAAAGTTGCTGTTATGTAGGGTGAATAACTCTAGAGATCTAATGTACAGAATGATGACTATAGTTAATAATACTGTACTGAATATTGGAAATTTGCTAAGGGCATAGATTTCAGGTGCTCATATCACACACAGTAACTGAGGAGAAGATATATTAACTGACTGGATTATAGTAATCATTTCACTGTATATGTATCTCAAATCAACATTGGTATGCCTTACATACATATAATTTTTATTTAAAAAGAAAAACCAAAGGAGATGGTGAGGTAATCCAGAGGTCGATTACAGCAGGAAGCTGCTGCCCACCGTAGGACTGGAGAGACCAATGAAGGAGGCAGTCTTACCAGAGGTGAAGGTCAGAGCTACCCAAAGGGACCTGGCACCACAAAGGAGTCACAGCCAGAGATGAAAATACTGCCCAAGCAGAGAGAGAAAGAGAAGAGGCTAACAAACAAACAACAAACAACAAACAAACAAACAAACAAACAAAACCTAGTTCCTCCTGTCCTTGCATCCCAAATCTCAGGCCAGTGCCTCCCATTTTAAGAACTTTACCAGAAGCCAGTTTGTGAGGAAGTGTGGGAGCATGGGTTGCCCAAAGGAGCTACCCGCCCCACAGAACAGAGCAGGGGTAAGGAGAGTGCAATGTGGCAGAAGACTGGTGTGGCTCTACTGTTCCATTCCATCCTTTTCAAATTTTTTTTAATGTTTTTATTTTTGGGGGGCAGAGAGAGACAGAGCATGAGCAGGGGAGGGACAGAGAGTTAGGGAGACAAAGAGTCTGAAGCAGGCTTCAGGCTCTGAGACTTCAGCACAGAGCCCAGTGCGGGGCTCGAACTCACGGACTGTGAGATCATGACCTGAGCTGAAGTCAGCCGCTCAACCGACTGAGCCACCCAGGCGCCCCTCATTGCATCCTTTTCAACAAATCAAGTGACCAATGGTATCAGTGTTGCCTTATGGATCATTTTGTGACATTCTTCTTCGTCAGTTTGTAAGGAAAGGACACAAAGGACTTTAGAGTTTCTGTATGAGCCACTTACTGGTTAATGGAATATTTATAATTACAAGTGAAGTGTTTGTTGCATAGATCTAGTTTACCAGAGGGGTGTAATCTATATCATGATGAAACTTATGTCCTAATAAGTCCTGATGCAAAATATTGAAAAATAAAAAAGGTGAAGTCTCTCTCTAGCTTCAGTCATAGGAACAATGCAGTGCTTTTCACCTTTGCCCTTATTTTCCTTGCAGTTTATAGACAATATTGTCCTCCAGAAATTATATTTTCACCTGAATATTAAACTATCCTCCAGGGCAAAACAAAAGTAATCAAAATGGAACTTTTACAAATAATGATTTTAAGCTGACTATCCTGGAAACTCAGAACATTCTTTCTGTTTGGGTTGCATTTTTATTTGGGTCCTTCCTTGTATCATTTATCACAACAATGTTATATACTGCAGAGATGGCTAGGCACAGATTATTATTATTATTATTATTATTGTTATTTTTGAAAGATATTAAAGGGCTCAGATTAGTGAAAAGACTATACAGTACTTACTTTGTAGACACCACTCTGTTTTTGTTTTTGTGAAATATGTGAAAGAAACTTTAAGTGCATGAATAAAATGCTTTTAAAATCGACTAATTCCTCCTTACAAGGAGGCAGTAGTAGTGAAATAAAAAATGCAATTGAATTTTAACAAATATATCTTAAATTTCAAAAAAAATTTATTTCCCTCTATGTATTCTATAGTTGTATTTCAGAGCTAACATTTAGCTCTGAATTTCAAAGGCATTATATGCAAGATACGTTTTTTATTCTTAGTCTATAAAATTGTGGTCATGGTGAAATATTTGTTACCCTTTCCTCTGTTAGTAGCACTGCAAAGTGCAATTTACAAGGCAAGTCACACTGACATCCACTGGTTCTGTAAATAGGGATAAATTATTGTACTGGTTACAGTATTTTAAGCCACATCCTTAAGAGTGCAAATAAGTAAATTTCTTAGTTGCAAGTTAACTTCATCATATATACTTTTTCCCTCATCCAATTCAAGATATTTCTCTAGCCTTTCTTCCCTCAATGGCACCTGTTGTGAGAGGGGTATGTAGCTCCTGGGGGTTTGCCATGGGCCAAGCTGGCATTCTCTGAGATGTAAACCCTGTGCTGGTCATTGGGCATTATCAGGCCTTCCTCATACTGGCCTCTACAGAATATTTCAGTTCCCATCTATGCTCCCTTCAGTTGATCCATCCTGCCCTCTGCACAGCATCCTCTATCACTGGGCGGGGCTTCTGGTCTGCTGTCTTGCCCTGTGTGTCACAACCTTGCCTCTCCTGGTGATGAGGGTAATCTTTGCCTGCTCCTCATGTCATTCAATGAGCTTGGTGAGGCGGTCTAGCTTCTGTGCTAGCCCCTTGGCTGCCATCACCAGCTAGTGTTCTGGGCTATGGCAGCATGGAAACAGTCAGATGTCAGGGGGGGAAGGGGGAGGGGAGGGGTAGAGGGCCACTTACCATTTCCCAAGGCTCCAGAAGGAAACAGGACATGACTCTGGGTGAGGGGGTGTGATTGTTCTCCTCCTCCCCCCTTCATAGAAACCCAAATTATATTTAACTCTTCTGTTTCCCTTTAAATGTATTTGCTCTTTTCAAAACTGAGGGTTGCTGTGGGGAAGGTGGGTGGGGGATGGGTTAAATGGGTGATGGGCATTAAGGAGGGCACTTTCTGGGATGAGCACTGGATGTCCTGTGTAAGAGATAAATCACTGGATTCTACTCCTGAAGCCAAGGCTGACTTGAATTTAAATAAAAACAAAACAAAACATTTTTGCAAGGCCATTTTTAAGCCCAAAAGTTAAGATTTTGAGGCGTTTGTTTCCTGATTTTCTTACAGGCATGCCCTTTAGGCAATGAACAATTCAGTAGAGGCCCTTATGGGGAAAGGCCTACAGTCCCAGTCAAGAAATTCAGTAAAGCAGGGGTGAGGGAGCCTCAGATAATACCCACTTCGCTTTCTTAAAGCATCTTGTGTAAATCCTGGGATCCTAATTCCTCCCCTGTAAAAGAGGGATTATAGGACCCACTTTATGTGGCTACTATGAAGATTCAACGTGATAGATTAGGTTGCCTGCCACACCCAGTGACTAGTCTTCCTCTTTGCCTCTTCCCCCATAGTTTAGAGACAGAGAAAAGTTTAACTGAGGTAGATACATAATAGCAAATAAAATCAGAAAGCGGACTCAAGGCTATAATTCAAAGTCTTACTCCTATAACTCTGGTGAGGCAGAGCCTCAAAAATGTCTTGTGTTACTACGGAAGCAGTACATGTGTGTGGTAGAAAATTAGGCAACACCAACAGGCAAAAACAAGAAAAAAAAAACAAGAAAGAAGTCACCATATTCCAGCATGCAGAGATTACTACTGTTCACACTTTCACACATTAGTGCATACTTACTTTCATCTCTCTAGTTTTCTGTGTGTGTGTGTAAATGTATATATTATATGTATGTGTATGTAAATTTATAACATAATTTTCATCTCATTTAGAACCAAAGAATGTTCTCCTTTTCCCTGTTGTCCCCCAAACGGCTTTCACTGCTCGTTATCCCAATCAGCATCCAAAAGAGGACTGCACATTGCCATTGTGTGTTATGTCCCTTATGTCTTGTTTCCTTAAGAGCAGTGTATTTTTTACTATTATCGGCTTGTTGAGGAGACCTGTCCAGTTGTCCTGTGAAATGTCTTACCTTCTGGGTTTATCTCGTTTCTTCTTCAAGGTGTGTAGTTTGTTCCTCTGCTTTTGGTTAACTGGACATTTTGTCTAAAATGTTTAGACAAACATTTTAGTTTGTTTAACTTTGTTTTGTAAAACAAAAGATAACTTTGTTTTGTTTAACTTTGCTTCGTCGTGGATGCTACACATCACATGATATCAGAATACAGAACCTTAGCGGTGCTAAATGAATGGCTGCATTAGGATGATAGCACTCTGACATCACTTTCATTGTGCAGTTAAGTATTTCTCCTTCTGTCTAGTAAGCGATATGTATGGGGTTATTTTGGCATCATGTGAATGTCTAATTCCTCATCTAGCACTCACCTTACAGTTTTAATGCCAGTTATAATGAATAACGGTTTTTGAATCAAAAGAAACGACCCAGTATGTTATAGAGATAGATATTGGCATGGAAAATCTTCAAAAGGTGGCTGTATCAGCTTTTTGCTGTTTAACTTAGGAAGGAGGCCAGATCATAGTAGTCTTTGGCTAAGGTGTATCTTTTTTGGCCAAGACACACAGGATTGCCAGAAATATAAAAAATAGAGCCTAAAATTCAGAAGAAAGCATAGGGTGATTTTAGCCAAGGATGATTTTGAGTTTGTGCTTGGGATGAGTGTAAGGGGAGGGTGAAAGTTTAGAAATGATGGAATTCATAATCCAATGTTATCCAAAAATTTTAAGGCATGTTAAAAATGAAATCTAAGATACTTCAAAAATTGAAATTGGATGACACTTTTCTTCAAGGAAAGTCTTGAGTTGGAATACTTTTTCCTTTAAATCAGTATGGTATTTTTTGATGAATACTAGGATTTTATGAGCTCTGACAATTTCTTCACAAGCCCTCTCTTTTCTGCTCTCCAGATGTAAATTATTCTTTTCTGTTTGCCAGGAGTAAATTACCCTGTATTCTGGCACACTGGCTACTTCTAATGCTGCTGGGAGGATTAGATAGTATTGGTTTCTTAAAGAGCTTCAAGAGATGGCTTTTAGGGGCAGGCTGCTTTGGAAAATGTGCCCGGAGTGTGTAAGTTTGGAAGAGGAACCTACTTTATTGGTCTGTTTGTCCCCTTGGATGACATGATTCAAAGTCCCTTGAAGGCTTAGAGCAGAATTTGAAGTTTTCCTTAGGAAATATAAATATTGGTAGTTTTAAGAGGTATGGGTAGATTATATTGTTGTATTATTACCTTCTTATTGATTGTATTATTAGAAACATATTGCTCTCCCTTGCTCAGATGCCTTCCTGGACTTAGCTTGGCCATGTGACATGCCTTGGCCAATGAAATGTGAGAGTAAATTATACGTGCTGTTTCCAAGCAGAAGTTTTAGGTATTGTTGTGTGGTCCCACCAATACTCTTTTCTTCCTCTGCCCCGAGACTGGCATGTCCCAGGTAGCAGCTGCTCTTACATTGGGGCTCTTAGAGCTATGACAAATAGATAGCATATTGAGAAAGGAACTGTTTGTGGTTGGGAACCAGTAACATTTTGGTTTGTTTGTTATTGAAACATAGCTTAGCCTAAACTGACTGCTACAGAGAGACGTGAGATGGGTGAATATAATAGAGGGCTGTACTGATACCAACTAGAGGGTATGGATGGGAATTTTAGTAAGTGATCCTTTGCATAGCTGTCTTGATGGCATCTGGATTTTCCTTTCAGCTCTGTAATTCAATAAAGTAAGCCGCCAAACTAGAATGGGGTTAAAGTGCCCATGGGGAGATACCTAAAGCTACTAAAGTCACGCCTCACACCACAAATCACAACTGTTTGCAAGAATAAGAAAGAACTTTCTCTGATTGGAGCATTATTCTTCTTTGAGGTTAGCACTAGTGATTTGTTGGAACAATTAACTGAAAGTGAGCTGGAACTTTTTAATTATTTTTCTTTCAGATATGCTATTTGAGATACTTATTTGAATTGCAGTGTCACATTGTGAAATAACACAATCTGTTGCTTTTATAGTCACACAAATTAATTTTCAACTGAAGTATAAATGTCAACTGATGTATGTCCTACTCAGCTTTGGAAAAGGATTCCTTTATATTTGGTTTTTTTTAGGAGAAAACATGCTCAGAATAAAGTGTGAGAGCTATGAATTGAGAGGAAAAACCATTCTCTCTTCAATGGAAATTAATTTCTCAGAACTAAAGCAGGATAAATACTCCTGCTGAAGTGTGTGCCTTAATTACAAACCTCAAGGATCTTAAGTTTTATGGCTCAGTTTAAACATCCAAACCTGTGCAGCATGCCTTAAGTTAGCCACGTTACCTACTGGGTGGTTATAAATCATTATTTTGCATAAGGAGAGTTGCATAAAAATTAAGAATTAGAGACACATCAGTTTTAACCTCACTTGACTGAATGAAATTGGTGTTCAAAAGGATTTCTTCTCAGCAGATCATTTTGCTATGTATTGGAAATTTCCAGATCTAGGTAGTTCAGGGAATCAAAAAACAGAGATGAGGGTCTATAAATCACAATTGAAATTTAGCCTTCAAATTAACTTCTTAGTATGCAGCTCATAGGAGGTATGTATTTATTAAATGAAATGACCTCTAGATTTGCATATTCAGGACAAAATTAGGTTCTTGGAGGTGTAAGAATATTTAAAACCAGTATTTAAAGGTATATTATTGCCAAGATTTAATAATTAAAATTATAACAATTTGGTTTTTAAAGTTTTTATAGTTTTTTAAATTGCTTCCAGGCCATTTCCTTCTATACTTCAGTCCTTAGCAAGAAGTGATCCTTTTAACATAAAAAAGTGTGCATACACATTTCCCAATCCTAAAGAATTGATAATTGCTACTTAATGTTAATTTGGATTACTCAGTTCAGTTCAGTTCACGAAACACATCCTGAGGGTTGGTCACTGTGCTGAACTGGTAATACAGAGGTGAAGAGATTTGCTCCCTACCCTCAAGAGGTTTACAATCTAAGAAAGAAAATAGACACCAAAACAGAAACAATGCATAACTTGATATATGGTATAATAGGAATATTATAGAAGAGAGAGTAATTTTATTATGAGGAAATAGGGAAAGATGGACAAAGCATTGTGAAAATGTGTTATTTTCAAAGCTAACTTTTAAAAAAAATTTATTTTGAGAGAGAGAGAGTGAGAGAGAGAGAGAGAGAGAGAGCATGGGGGAGGGGCAGAGAGAGAGAGCGAGAGAAAGAGAGAGAATCCCAAGCAGGCTCTACACTGTCTGTGCAGAGCCTTATGCTGGGCTTGATCTCACAAACCCTGAGATCATAACCTGAGCTTAAACCAAGAATCAGATGCTTAAGTGGCTGAGACACCCAGGTGCCCCTAAGCTGAATTCTGAATCTAAGGAGCAGCAAAGTTAATATGGACATTATAAAAACTTTGTCTAGGGAATAGTTTAGAGAATAAAGAATATATAACTATTTTATTCCTAGTTCTTACAGTATGTGGCTTCGTATGAGCAAAGGATCACTTAGTTTCAAGTGACAGAAAGAATGGAGCCCTGTGCAGAGCTATCCTATGCTCTTTTATTTCCAAACCTATCTAGAGATCTTTCATTGCCTTGGGAAGGGACAAGGCTTCCCTTCCCTCAGGGCCTACCAAATTCTTAGTTCAAGGTTGTTTCCAATCTAACTCTCTGCCGCCCCCCAGTGCCCAAGAATCTTTGTGTGTGTGTGTGTGTGTGTGTGTGTGTGTGTGTGTGTGTGTGTATGTGTATTGGTGTATTGAAACTCAACTCCTTCCTCACCTCACTTTTATTTATTTATTTATTTATTTATTTAAAAATTAAAAAAAAATTATTTTTGAGAGACAGAGACAGAGCAGGAACAGGGGAGGGGCAGAGAGAGAGAGGGAGACACAGAATCCGAAGCAGGCTCCAGGCTCTGAGCTGTCAGCCCAGAGCCCGATGTGGGACTTGAACTCATGAAGCATGAGATCACGACCTGAACCAGTCAGACGCTTAACCGAATGAGCCACCCAGGTGCCCTGCTCACCTCACTTTTGATGAATTATGTTTACCCACAGGTAATAAACCCCATTGATTAGAGGGAGGAAAGCATAGATAATATAAGAAAATGTGAAGGACAATAAAGCCTATTTGATATCTCAAGATAGTAAAATAATATCTGGTTACTTTTATTGAACTAGATATTGTTACAATATTCAGATTTCAATTCAGTAACAAATCATATTTGTTCATGAAAGTTAAAATAAAATTCTTCCTTCTTTATGAAGCTTTTGTCAATAATTTGTCACAGTTATCTCCACTTCTATTCCAAATTTCTAAACACTTACAATTTCTGTATGTAATAGAGCTGTCAATTCTGAATTGCCTTGTATCTCATCTCCTATTGTCTGTGTTAAAACATTTTCTCCCTAAAAAGATGAAAGTCCTTAGACATTCCAAGGACTATAATTTACACTATCTCCTCTGTGGTGGTTGTAAAAATGCTACGTAGAACTTCTAGGTTCCCCTTGCATAATGGCATCTGTCTAAATCCAGATTTATCCATACATCTTTCAAATAAAGAATACAGATCAATAAACAGAGAAAATAAAACCACAGTGTAACTAAGAGACCTTGGACACTACAAACTGCACATTAACTCAAGTTAAAAAGAAACACCCAAGTCTGGCAGAGGAAAATCAGAAGAGAGGAAAAGGACACAGGAAGGTTGATGGAAACATGGAAAATATTCACTAGCAGAAGGGAAAATACTACTTAGAATGGAGACTTTAGGAGGTGGTCTAAGATTTGGCAGGTCAGAGTGTTGGCTGGTGGGGAATTAAAAGGAAATATTTGAAATTTTATGGGAACAGAGATGGCTTTTCCAGGGAGACAGTGCCTCTAGTGGATGAGTGGGTGACTTGACATGGGGAGCATTCACTGGAGGCCTGGTAGTGATGTGAAAGAAGAAAGGAAAAGGGCACCTGGGTGGGTCAGTTGGTTAAGCGTCTAACTCTTGGTTTTGGCTCAGGTCATGATCTCATGGTTCTTAGGATGGAGCCTCACAGAATGGAGCCTGCTTGGGTTCTCTCTCTTCCTCTCTCTCAACCCCTCCCCCACTCTCTCCCCACCCCCCAAAATAAATAAACTTCAAAAATATAGAAGACAGGGAGAAATTAAAGGTCCTGAGAAACAAAATCACAAAATCAGAAGATCTGGTAACTCCTAGGCATCTATCACCCCCCAAAAAACTATACCTCTTCATGTCGATAGACTGTGATTTTAGACAAAGAAACCTGGTAAGGTCATAGTTATACAACCATCTCCACAAGCAAGTTGTTTTACTTTAATTGCACCAAAACCGGTTTATTCCTGGGGCACCTGGCTGGCTCAGTCGGTTGGGCATCAGACTTCGGCTCAGGTCATAATCTCGCTGTTTGTGGGTTCGAGCCCTGCGTCGGGCTCTGTGCTGACAGCTCAGAGCCTGGAGACTGCTTCGGATTCTGTGTCTCCCTCTCTCTCTGCCCCAATGCCATTTGAGCGCTCTCTCTCTCTCAAAAATAAATAAACATTAAAAAGTTAAAAAAAAGACAGATTTATTCTTCTTTTTAAAAATATAACAACTTTCTTGATATGCAATTCATATGCCATACAATTCATCCATTTCAAATGGACTATTCATTGGTTTTTCATATATTCAGAGTTGTGTGACCATTATCACAGTAAATTTTCGGATATTTTCATTACCCTAAAGAGAGTCCCATTCCCGTTAACAGTCAACTCCCCAGTTTCTTTTCAAGTCCTCCCTCCTCTGTACCAACCCTGGACAACCCTAGTTTGTGTTTTTTCTCTATAGGTTTTCCTATACTGGAAATTTCATATAAATAGAATCAAAAAGTATGTGATCTTTTGTGACCAGTGTCTTTCACTTAGCGTAATGTTTTCAAGGCTTATCCATGTTTGTCAACATCCATCAGTACTCTTTTCCTTTTATTGTCTAGTAATATTTCCTTGGATGAATGCTGTGAACATTCCTCTACAAGTCTTTGTGTGGACCTGTTTGAATTTCTCTTGGTTATATCTAGGAGTAGGGTACTATACCTACTATACTATACTATAGGGTACTATACTCTACTATAGGGTACTATAGGGTAACTGTGTGTTTAATCTTTTGAATTGCTAGACTGTTTTTCAAAGCACTATTTTGCATTCCCATTGGCAGTGCATGAGGTTTTTAATTTTCTGGATTCTTGCTGATGCTTGTTTGTGCCTTTTGATCTTGGTGGGTTAGAGGTGGTATCTCATACTTTGGACTTTCATTTTTCTGATGGCTAATGGTGATCAATGTCACAATCAAGGGTTAAGAATACTTTCATTATCTCTCAAAAATTCTCCCATGAGGAACCCTAAGTGTATATCACTAAGTGAAAGAAGCCAAGCCATAAAGGCTACAGATAGTATAATTCCAACTCTGACATTCTGGGAAAGGAAAAGTTATGGAGATGGTAAAAAAATCATTGGTTGGGAGGGTAGAGAGATGAATAAGCAGAACACAGAGGATTTTGGGGGGAAGTTAAATCATTGTGTATAGTACTAAAATGGTGAACACATCCCATCATACATTTGTCAAAGCCAATAAGGTGTACAACACCAAGGGTGAACTCTATTAAATTCTGGACTTTGAGTGATAATGACATGTCACTATAGGTTCATCCACTGTAACAAATGTATCCCTGTGCTGTGGGATGTTGATAATAGGGAGCCTGTGTACATGTAGAGGGAGGGAGTACCTGGGAAAAATCTCTGTACTTTCCTCTCAAATTGGCCTCAAAGCTAAAATTACTTTAAAAAAGAAAATTTATTAAAAAAATGTTCCTTTGTGTTAAGTTTCAGTGAATCCTCTTTCCAAACCCAAGAAACCATTGATCTTTTTCTATTTTTATAGTTATACTGCCTTTCGTAGAAATTTTATATAAATGGGATCATGCAAACATACTCTTTTGTGTTAGGTTTCTTTCTCTTAACCAGGATGTTTTTAAATCTTTCATGTTGTGGCATGCATCAGTAGTTAATGCCTTTTTATTGCTGAGTAGTATTCTACCTCAGTGATATATCACATTTTAATTATTATTATTATTTTTTTTTACCATGTTAAAGCCTTTTGAATTATTTCAGCTTTTGGCTATTATGAATACTGTGACTAGGAACATTGGGTACAAGTATTTTTGTGTGTGCATATGTTCTCATTTCTTTAAATTAATAAATAAAAGTGGAATTCTTGTGTTATATGGTTGTGTATGTTTAACTTTTAAGAAACTGCTTAACACTTTACCAAAGTAGCAATACTTTGTAATTATCACTAATGTATGAGTTTTCCAGTTTCTCCAGATTCTTGTCAACACTTGACAGTGTCCATCATTTTGACTTTATAGCCATTCTTTTGAGTGTGTGATGATACCTCATTTGGTTTTTATTTATATTTTTCTGATGACTAATGATGTTGAACATTTTCCCATGTGTTTTTTTCCCCACATGCTTATTATTTTTTGTGAATCATTTGACATATCTTTGGCCTACTGAAAAAATTGAGTCGTTCCATTCTTATTATTGACCTACAGTGATTCTATGTAATCTGGATAGGAGCCCTTTATTTTGTGTATATGTTTCACAATTTTTCATTGTGTATAGTTTATCTTTTCTTTTGCCTAGTAGCGTCTTTTGAAGAGAAAATTATTTAATTTTAAGTCAGCACAAAAATTTTTTAAATTATTCATGCTCCACTGACTGACATTTGAGTATTAAACCAATCTTGCATTTCTGGAATAAAACCACTTGATCATGTTAAATCATTTGTTTTATGTACTGCTGCATTTAATTTGATAAATTTTTGTTTGATATTTTTGTATCTATGTTCATGAGGGATAAAAGTTCTAAAATTTCTTTTCTTGGAATACCCTTCCTGAGTTTCAGTATCAGGATTATTCTAGCCTCATAAAATAAATTGGAAAGAATTTCCACTTTATTTATTCTGTACAGAAGTATGTTTGAGTTTGGTATTGTTTCTTTCTTTCTTTTTTTTTTTTTAACGTTTTATTTATTTTTGAGACAGAGAGAGACAGAGCATGAATGGGGGAGGGGCAGAGAGAGAGGGAGACACAGAATCAGAAGCAGGCTCCAGGCTCTGAGCCATCAGCCCAGAGCCCGACGCGGGGCTCGAACTCATGGACCGCGAGATCGTGACCTGAGCTGAAGTCAGCCGCTTAACCGACTGAGCCACCCAGGCACCCCAAGTTTGGTATTGTTTCTTTCTTATTTGTTTGAATTTGTTCATCAGTAAAGCCTTGTGGGCTTTTGTGGAAAGATTTTTAATAATGGATTCAAGTTTTCATTTATGTTTCTCTGCATTTTGGTAATTGGTAATCTTTAGGTGAATTTGTCCCTTTCATCTAGGTTGACAAATTCTATGTATCTTTTTGTCTGTACTGAATCCCCCTCATTAATTCCTGATATATGTGTCTGTCTTATCTTTTTTTCTTTTCTTATCTTTGCTTTGCTTTTTCTTTTTCTTTTTTTTCTTTTTCTTTTTCTTTTTCTTTTTACCTTGATCAGTTTGATTAAGTGTATATCAGTTTTACAGATCTTTTAAAAGAAGCTGCTTTTTGCCTGTATTGAATTCTGTACATCTGCTTTCTCTTTAGTTAATTTTTGTCTTACTTTCTTATTTCCTGTATTATACTTTGTTCACTTTAGCTTTTTGTGTTTTTTTTTTTTTTTGAGACATAAGCTAATTAATTGATTTTCCACTTTTCTACATTTCTAATACTATATGCAGGTAGCTAAAATTTCCCTGTAAGAACTGTTTTAGCTGCATTGCATAAGTTTTGGTAAGTTATATTTCATTTTCATTCACTTGAAAATACTTTATAATTTCTACTTTTTTCTGTTTAGAAGTGTACTACTCAGTTTTCAAACGGTTGATGGATTTTTCTAGCTATCTTTCTTCTTTTGTATCTAAATTAATTCCCATGGGACAGAGTCTATATAATTCAGTCCCTTTGGATTTGTTGAGTTTTGCTTTATGACCCAATGTATGATCTACTTTGGAAATGTTATATGTGTACTTCAAAAGGATGTATATTCTGCCAGTTATTGGAAATTGTCCTATATACTTTTCATTGGATCAGTTTAGTTCATTTTGTTGTTCATAGCTCCTATAATAATACCCTTACCAATTTTTTGTCTGCCATTCTTTCAATTCTTTTTAAGTTTTTATTTATTTATTTATTTTTTGAGAGAGAAAGAGAGAGAGGGAGAGAGAGAGTGAGAGAGTAGGGGAGAGACAAAGATAGAGGGAGAGAGAGAATCCCAAGCAGGTCCCACACTGCCACCACAGAGCCCAACTTGGGGCTCAAACCCATGAACCGTGAGACCATGACCTGAACCGAAACCAAGAGTTGTGTGCCCAACCAACTGAGCCACCCAGGTGCCCCTCATTCTTTTAATTCTTAAGGGAAAATTGTTAAAATCTCTAAAGATGATAGCGGATTTGTATTCTTTTCTCTTTCTTCTTTCCCTCCCTTCCTTCCTTTCTGTATTAAACATATATATATATATACACACACACACACGTATATATACTTTAAAATTATATATATGTACATATACGTATATATATATATATATACGTATATATATATATTATGCAAATATATATATTTGTTTCTTCCTTGTGTTGTAAAATTTAGGACTGCTGTGTTTTCTAGTTTAACTGACACTTTTATATTTAGGAAATATACTCATATTTTTGTCAAAAACTCTACATTGTCTAGTATTAATACAGCCACACTCGCTTTCTTTGGTTTGTATTTTCTTGATATATCTTTTACCATTCTTTACCTTTGACTTACCATATCCTTATATTTAAGATGTTTCTCTTATAACTAATTATATTAGTTTCCTATTGCTGCTGTAAAAAGTTACCATAGCTTCTTGATTTAAAATAGCAAAAATCCATTTTCTTATAGTTCTGGAGGTTAGATGACCAAAATGAGTCCCACTGGTCTAAAGTCAACAGGCTGGCAGGCCTGCATTCCTACTGGAATGTTTCAGGCAAAAACCCATTTCCCTGCCTTTTCCAGCTCCTAGAGGCTGTCCACAACATTTCTTAGTTCACGATTCCCTTCATTATTCATAACCAGAAACTGCCACTCTATTCTTTCTCATGTTGCTGACTCATGATGCTGACTCTCCTGAATCCTTTTCAGGATTTATGAAAATACTTGTGATCACATTGGGCGACCTGGACAATTCAAGATAATCTTCCTGTTTTAAGATCCTTAATTTAATTATATCTGCAAAGTCCCTTGTGTCATATAAGGGAACATATTCACAGGTTCTGGGAGTAGGACATGGACATTTTTATGGGAACTGTTACCCAGCCTAACAACTAGAATATAGTTATGGTTACTTTTATCTATTCTGAAAATTGTCTTTTGATTCTTCATCCATTTACAAATAATAAAATTAATGGCTTAAATGAATTTATGTGTACGATCTTGCTCCTTATTTTCTATTTGTCACCCTCTTTCTCCTGCCTTCTTGTGGATTAAACAAGTATTTTATTGATCTGTTTTTGCTCATTCAGTCTTTTTAGTTATGTATAATTTTATGACTTTTAGTGGTTATCTTAGAGATTTCAGTATGTATCCAAGACATTATAGTCCACCTTGAAATATTTTTTATAACTTACATTTTTAAAGCTCTTGTATGCTAGCTCTATTGCCCGGAGTATATGGGAATCTCCTTTTATTTTTATTTTCCTGTTGATTATCAGTCTCATTTGCATATTCAGCACACCCACACATATATCTTACACTCATTTACCCTCTTTACACCTTGAAAGTATTCTTCCCTCTGTGTGATTTTAGTTCATCTAGCCTTCATTATTCCCACATCTTTTTATAATTAAAAATTTTTTTTTAACATTTTTTAATGTTTATTTATTTTTGAGAGACAGAAGGAGAGAGCATGAGCAGGGGAGAAGCAGAGAGAGAGGGAGATACAAAATCCCAAGCAGGCTCCAGGCTTTGAGCTGTCAGCACAGAGCCTGATGCGGGGCTTGAACTCACGAACTGTGAGATCATGACCTGGGCCAAAGTTGGATGCTTAACTGACTGAGTGCCCGTGTTCCCACATCTTTTTGATGTCTTTTAAAATATGATTTTTGAAAAAAAAATAAAATAAAATATGAGTTTTGAAATAAATCCTCTATGTTTTTTCCTTTGGTAGTTACAGCAAGACCTTTACCAGTAGCAACGCCCTCTCTAACCATCTTAAAAGCACATTTATCAGGAAGTATCATTTATGAGGAATTATCATTTATGAGGGACAAAAGTTAAAGGAACTACTGTATATGGAACATGGTAGGCAGATTGTTAGGGAACCTGGTATAGAACAGAGACACTGGCTCGACCTGAGAAGTGGCATGAGCTGATGTTTGAGGACACTTTTACTTTTGTTTTCCTATGACTTTAGTAGTTTCTTCCTGGGAAGGTTTGTAAATTTTGACATGACACGAATTCCTGTTGGGAACTATGAAAATTCAGCAGTAGACTAGATGGCTGTCTAATCCTCACAGCTCTGAGAGGTTTCTGTTTGGAAATTAGCTCCCACTGAAATTTTTTAGGAATGGATTGTAAGAGTTGAGTGTTGCCTGTAGGTGGCAGGAGAAGAGACATTTAGTCATAAAATCGAATTCAAGATTTTCAGTGATTAATTATTAAATGATATAATTGAAATGTTTCCCAGTATCTTCACCTTTGCGCTTCTAATCAATTCTGGTATTTTTGAGTTCTTCTAAAGTGATTATTTGTGGGGCGCCTGGGTGGCGCAGTCGGTTAAGCGTCCGACTTCAGCCAGGTCACGATCTCGCGGTCCGTGAGTTCGAGCCTCGCGTCAGGCTCTGGGCTGGGCTGACGGCCCAGAGCCTGGAGCCCGTTTCCGATTCTGTGTCTCCCTCTCTCTCTGACCCGTCCCCGTTCATGCTATGTCTCTCTCTGTCCCAAAAATAAATAAAAAAGTTGAAAAAAAAAATTTAAAAAATAAATAAATAAATAAAGTGATTGTTTAGGTTTGGAAAGTGATTCTTTATGAAGTTATAGACAGGTCACAACATAAATTTTATCATGACTGAGGTCATGAACTTGTCTTTCTTCTTGAAGAACTTCCATTTTTAATATTAGGTTTTTTAATATAGTAATTTAAAATTATAAACAGAATTTTTTTTTATTTTATTTTATTTTTTAAATTTTTTGCTCTGTTTCTACATCTGGGACATTTATGAAGAACCTCTAGTTAAATTTTAGAACCGTTTGGCAGACTATAACATTGTCAGTTTTACTAGCTAAAATATTGAAATACCAAATTTGTTGACCTGCAAAAAAGGAGAAGTGAAGATTTATTTGTTTTTGTCAAAAAGGAAAGGAAGAATAACTAGTAACAAGTGAAGTGTCTGGGACATCTTTTGTAGAAATCAAATTTTGTTCATTCAAGAGCCTTTGAAGAACAAGAGAATACTATTCCTATGTATCACTAACCTTCGGATTCTGGAACAGGTTATTGAGAGAGGATGAAAAATTTTTCTGGGAAGCTATTCCAGTCTCCACTGCTTGGTTTAGATACTCATCACTCCCTTTCGCCCCCAAGTCAAGGGAAAGATTTAAAAGACCACTTCTCTAGCTCTCTCAAGGCCATGAGTCATTGAAACCCACAAACTAATGATATAACCTCTCTGGATTTTGAATTAATGGACTTAAAAACGATTGGAGAGGACATAAGTCTTTATAGGCAACTTCATCAGAATCAACAAACTCAGAGCAGACACCTGCCTGGTGATGTCTCACTAGTGCAGATGAAACATAAGGGTAAAGACCATGGAGTAGGGCTTATTTAAAATGGGCTTGTTCATGTGTTGCAGATGAATAGGCCATTGATTACACATAATGACTGTTCACGATCTTTTTGAGAGTGGTCAGATGGAAAGCAATAGTGTTCTGCACACATTTTAATCATTTTTATTGAGCGTTGGCACTTCCATTTTTCTGAACCTTTAGGGGGACATTCTATATTTGCTTTTTATTCATCCGTCCTTTCAGTCTTTTTATTCAAACAAGACATTTAGTCTGATATCAAGTAATGCTGGTTTCAAAGGCTTAGCGCCTTCTCACAAAGAAAATAACATTTCCGAGTATTCTCTACCATATGCAAACACTTACAGTTATTTAAAACTAGATTTCATATACCTATACCTATACCAAATGGTCTGCTGAATTTTCTGTTTTGCCATTTAATATATCTGACTTTTGCATGGGAGCGATTATGCACAGGATGAGCCACATCCTTGCAAAAACTGGTATATGAAATGATTTTCAGAGAATTTAAAGGCTGTCATTACTAGAATTATAAGTGGAGAATCTAGAATTATTTTTGGTCAGTGTTACGTTTATTGGTGTTCTGTGAAGTTTTCTCTCTCTCCCACCATCTCCTCCGTGACCATTTCCTATTTGGAATGCCATTTCTTGGGCTCCTACCTGAGACTAAAGGATGCCTATTGTGTAAGAGTGCAGTGAGATCTAAAATTATGTTGACTCATGGGTGGTTCAGTTGGTTGAGCATCTGACTTTGGCTCAGGTCATATCTCGCGGGTCATGAGTTCGAGCCCCACGTCAGACTCTGTGCTGACAACTCAGAGCCTGGAGCCTGTTTCAGATTCTGTGTCCCCCCCTCTCTCCACCCCACCCCTGCTTGTGCTCTGTCTCTGTCTTTCAAAAATGAATAGACATTAAAAAAAATAAAAAGAAATACAATTATATTGACTCCATATCACCTCCTTCAGTTTTACTCTCTTTCCTTCCTTGTTAGAAGAATAGGATTCAGAGTCTGGATCCTTCATATCTTGCATATTAGTAACCCCTATTTACTCATTAAGATATACCTGAGTTGCTCTTGATTGTGGACTAGCCCTGACTGGCTGCTAACCTATTGGGAACAGTTCCTTGAAAGCTTTGCGTTCAGTTCTTGGGTTTCTTATCAAGATTTCAAAGCTAATATGGATGCTTTAGACTGCCAGAGATTGGCCTCCAGAGGGAAGGGGTTTAGTGGGTAGTGAAATAACCCAGTATTCTTTAATGAGTCCTTTGGGATGGGGTCTTCCCTGTCTTCTAAAAGCTACCTTCGGTCAACCAAAAATGTCTACACACATTTCCAAAAGACCCCCTGGGGGGGTGGCACTGTTCCAGGTTGAGACCCACTGACATGATATCAACACCGTACCCAAACCAAAATCAAACCAACAATAGCCAAATTGGTCAGTAAACATTTTTACTCTCATGTGAAATTAACAATGGCCAAGGCTACACTGACTATGCCCACTCTCTGTGGATTTATGTAAAAGCAGTAATCATTTGTTTGCATTTTACCTAATTTCCTTTGAAAACTGAAATTCCCATTGACATCAGTCAAATGGATAATGGCAGTAATTTTCTTTTTGGTTTTATAGTTTGTATTCATTTCCTAACTCCCTTTAAGCCTTATCTAGGAATTCACTTGCCAGTTTGGGGCATCTCCCCTGTTAGACTTTCATATAGCTGCTTTCAATATGAACCTGTAGATTTTTGGGTTCCTATAAAGAATCCTTCTTTGAAAGCTTACTGCTGTCTTTTTTGTTACAGGAACTCCTTTTCCTACTCTTCTTTACTAAACAAAAGCAATACCTTCCATCTAAACTTGCTTTGTAGGATAGTGCTCAATACTTAATGTTAGCTGAATAAGAAAAATGATTTATTTTCATATATCAAGAAACACATTAGCTAGCTCTGGGATTTTACTATAATGTCATTACTGACCTACACTGTAATAGTCCAATTTTGCAGTACGGAATATCTTTTGGAAGTGTTTAAGAAGGTTGAAAAAACAATTTTAACATTTAAGTTTCACAAATGTTAGAAATATTTCTTTTGAACAGTTGGAAACATTAACTAGAGTCTGTTTATTTTATTTCAGTGGCAAAAAGAAAAAAAAGAGAATCCCTTACTTGCTAATCAATAGTTACCATAGATTGCTTTTTTTGCAACCCAATTTCACCTTCAAATTCACTGACCTGTGTTCCAACCAAGTCTATAATTTAATTCAGGTCAGTTCAGATATATTTAAGTCATTACCTCCTCTGCAGCCAATCAGCATTTGATTTTTCATAGTTCAATGTCACTTTTTAATTGCTAAGACTGTGACTTTGTATGCACATGTGTGAACACACACACACACACACACACACACACACACACACACACATATCCAGGCACATCTTTATACATTACACATACTCTTTTTGTCACTGTGGAATACTTCTCCTGGATTAGTGTTACTTTGAAGGAAATATAGAACTTACAGAGATTGGCATACTGCCTTTTTAATGGGATCAACATAAATTTTTATTACATTCCCCAAGTAAGCTGTTATTAAAGGCTCACTGTAATTTAGTATATCTCTATGCATGTAAGAGTGTCTCCACTGTTCTAGATCCCCGGATGGGTAACTTCGGTTTTACTTCTGCTCTCAATAACACGGGCATGATGGAATCATTGTACAAATAGGATAATTGTGTAACTATTACCTTGAAATAGTGTTTGAAAGAAGAAAGCCTTCTAAAACATATAGACTTTCCTTTTTTTTGAAATTTATTTATTTTTGAGAGAGAGAGAGAGAGAGAGAGAGAGAGAGAGAGAGAGAGAGAGAATGCACAGGCAGGAGATGGGTCAGAGAGAAAGGGAGACTGAGAATCCCAAGTAGGCTCTGTCCTGTCAGCCTAGAGCCCGACACAGGGCACAAACTGACAAACCATGAGATCATGACCTGTGTGGGCTGAAATCAAGAGTCAGACACTTAACTGAATGAGCCACCCAGGTGCCTCTGAAGTTTCCTTTTTTTTTTTAATATTAAAAACTTTTTTAATCTTTATTTTCTAGAGAGAGAGAGAAAGAGACAGTGCAAGTGGGGGAGAACAGAGAGAGGGAGGCACAGCCAAAGCAGGCTCCAGGCTCTGAGTTGTTAGCACAGAACCCGATGCAGGGCTCAAACTCATGAACCATGAGATCAAGACCCGAGCTGAAGTCAGATGTTTAACTGACTGAGCCACCCAGGCGCCCCTGGAGTTTCCTTTTAGATATGTGTCCATGTTAGGTGGAATAAAACAATATTCTGATGGATGGTGGTCTACGGAAATTTGATTTTATTTGAAAAAAAAGATTTTATATTTTGTGACTTAAGGAATCCCTGACCTGTTAGTATCTGAACTCCCACATTGTTTCTCATAATGAATTATGTGCTATATAGTATTTTATGTAGTATATGCTTAAAAATGTTTTTCAACTCCCAGGCCACCAACATTTTATCCAGGCATTATATTTACATCAGTTTCAACTATTTTTACAAAACAAAATTTTGTGTTTGTGTGTGTGTGACTACCTCCTTCTTTTGAGAGGTAAATATATTAAGAAGCATAAGAGCTTGGGTCAGACCGCCTGGTTTTGAAATCTATCTCCCCCATTTCCTGACTTATTTCACCTCTCTGTGGCTTATATTCATTATCTTCAAATAAGTGATTATTTTGTGGGATCTTTTCCACAAAGTGGGATGTAATACTGTGTGACTTGTCACTGCAAGATCAGAATAGAACACTGTAAAACTGTAATCAAGGGGGAAATGGGTGTTTTCACCTGTTAATCACAAAGCTAAGTGAATCTCTGTATATTCAATTTGTACCAAAACTGCTGAAATTGTTGTATTTTGGAAGTAAAACATTTTCAAGATGAGCTGTTTTCAAGTAGAGGCAGATTTGTATAGGTTTCCATAGTTTTCTCATGTTTTCTGTCTTAGAAGTTGGGATGGTGGGCTAAGACTCTATAGGAGCTATAAGAGAGGAGGAAGACAGAGAGAAGGAGGGAGAGAGGGAGAGAAAGATACTAAGAGAGGGATGTCAAGAGAGGGAGAGAGAGATATCAACTTTTCAAATTTTCTTCTGAATTTGCTTGCTTCTCAGGTAACACAAAACTTTTGTAGTGCCCAGAATACCCTAGGATCTTGAAGGCCTTCATTTTATGGCCTGTGCAGTTCCCTGGGCTTGTTGTGAGCTCAGCCTTTTTGTCTGCTACAGGATCTCCTCTTCATCCTTCCAAATACTTCCAGGGCCACTTCATTCATGAAGCCTTTCCTGACATTCCTAGGTTGACCTGCAATTTTTTTTCTTACAGTTCTCCCTTATCCTCTCTATAATGTACATTCTAGGAATAGTCCGAAGTCTGGATGGTTTATGTATCTCTGCCTGCAATATCATTTATGACTTGGAAGGCAGAGATACTTATTTTTACAAGTAGTATAACTTGTAGCTCTATCTGCCATGAACACTGGAGAAACAGACCTAAATAACTTAAGAATTAAAAGAAATCTTGAAAACTTTTTTTTCTGTTCAGATTTCTCGTTTTAGAGATGAGAAAAACTGAGGACCCTCAAAGAGCAGTTGCCATCCTGTAGACTTGGTTGTATTCAGAATCATTTGAGATAGCATTGCATACCATACATTTGGAATATAACCCATTTTAAAACAGAGAGATGGTAGGGCTAGTTCGGTTTGACCCTGAGCTTTATAGAAAGGCTTATTTTGATCTCAGCTTGAGGTAGTTAAGACCACCTGTTCAAAAGATTCACATAGTTTGTTCTTTCTCCTTCTGTTCCCTGATTCATTACTCTCTGGTTAGCATCTACATTAGGAGAAGAAAAATGGCAGCATGGCAAAGGAAGGGCCCATTAAAGGGCTCTAACAAGTGTAAGAGAGCATTTTGAAAGCAGGGAGGGTGGTTTGAATAGTATTGTAATGCAATTGGCAAGGCAGTGAGTGGAGTTGTGTCTGAGGGCTGGAATGTGATTGTGCAGCTTTGAAAGGCTGAAACGAAGGCAGTAATTTTTAGCACATGCTGTGATCTGGAGGGCTAGCACTAAGAGGAGACTTCAGAGAAGGAAATGATAGTATCTTAAACCAGAGCATTATTTCATTCTGGTTGCATAATGTGGACTTAGTGGTTAAACTGTTATTGTAGCGAAATGGCTTATGCATATTTAGTGAGCTGCTTGTATCGAAATGAGTGGCTGTTACAATAATACAAATGCATGTGTGGTTTCCGAACAGTTAATAATTGTTTAATAAGCAATTCCTTGTAAACCTCCCTGAGTCACTATAACTTGGGTTGAGATGGATTATTTTCCCCCATTATTAGGGATAGAATAAGAAATAGCTGGTAATGAGGGAAACAATTTCAATGTAAGGGGAACATTAATGGGGTAAACTGCCAGTTACCATGACGAGAGATTTTTGGAGCTGACAGAAATGTACCATGTGGGAAAGGAAGTGAGAATAGCCAGAGGCGATACAATCCCATGGATCCTTGGAGAATTATCTTCCTTTCATTTCCAAGTAGATTTTAGTGATATATGTTCAGTGAAAGCAAATGGGAAAGCTATCACTAGTAAGGGAGCCAGAATATTTTGGCTGAAGTATTGACTTTCTTTGTAACAGGAACAGTGAACGTAGCTTCTCTTGATTTCAGAAACATACAGAGCAGGAGTGAAGTCCCCTGTCCTCAGGTCACTTCTCCTGAGAGGATTACAAAATAGTACACACACGTGTGCGCGCGCACACACACACACACACACACACGCTGCTGTGATTGCTCTCTGAGGACCCAATGTTATGGTCCATCAAGCATTCTTACATGTGTACTACTGACTGTAATCCCTTTAGAAATGATTTATAAATTAAATTTATATATACGTGTGGTATTTGATCACTGCTTTTGTACCCAGGAGTGGGTAAAACCCACTATGATTTGTCTACAATAAAATATTAAGCAGCCTGCTAAATATTTAATTCACCTGCTGAACTGCAACAGAGTGGTTTAGAAATGTGAGACCTTTCTCTTCACTTAGAGGGACACTTGCTGTATAACCAAATAAATTATTAATGCCATTATTATTATTTAGATCTTTATTATCACCTAATGATGGGCATGCTAGGAAACATTTCTCCTGCAAAAAATAGAGCTAATATCTAACAACAGATTCAGTTCTACTGTTTTTTGGAGAGTAAATATAAGCTCATAAAAATTATGAGTCATAGCTAAAGAAAAAGATGTTTATTTTAAAAAAAAATTTGATCAACTATCCAGAAACATCCTCGATATTATAGATTCGTCTTTCATGGATTTAGATATGGATGAAATCATATTTCCTGGAATAACAATGCATACATAAAAAAGACGTGTTGATTTTTTTTGGCTGAATTTTCATTAAGCATGCAATAAATTCGTATAATGAGCACTCAAGACCATAAAAAAGAAGGAAAAAGCAAATTCTCCACCAAAAACCTAATCGAGCTACTGTGATTGAGTCTTAATTTTGATGCTGGCTTTCATTGCAGTCGAGGCTGGGAGGCGTGTTGTGATGGGTTGCAAAATTCTTGTTGTCAGTAAGGAGGGAGCCTGTCAATTTTTATAGATAAGCTTCTGTCAACATGAAATTCTGAAAGAAATATTTTACATAGGACCATGTGTAGAAGGCTTTGGGCATTATGAAAGTTAAAAGTCAACAGTGGCTGTTTGATAGTAAATACCAATGCAGTTTTTTACGTTGGTTGTTTAATATAGAATAAAAAATGAGATCCTATACTCCTATACAAAGATTGGTGTGTGATATGGCCTCTGAAAGACATGTGGCGGTGGAAAGAGCTTGTTGTATGAACACTAGTTTGTGCACTTATATCTGTGTGATCTTCAACAATTTAATGATACTCAGTTTCCTCATCTACAAAGATCTTCCTTTTAGAGTTATTGAAAGATACAATGAATTAATATGCTTATGTAGAGATTGAAGGTCAATGTCAGGTCATTCCTTTGTCTCTTAGCCCTGTGCTATAAATGACTGTACTACAACACACACAAACATCTTTTTCATTTGAGATTCATCCTTAAATATATTAATACTGGGGAAAACAGATCTGATTCTTTATTAAATTTAAAGCCATGATGATCAGTATAATATCAAAGTTTAGCTTGGGGGTGTTTCAATAATGTTATGGTGTTTTGTCAGCCAGAGTGTTAAGATCTTGGGCATTAGTCTTTGAAGCTTTAGATTGTATTGAACAAGAGGCTCTGGATCAGCCTTTCTACAGACGACCTGGAGCTACCTAATTATTTGCATCCTTTTCTTGAAGTCCCTTTTTCTGTTTGGGTACTTTTTAAAAAGGCTTTAGAGTAACTTCTGTTTGGGCACTTCTTTTAAGTACCTTTCAAAGAAAACTTGCTTAATTATTAAGATGGAGGGGTCATGCTACTTCCAGATAGTGGTCAGTATGACTTCCTTGGCATCAGGGCCACCTTGGCAGGTTCACTTTTTGTCCTAGGGAAATGGTGCCCCCTACGGTCACTATGGGGATGATAGTCCAGGAGTGATGCAAGCAGGAGAATTTTTGGGCTGGTGGCTAAACAAACTTAAGTTAGAATTGCATGAAGTCCACATAGCAGTCTGGTAAACTGAACTAAACTTTCAAGGACTTGGGGGCATGACTGTTCTTCTCCCTACAAAAATACTGGAAGTACAAGTGCTTCCATACAATCATTACTGTTACTGCTCTTGGGACTTGATCAGGTAAGCAGCACTGTCTCTTATCGGCTCCCTTCAACTGCTACACCTTCTGTTGGGATAGACTCCCGTACATTTGGCAGTTAAACGATTCAGTGATCAAACTTCAGTCTGTTTAAGTTCGCTTGAATCAGAAACAGAGGGGCGAAAAAATATAGTACATTTAAATAGCATTTTTATGTCTCCACCAGGGGGATGAGAGAGGTGATCTGTTTTGTCTGAAGAGAGATAGCCTCTAACTCTAAAATGGCAGCAGTGAGAGTGGGCCTTGCTAAATTGAGCACAGTCAGAGTCTTTGGAGTTGTGTGGAGGTAGACCAGCTAACCAGTTTCCCATGTGTGTTCAAGAGCTAATTTTGTCCCTCCAGATCCATTCTTCCCCTTTATTTGTTCTACAGTGAGCTCCAGCAGGCAGAACCGTATTGGCTTCATCTTTTGTCTCCTTTGCCCATTGGCTTCTGATTGGGTTTGGCCAGTGGGAGGAACTTAGGGTCAGAGAAAATTAAGGGTAGAGTATTTGTTCCCCTGGCGTCCTCCCTGCAAGGTCTCTAGCTCCTGTCAGGTGGCCTTCTTCACCTGGATTTTTGTCTCAGGCTCTGGTAACTGCTCTGTCCTCTGGTCACTACAGGCTGGGGGCTGGTAGCAGCTCTGCTGTCATTAGCTCTGGTGTATCACACTATTCCTCATGGCTTTTCCACATCCAGCCAACACCTGTGTCAATAATTTCTTTAATAGATTTTCTTCATACACCCAGTTCGAGAGTGCCATTGGTGTCTTCCAGGGCCTTGGATTGCTCTTGTCCTTTAGTGCTGTTGTCCACCTGGAGGGTGGGAGCCCCAGAGAGATGTAGGCTAGGAATGATTCTGGCTTCTGGTAAATATAGCCAAATATAAGTTGGCTAAGGCATTGCCAAAGTTGACTCTTTTTTTCTTGCAGGCCATTGTATTTATTTTAATATAATTTATTGTCAAATTGGCTACCATACAATACCCAGTGCTTATCCCAACAAGTGCCCTCCTCAATGCCCATCACTCACTTTCCCCTCTCCCCCACCCCCCATCAACCCTCAGTTTGTTCTCTGTATTTAAGAGTCTCTTATGGTTTGCCTCCCTCCCTCTCTGTAACTTTTTCCCCCTTCCCTTCCCCCATGGTCTTCTGTTAAGTTTTTCAAGATACACATATGAGTGAAAGCATATGGTATCTGTCTTTCCCTGACTTACTTCGCTTAGCGTAATACTCTTCAGTTCCATCCACGTTGCTGCAAATGGCAGGATTTCATTCTTTCTCATTACCAAGTAGTCTTCCACTGTATATATAAACCACATCTTCTTTATCCATTCATCAGTTGATGGACATTTAGGCTCTTTCCATAATTTGGCTATTGTTGAAAGTACTGCTATAAACATTGGGGTACATGTGCCCCTATGCATCAGCACTCCTGTATCCCTTGGATAAATTCCTAGCAGTGCTATTGCTGGGTCATAGGGTAGTTCTATTTTTAATTTTTTGAGGAACCTCCACACTGTTTTCTACAGGGACTGTACCAGTTTGCATTCCAACTAGAAGTGCAAGAAGGTTCCTGTTTGTCCACATCCTTGCCACTATCTGTAGTTTCCTGAGTTGTTCATTTTAGCCACTCTGACTGGTTTGAGGTGGTATCTGAGTGTGGTTTTGATTTGTATTTCCCTGATGAGGAGTGACGTTGAGCATCTTTTCATGTGTCTGTTGGCCATCTGGATGTCTTCTTTGGAAAAGTGTCTGTTCATGTCTTATGCCCATTTCTTCACTGGATTATTTGTTTTTCGGGTATGGAGTTTGGTGAGTTCTTTATAGATTTTGGATATTAGCCTATTATGTGATATGTCTTTTGCAAATATCTTTCCCCATTCTGTCAGTTGTCTTTTAGTTTTGTTGATTGTTTCCTTTGCAGTGCAGAAGCTTTTTATCTTGACCAGGTCCCAGTAGTTCATTTTTGCTTTTAATTCCCTTGCCTTTGGAGATGTGTTGAGTAAAAAGTTGCTGTGGCTTAGGCCAAAGAGGTTGTTTCCTGCTTTCTCCTCTAGGATTTTGATGGTTTCCTGTCTAACATTCAGGTCTTTCATCCATTTTGAGTTTATTATTTTATATGGTTTAAAAAAAATAGTTTCATTCTTCTGTATGTCGGTGTCCGTTCTCCCAGGAATTATGCTACTTCTTTAGTAGTGTAGAGTGAATTTTTTTCCCTCTTTTCTTTCCCATGATATGTTAGAAGTTTTTGGAGTTGTATTGTGGAGTCAGAATGGTATATAGGTTTTGGAATCAGGAAAACATGGGTTTGAGTTCCATCTCTCCCACTTCCTAGCTATATGGCCCCTAGGTGCTTTATATAATCTTTATTTCTTTATCTATAAAGTGTGAGAATAATACTTGGGTCCTGTGGTTGTTAGGAGACTAAGTAAGATGATGTTTGTAAACTACCAAGTATAGTGTGTGTATATATTGGAGACCTGGTGATGAGATATGCCATAGCTTAGCAAGAGGACACAGAAATATGTGATATTCAATCTTGAGTTCATTTTCATGAATGCCTTTACATTTTGGGATAGTTTTAAATTTATATAAAAGATCTAAAGATAGTACAGAGTGTGTTCCCATCCCCAGTACCCAATTTCCCTTATTGTAACATTTTATGTCACCATAGTACTTTGATTACAGCTGATGAACATCTACTGATCTATTATTATTTTTTTAATGTTTATTTTTAGAGAGACACAGAGCGTGAGCGGGGAAGGGGAAAAGAGAGAGGGAGACACAGAATCCAAAGCAGGTTCCAGGCTCTGAGCTGTCAGCACAGAGCCAACGTGGGGCTTGAACCCACGAACTGCGAGATCATGACCTGAACAAAGTCGGCGGCTTAACTGACTGAGCCACCAGGCGCCCCTGATCTATTCTTATTAACTAAATTCTATACTTCATTCTGATTTATAACTTGTTCCCTGGTTTCTTTTTTCTGTTCTGTGATCCCATTCAGGATACCATATCACATTTAGTCATATGTCTCCTTAGGCTTCTTTGGACTATGATAGTTTGTCACTTTTTTTGTTGTTGTTGTTGTTTGTTTTAATAAACTTGGTCAGGGATTTTGTAGTATGTTCTTTTATTTTGGATTGCCTAATATTTTTCTCATGATTATATTGGGGCTCTGGATTTTTGGGAGGAAGGACACGTAGGTATAGTATTCTCAGCATGTCAAGGGTGCATACTATCAATGTGACTCATCATTATTGAGTTAACCTTTTAGCATTGATCAGCTGGCTGAGTTCATGTTTATCAAGTTACTTTTTATTTCCCACTTTTCTATGCTTTGCTCTTTGTAAGTGAGTCACTAAGTATAACCCAAACTTAAAGGATCGGAAGTTGTGTGCTACCTCTTGGAAGGGAGGAATATTTACATAAGTTACTTTGAATCTTTTTTTTTTTTTACACAAGATTTATTACCCCCTTTCCCTTTATTTTCTTATCCTGTCGTTTATATCAGCATGCACTCATGACTCTCTTATACTTTGGGTTATAATATAATACTACACTATTTATTTTATTGCTCACATTAGTCTGATTTTGGCTATGGAGTATTCTTTCAGTTGGCTCCTATGTCCCTTTGATATAGTCCCTCATTTTGTTTTTTTGAACACCTCTTTAGTTTCTGGTACTACGAGATGTTTTGGCTCATCTTATGTATTTTTCATCCCATCCTAGAAGTAGTCATTTTTCCAAGAATGCTCTGATCTTTTTATTGGAAAACAGTATTAGAAATTAAGATCTGGGCCCTGAGTGTGCTCTTTGCTATTGTGGAGTCATTGCTTCCAGACCCTCTCAGCCGACAGAGCAAGGAAATATATGTCCAGGCATAGCTCAGGGACATCGCAATAAAGTGAATATTGCAAAAAAGTGGGTCAAGAGAATTTTTGTTTCCCAGTGCACGTAAAGGTGATGTGTACACTTTACTATAGACCAGTAAGTGTGCAATAGCATTATGTCTAAAATAAACATGGGTGCCTGGGTGACTGAGTCGGTTAAGTATCCGATTTCGGCTCAGGTCATGAGCCCTGCATGGGGCTCTGTGCTGACAGCTCAGAGCCTGGATGGAGCCTGATTTGGATTCCGTGTCTCCCTCTCTCTGCCCCTTCCCTACTCATGTTATGTCTCTCAAAAATAAACATTGGAAAAAAACCCAATGTACATACCTTAATTTAAAAATACTTTGTTGCTAAAAAATGCTAACCATCATCTGAGCTTTCAGCAAATCCTTGATGCTGGTGGTTGCTGACTGGCCAGGGTGGTGGTGGTTAAAGGTTGGGGTGGTTGTGTCCTTTTTTGAAAGGAAGACCCCAATGCAGTTTGCTGCATCAATTGACTTTTGCTTTCATAAATACTTTCTCTGTAGCGTGTGATGCTGTTTGATAGTATTTTACCCACAATAGAACTTCTTTCAAAATTGGTGTCAGTCCTCTCAAATCCTGCCACTGCTTCATCAATGGAGATTATGTAATATTCTAAATCCTTTGTTGTCATTTCAATAATCTTCACAGCATATTCAAGAGTAGACTCCATCTCAAGAATCCACTTTCTTTGTTCATTCATAAGAGTCCATTCAAGACTCTTGAATGAAAGAGTCCATTCAAGTTTTTTAAAAATTTAACTTAATTTAATTTATTAATTTTGAGAGAGAGCGAGAGAGTGCGAGCATGCACCTGAGTTGGGAAGGGGCAGAGGGAGAGGAAGAGTGAGAGAATCCCAAGCAGGCTCCATGCTCAGCATGGAGCCCAACGCAGGACTTGATCCCACAACAGTGAGATCATGATCTGAGCCAAAATCAAGAGTTGGATGCTTAACTGAACGATTCTGGTGCTTGGTCTTGGGGTGGTGGTGATGACAGTAATGAGAAAAATGCCAGCCAGCATAGTTGTGTAGTTTGTGCACTACCCAAAATACATACCGAGCTGGCAATCCAGCTACATTCCATTCACTAAGCTTTTTATTTTGTGGCGCTTTAGCTGAGAGGAAGACATCTGTTTGACAATCCCTCCTCACTAGACAGAAGTGGGTGCCTTTTTATAATTCATGCAAAGACAAGATGTGTGTTACCTGCGCTCGGTATCAGAAGTGGTTGGATTTAGTTTGGGAGATTTGGGGTAGTTAACATGAGAAGAGAGGAGTGTAACAAGTGCCTTTGTCTTTTACTTTTCACTTCTGCTGTCATGTGCTGCTGCCTGAGTTCATGGCCCATGAAAGCTTTTCCTGGAAAGCAGAGTAGCCACCGAGGAGCTAAGCTGAACTTTGAATTTTCCAGAGAGTAGTCTTTCAAAGAAATTGCTCCTGCCAGAGGAGAAGCAAAACAGACCCAAGTCATTTGTTTCAGGCTTCTCTCCTTGAGCAGATAGAAGTGATATCTCTTTAAAAATGTCTCTATGCGACTATAAAAGTGGTCACTAAGTATAAAAGGAGAGAGCCATAGATACCTATGCCAGTTTCCAGGCTGAGTCTGGTAGTTAATCTCCCACTCCCTGCTGCAAAAGTGGTTAGAAGATATGTCTTGTCCAAAAATGAAACCATAAAAGATACATCATGTGCTCTGTAGCTGCTGAAATGGTGTGGTTTCTCTGGGAATGTCTTAATCAAGCTGGTTGTTGACTATTGCTTACATTGGGTTCCTTCATGAAGGATAGCTTCGCCCATAGGCATTTTCTAGCAGTGTTGGGGGCACAGAACATAGATGTGTCCTTTAACACTGTATACTTTAGTTGGCTGGTGTGCCATTTTTGCTTAGATAAACGGAGTATGATCCAGGAGGCATGTTCCTGATGGATGATGCATTGGAGCTGTGCCAACCTTTTTTGAAAGGTGAAGAAATAAAAAGTGATGACACTGTTGTAACCCTTGGGTTGGCACTGCTCCTGGCAGGAGTTGTTTGAGTTTCTTTATGGGCGCATCATTCTTAACTCCTCCTGCTCTGAACGTGAGGCATTAGGAGGCACCTCGATGTGCCTTAGGTGGTGCAGCAGGCCCCTGATGTCCTGGTGAGACTCCTTTACTCCTCAATTCCCTGCCCCCCCCAACCCCCCCCTTCCCCCCGTCAAGATGGTTTCTATCCATGAACTTCTTTCTAAAGCAGCATCTTGAGGGCTGGTGAGTGTGTTACACTAGCCTGTCAGCAACATCCGTCCATAATTCATTTTATGTTCATTTAGGTAAGGGTTTGGAACTAAACTCTTAAGTGTAAAACACAGTCTTCGAGGAATTTATTCTCTAGAGCAGTGGACCCTCAATCCAATACCTACTGAGATGAGGCATGTGACATCATTGAGTAAAAAGGACTATGGGAGCACAGCCTTCAAAAGAGGACAGCCACTGCTGAGTACACGTGGTGGTCACTATTTGTAAATGTAGCTGCACTCTGGAGACATTTCAACAGAAGCGCAGGAATCACAAGTCTTGTGTAAAATCTGATTTTTTAATGGTGGAAACAAATTCAAAAAAGTTCTAAACCTAGCTCAGGCCAAGCAAACCATGTCTAAAGGCTAGATTCAGCCACTGAAATGCTTATTCTTAATTAAGCTCCACCTTAGTGTATGAATGTCCTACCTTCTTCAAAATAAAATGTGTTGACAGTGGTAAGCTAATGAGACAAAAAAAAGAGCCGAGGAAAAGAAATTTTCACAAAAAAATAGTTCTTATGAACTATGAAATTAATGTATACAATCTAAGGAAGTAACCCAGTGACAATGGCTGAGCATTCTGTGATGTAGATAATAAACCATCCCAAGAAGGCAGAGGACAAAACTCAAAGTAAGGCGCGAATCCTCACCCTTATCCCTCTACTCTTTCACTTGGAACTTTTTTGTTTGTTTGTTTTCTTTTGCCTGCCATGTAATGGACATTTATCATAAGGCCTGAGGGTCTAACATAGCAAAAGAACTACTCCCTACTTCTACTTTGTGAGTTTGTAAAATAAAATCCAAACTCTCAACCAGAAGAAGATAGATGTCTAGTCCAATGGGGAAAAATCCAAGTCCAGGCCACATGTGGGTTGTCCGGTAGCAGGAAACATGGCAGAGGAGAGATCCACCTCTTTGTAGAACGAAGACTGTGCTTTGCAATGGAGAATTTAGTTGCAACTCCTACCTAAACTAACGTAAAATGAATTATTAAGTGAAATATAAAGCAATTTACTTGATTAGAGCACTGTTTTTCACATGATCTTCTGAATCACACGTAAGTGATTAATTAATGCTAAAGAAAGCATAGCTTGGTTGTTTAAATGTCAATAATTTGAAAACTCATTCTGGAATCCTTTTGAAATTGCCAGAGCACTCTCTGTGCACAGTTATTTCAGCCTAGAAATGGTGATTTCTTTTTCTTGTTTAATTGGCCAACACCTTCCTATGTTATTTGTATAAAGATGATCATGAAAAATGTTAATGGGGTTTGCAGTGAATTATCTGAAAAGAATATAAAAATTTATAGTGCTAAGTTGACCCAAAGCTTGGTGGTTGGCACTGATATATTGTATTTGGTTCTTTGTAATATAAAGAGCATGTTTTCATGCTGTAGCTTACGTGATTTAGATAAGGTGTTGGTGAAGTAGCTGTAAGCTAAAACAGAAGCTGAGCAAAATGATCCTGATGATGATGGTGGTGATAAAAATAATAATAGCAACAACAGCTACTCTTAGGAAGTTTCTGTGTGCCAGTCACAGTATTACATTGTGTACAAACATTATCCTGTATGCTCATCCATCCAACTCAAAGAAGTAGGCACGAGTACCTTCATTTCTGAGAGGAAGAGATGGAAATTTGGAAACTTGAAGCCGTGTACTGTAGGTCACACACAAATAGTGGAGTGGAGTTTAGCCTTGAGCCCCTTTCCCTCATATGTTACCACCATGAATTTTCTAGGTTATTCTACCAATAAATGGCAGTACTCCAATCTTCTAATTGAGGATACCATTGATTTTTGGACTACAGTAAGCTTTGTTCTAAAAGTAAACTATCTTTGAAGGCTCACACAAGCTATTGTTGTTGGGTGAATATGAATCTGTTTGCAAATACCTGATGATGCCAACGAGTAGAATCAGTTGGTGTTTGACCAGCAGTAAGTTAAATTCCTTGGCTATTATTACATCAGTTGATTTACAAGATAAAATAATAATATGATCGGGTAAAAGTGTGTCTTACGTACCACAGTTTTCTTCTGTTTAATTACTTTTCCTCTCTTTATTTAAATCCTTTCGGAGGCCTCGTACTTGCTTCATTTTGATGAACATGCAATGATTTTTTCTCCCAGCATGCCTACATCGGGTTTGAAGCAAAAATATTGACCTGTGTGTCAAATGATCTTTCTTTTTTATTATTATTTTAATTAAAGCCATTTAACCTGCTCTCAGACAGGACTTATTGGAGTTCTTTGTGCATGCAGACCCTTTGCATTAGCCCCACAGTATGCCTGTGAAGCTCATGTTGGTTAGAAAGTTAATGATGGACACTTTGCATCTCCCAAGAGAAGGGAAAATGGAGCTACTCCCTTTGAGATGACTTAAATAGAGAATTGACAAATGGCTTGACTGAATTAACATAGATTTTAGTTTGGAGACAGATGAAAGTTTCTAATTCCTGATTTCAAGTTTCATTTCACACAACTTTGAATGTCAACTACAAAAGTAAGAATGCTATTTATGAAAATGCCACAGTTCAGTTCAAGGGCTACTCTGTGATTGATTTATTATTATTATTTTTTTAGTGAGCTCCGCAGAGTGGTTTTGCTGTTGTTGTTGTTTCCAGACACATAGGGTGAAATGATGGCCGTAGTCTTCCAAGGGAGGTTGTTATGTTACTTCCTGAGCATGATCAGCTTATTTCTATGCTCATGACTCTATCAAATTTCCCTTTTAGTTTTCATTAATTTTTGCATTCTCCTCCTCAGTTCGTAGAAGGATTTTTTTCCCCTTGGATTCGCAGAAAAGTTTTGTGAATTAAGTGATCCTCATTGTATATGCGAAGATCTTTGACTCAGCAAAGTGACACAGTGACTTGCTCTCTGAGCTTGGTATGTGGCAACAGAAGGACTGGGGACCTTGGGTTTTCTGGCTTGGGCTATTGTGGGCTCCCATAATTCTCAGTATCTCCCAGGTTCTGTTACACATGCTTTCCAGAGCTTCCAGTCAGGAACTTTGACTTCTATTTTTTTTTGTTTTGATTTGTTTTTAATCTTTGAATTGGGTCAGAATTTCCCTAGAGGAATTATTGAGTAAGAGTTACATGAACTGCATATATTGCTTTGTTCCTGGATAAGGATGCCTAAATTCCCATATAAAATGAAAACAGGCCTTAAATGGGCAGTGGAAATGTTAAAGCTCTATTACTAATGGGCACTCATTTAGATTAATGTCTCAGAATGGACTTAGTGGTAATTATAGATGTATCATGAAATGATACCAATTGAAAATCTTAAAACTCTTTAAAAAATGTATTTTAGGGTGCGTGGGTGGCTCCATCGGTTAAGCATCCAGCTCTTGGTTTTGGCTCAGGTCATGGTCTCCATAGTTCATGAGTTTGAGCCCTACATCATGTTCTGCACTGACAGTGCGGAGCCTGCTTGGGATTCTCTCTCTCCTCTCTCTCTCTGCCCCTTCCCTGCTCTCTCTCTCAAAAAAAATGAACTAAAAGAAAATTTAAAGAATATATTCTAAAATAATATACATGTTCTTATTGCTTTGATATATAATATTTTGTATGTGCAAATACATCTTCAGGAAAAATTGTTATGAACACTTGGAGTTTTGCTTCCACCAGTTTATGTGAGTAGTAAGAATGCCGTTAGTCTAAAGCAGGGATTGGTGAACTATGGCCCTTGGGCCAAATCTAAACTGCTGCCTATTTTTGAATGGTTTTTAAGCTATGAAGAGGTTTTTTTTTAATACTGCTTAATGCTTAATACTGCTTAATGATTAATGCTTAATCAAAAGAGGAATAATACTACATTAGATGTGAAATTATATCATATTCTAATTTTAGTATCTATGAATAAAATTTTAGAGAAACACAGCCATGGTCAGCTCATTCATTTATGTGTCATCTCTTTCTACTTTTGCATGGGAATGACAGTGGTGAGTAGTGGTGACAGACTGTATGGTCTGAAAACTCAAAAATATTTATTATCTAGCTCTGTCCAAAAAAAGTTTGCCAACTCATGATCTAAAGAAAATTATAGGAAAGTATATCAGTATTTTAATACATCTTTTATTTACTAAATAAATGGTATTGCCTCTTTGATTTTGGAGAGAAGCAGCATAGGATTTACTGATCTAGGGCAAGAATGACTTGAGTGGGCCAGCCAAGACAGAGGATGTTAATCTTTTGGCCTGTTCTATAAGATGTCCCCTGCCAGTCTCCTATGACTCTTGAGTTGGTGCTGAGAGGCATTGATTTGGAGTAATACATTGTTTCTCCTGATAAACCCTGTTAATGCTATACTCAGGTAGCCTCTCAGCATCCGCTAAGTTGGGATTTCCCATGTGTTTCCTGTTGGAATTGAAAGCAATGATCTTAGTGAATGTATGAGGTAAATTTATTAGACGCTTTTTTTTCTTTGATGAAGATATTTAACATAAAATGTTAGAAAAAAAGTAATTATACCATCAAAACTTTGATTTTGTGGGTGATATGAGACTCAAATATTTACATAAAAACATGAGCTGATATAAAGAAGAAATAGATAGTACTTGATGCTATGTAAATTTGGTAAATATTGTGAACTTAGTATGGCCAAAGTTTGTAAAATACTATTTAACAAAGATGAAAACAATTAGGTTATGAGTTCAATTGTAAGATCTGGGTCATGTGCAAAACACACAGAGAGGCAAAGTTTGACTGAAGAAATGGGATAAGGGAGTGCCCAGCTGAAAGGGAGCTTCTTCTAGTCGGGAGAGAGGATTGGGGCGGGACATCAGAGTTTAACCTATGATTATATGGAACGTGAAGAAAACATTTCTGTGCCCCATGCTTTTTAGAGTTTCTTTAGGTTTGGAGTTTCATGGTCCTTAACATTATTTCATTATATCTGATTGCATCTTAGGAGAGAGATTATTGGTTGTATTGAAGCTTGCAGATTTGGGGTTTTAAGAAGCTTGAAAAGCTTCACTTGATAATGTGAAATGTCTGTTATTGCATGCATACAATTGTGAAATGGAGAATATTCTGCCTCTTCAACTTCGTATCCTGCTTCAATAGTCGATTATTTGAGGCCATTTTACAGTCTTGAAAACAATGATTTTTTAGCTGCATAGTGTTCCATTGCATGAATGGAACATAGTTTAATCAGTTCTCTATTCTTAAATTTTTGGATGTTTTATTTTGCTGTTATTAATAAGAGTGAGATAAACAGCCTTCATCTTTGGTTACATTTCTGATAATTTCCTGAGGGTAGATTTCTATATGGAATTCCTTGGGTTAAAGGGTATACCTACTTGTAAGACTTAACATGTAATGGCAAATTGCCCACCAAAAAGGTTGTACAAATTATGTTTTCATTTGGAATGTACATGAATGCCCTGTTTATTTATTTTCATATCTGTATTTGTATATCTGAGAAAAATTTCATGACTTTATATGGATTGGCACATTTCTTATGAATATTATACCCAAAGATTTATTTATCTGTTAGTGTGATGAATGAGATTTTTTATTCCATTATGTTCTATCAACTTTTTGCTGGTGTATTATGAAAACAATTATTTTTGGTCCATTCTGTATATGGTCATATTACTGAATTCTAATGTTCATTCTAAAAGTGTTTAGGTTAATTTAGGGGCACCTGGGTGGCTCAGTCAGTCAAGTATCTGACTCGTGATTTTGGCTCAAGTCATGATCTCTAGGTTCTTGAGATAGAGCCCTATGTTGGGTTCTGCGCTGACAGCACAGAACCTGCTTGGGATTCTCTGCCCCCTTCTTTCTCTGCCACTCTCCTGCTCACACACTCTCTCTCCCTCTTAAAATAATAAATAATTTTTTTAATGTTTATTTTATAAAGAGAGAGAGAGAAACAGAGACAGAGCGACAGAGAGACAGAGTGTGAGCATGGGAGGGGCAGGGAGAGAGGAGACACAGAATCCTGAACAGGCTCCAGGCTCTGAGCTGTCAGCATAGAGCCCGATGTAGGGCTTGAGTTCACAAACTGTGAGATCATGACCTGAGCTGAAGTTGGATGCTCAACTGACTGAGCTACCCAGGTGCCCTAAAATAATAAGTAAATTTTAAAAAATTAAAAAAAAATGTATTTAAGTTGATTCAGTCAGTTTGTATTTGGACAATAGATAAGTGAGAATAAATCCTAGGAATGAAAATCTTCCACTTTCCTCACTGTATGTGAAAATGCACAGAAAACCTCTGTTGTTGGTACATTCTTATCTAAGTCAAAAAACAATGCTAGTGAGAAACACACCAAACAAACAAAACCAATGCTAGTAAGTTAAAAGGTGATAGAATCTAATTTAGGTGAATAAAACTGGATTAATATGCAATTTTGAATGCTGTCCTTTAAGAGTAGAACTCTTAGAAATAGTAAGGTCTTGTTTGGTGTTGCTTGTTATATTTGTTTTTTTAAAAAAAGAGAATATGATTTTTCTTAGAAAAGGGTTGAATTGTGTTCAGCATTACGAAGAACCTGGAATGGGTTAGGAAATGACTACAGTCCCTTGCTTCTTTTAGCTTAAAATAGAATTTATGTTTTAATTTAGTTTTTCAGCCTTTATGTGAAATTGTTTAACATGAGTGTTAAGGCCAATGGTATAATAAAATGTCACTGATTCTTCATTTCTAATTTTTTTCATTTAGCAATGTCCATTGGCTTTCAAATAAGTTGGTTTTTAGGGCACTAGACTTGGCTGCTTACAGCTCTAATAAAATGATGCTGTTATAAAGGAGAACTGTCATTTTAGGTGCTCTCAGACTTTTATACTCTTGATACCCTGGCATCTCAGTGGAGAATTAGGAATTCATGCATGGGTGAAAGTAGATTTAATGAACATGAAAACCACTGAGAAGCTGTGTGCTTAATACCTTGCTTTGCTTATTTCTTCTCAATCCCCCAATGTCAACACTAGGAACAAAAGGCTCTAAACTAGTGTCCTTGAAAGAAATATATAATGGGCAAAATATCTCAGTCAAATTGTCATTTATCAGGGGCTTTGAAAGTCAAGATCATTATTATTTTTTCAAGGATACAAAGTATAATTATGTAAATGCACTAGTAATGCACATCTGTTGTTTTTCCTGCTCAGTATACCTTCTTCCCTTCTTTGGAATTAGGACCTTATTCTGGAGAGAATCATTACTCATTCATTCTCTCACTGCTTCTTAGGGTGGAATTGACCTCACCTTTGATGTCTCTGGATTGGATTTGTGGTCCTGACCTTGTCAATCCAAATGTCCTCCCCTGCTTTTCTCCTCCACCTCACCTCTTAAGGATTTATTCAGGAAGTGGGATATGAACCAAGCAACGCCCATGCACATTGCTCTCAGGCAGTGGCCTCAATCTGCTGTAGAGAGGCACTGAATTCCTTCTGGGGGTGCTACATGAGTGTAATGAGAGGCTGGACTTGGGATGACCATCTGAGCCACCACTTGCGGAGGAGAAATCAGAAACAAGACGTAGAGGTTCCTGAGCTGCTTGCTTTAGCCCTCTCCCAGTCCAGCTGTAGCTGAAATGAGCTCTACAGTGGATGTATATTCACCTATACATTTTCTTTTTTTTTCCTCTTTTTTAATTCATTTTAGGAGTTTAGGGAATATTTTGGTCATCTGTAAAGGAAAGAATCCTGAGAAATCTATTATTCTCTTCACTCAGCTTATTCTACTTTAGCCCTGTGCTGTCCCTGAAACATATCAGGCACCTCAGGGCATTTGCATTTGCTGGTCTTTATGTTTGGAAAATTCTTCCCTTCCCCATGGCTCTGGTCCTCCCCCTTCACATCTGTGGTCAGGAGGTACCTCTTTAGGGAGGCCTTTCCTGAATTCTTATTTAAAATGGAAGCAGATAAGTCCCTCCATAACCACCCTTCAATTGCCTTCTAGCATTCTAAATCCCTAATTATTTGTAAACCGTCAGGATTACCCTACATGTCCTGGAATATGAAATCCTTGATGGAAGAGATTTGTGTTTGTTTTATTTTCTGTAGTATCCCTAGCACTTCAATTGAAAGATAGGGTGACTGCTCAGTAAATGTTTGCTGAACTATATAAAAATGGTACCTAATTTCTCCAGAGATTACTTACTAATTACAAAGGGGAAGCGGTTACACAGTAGAATCACCTGGAGGACACCATGTTAACCAAGTGGTCAATGTCAACATCACCAACAATGGGACAAGTCAGCGTTACATGTTTCCTGAAGTGATGTGCTGAGGTTTAGGTCATCTTGCCACAAATGAAAGGAAACTTAAAAATATCAGATAAATCCAACATGAGAAGCATTCTGCAAAAAGATGGCTTCTATTCTTCAAAAATACCAGTATTATAAATGGAAAAAAAAGCTGAGAAACTTTCTTTATTAAAGGAAACTAAAGGGGCATGGTGACCAAATGCAACATGTGATCCTGGATCAGAAAACAGTGACACGAAGGTTGTTAATGGAAAACTGGAAGAATTTGAATATGGACTATATATTAGATAATAGTAATCTACCAATGTCAAATTCTTGAATTGGTAACAATCCTGTGATTAAGTAAGATATTGTCCTTAATGCAAATTGGTGCAGCCGCTCTGGAAAGCAGTGTGGAGGTTCCTCAGAAAATTAAAACTAGACCTACCCTATGACCCAGCAATAGCACTGCTAGGAATTTACCCAAGGGATACAGGAGTACTGATGCATAGGGGCACTTGTACTCCAATGTTTATAGCAGCACTCTCAACAATAGCCAAATCATGGAAAGAGCCTAAATGTCCATCAACTGATGAATGGATAAAGAAATTGTGGTTTATATACACAATGGAATACTACGTGGCAATGAGAAAGAATGAAATATGGCCTTTTGTAGCAACGTGGATGGAACTGGAGAGTGTGATGCTAAGTGAAATAAGCCATACAGAGAAAGACAGACACCATATGGTTTCACTCTTATGTGAATGTGGGATTATGTGAATGTGGATCCTGAGAAACGTAACAGAAACCCATGGGGGAGGGGAAGGAAAAAAAAAGGTTAGAGTGGGAGAGAGCCAAAGCATAAGAGACTGTTAAAAACTGAGAACAAACTGAGGGTTGATGGGGGGTGGGAGGGAGGGGAGGGTGGGTGATGGGTATTGAGGAGGGCACCTTTTGGGATGAGCACTGGGTGTTGTATGGAAACCAATTTGACAGTAAATTTCATATATTAAAAAATAAAAATTAAAAAAAAGATATTGTCCTTATTCTTATGTAATACACATAGAGTATTTAGGGTAAAGCATCACGGTGTTTGCAACTTTCAAAAATTTCAGCACTATCTATTTATATTTACATATCCATATCTGTAGCTATCTGTTAAAAAGTGCTATCAAATGTTAGCAATTACAGAAATTAGGTGAAGAGTAGATGAAAAGTCATTGTATTAAAAAAAAACAAACCTTACACCTAAATTATGAGAATAGTATTAGCTAGAGCCATTTGAAATTACCAATATTTGGCCATTTTTGATTTATACAAATGCCAACTTCACATAGTTTATCTAATACACTTGCAGCTTTTCTGTGAGTTTGATGTTTTTTAACGAAAAATTTTAAGAAGGAAGCACATGTGGTAGGTGTGACTGGACCATCTTTGCTGGATAATGTATTTATGTGGATCAGTCTTTCTCCTAGAAATTTATATCAGCCAGCTTTTTAAGTCTGTGTATTTGCTGAGGGAAAGGAAGAAAGTGTAAAGTTGCCAATTAGTGATTTATCAGTTTCTACTGATAATTTTGTCATACTTGATGTTCATTTGTAATCAGCTTAAAACTCTAAACTTCATCCTGTGTAATCATTCAGAACACCCTGGTCTTGGCTTCTCAAGAATGTGTCTCCTGAGCCTGGCTCACAGGTGCTCCCTTCCTTCCCTTCCCCCACCCTCTCCGTCCTGCTCCTCAGCAGTGGTGGCTGGATGGGAAGTAGGCAATGGCAGTGGCTGCAGCGGGTGCCTGGGAGAGTCCTGTTCTATGACTAACAAGCACAGTGGCTGGACCCGGTGGAAGAGGTTCCTTTTCTGTCACCACTTGCCTCCCGGGCTGTTGCTGGAGATGGATGGCCGAACCTTCTGCAAGGTCCCTGTGCGGTCTTTGGCCACTGTCTCCTGTGAGTTTCTGTGGTTTTGGTGTTCTCAACACATGTAATGTGTGTGCCCTGCCTCCATGTTCCAAACTCATTGACCTCTAGTGGAGCCTTCACATCTTTTTGTAACCTTTCACCCATGATACCTGCCATAACCCCTTTGACTAGGAATCTCCTTGCTTTCTTGCACACCTTAGCAGGGCCCATGACAAACTATCAGGATGTGAATGACTAGAAACATAACAGATGGCTTGGCCCTGGATCATGGATCACTTAGTTCAAGCTTCTCTGAAGAGGGAGAGTTAGCGACACTCACACTACACAGGACAGAGTAACTGGGGCATAATGGGAAGATGAGTTAGGGGTTGTAAAGAGGAAGTTCGATCCTCTCTCCTCTTGTATTTCTGTAAATGATATAGAGACCAGTGCACTGCCATTCCTGGTGAGTTGATCGATCAGAGTTATGAGGACTATGGGGCTGAGACCCCATCCAGACATCCTTCCACCAAACCCACTTGAGGATGGTTTAATTTCAGCCAAGAATCCCATAAGTGTGGAGGTTGTGTGTACTGAACTGCAAAAGCCAAGGGGCATTGTGTCCTCCCAGAAGTCATCATGGGCCTCCCCTGAGTCTGACTCCTGTTTCTGCTGGTGCTGGTGCCATCTTGGGCACCACTAATGGTCCTTTCCTGAGGGATAAATGAGTGTCAAGCACTCCTTTAAGCACCTTCAACACTTGGAATCATTTGGTCTTTGATCAATAGAGTACTTTGTGAGATAGACCTTATTGTTCCCATTTTATAGATGAATAAACTGAGTCTTAGAGAAGTCATATGACCACTAAACATTTTACAGCAAGGTTTTGACTCTAGTTCTGATTGCTTTGAAGCTTCTAGCTCTTAAACCTTGTCTTAAAATATGCATAAGAATGTCCAGTAAAAAGGGGCATATGGGTGGCTCAGGTGGTTAATGTCTGACTCTTTTCTTTTAAGTTTATTTATTTTTGAGATATATATAAGAGAGGCAGAGAGAGGGAGAGAGAGAATCCCAAGCAGGCTCTGTACTATCCAGACAGAGCCTGACATGGGGCTTGATCTCATGACCCATGAGATCATGACCTGAGCCGAAATCAAGAGTCAGACGCTTAACCGACTGAGCCATCCATCCTCCCTGAGCATCTGACTCTTGATTTTGGCTCCAGTCATGATCGTAGGGTTGTGTGATTGAGCCCCATGTCAGGCTCTGTGCTGAGCATGGAGCCTCCTTAAGATTCTCTCTCTCTCTCTCTCTCTCTCTCTCTCTCTCTCTCTCCCGCCATCCCTCCCTCCCTCCCTTTCCCCTTCTCCCTGGCTCATGCTCCCTCTCAAATTAAAAAAAAAATTAAAAATATGTCTAATGAAAGAAGAGAAGAAGCATCCCATAGAAGGAGCTTGCAATTGAAGGCCAGGGCAATACTTTAGTGTGCCTGAATATCACCATGGAGCAGGTTTAAAAGGGAGATGCCTGTCCCCAGACATCATGACTCAGTGGATGCAGTGGGATGTCTGATAGTTGTAGGAGCACTCCAGGTGATTCTGATGTCTTAACTGCCCCAGAGGATTAGCTAGATTTAACTGCATACATTAATTAAGTAGTTTATTTCTAAGTAAACATGTGGCTCCTAATTTATTTTGTAGTGTACTATTGAGGACCTTTCCTTGAAGAAGTTTGGGCTCTAATTCCAAGGCAGTATTGTCAACTAAGCATCTTCTTTTAGGACTCAGATAATATTTGGAACATCAATTGGCACAATACGTGCTTTCTGTTAATTGGTTGGTTCTTTAATGTGGAAGAGATGTGTATCATCTGGAAGAGGTGCATTACCATGTAGGATAGCCTACTATGAGATGGTTTTTTCAAAGACAAAGGCAGAGGTAATGGATAACCAAGGAGAATGGGGCTGTCAGTAATAACATTTGGAAATTCCTCAACTATCCTCCAGCGTGGGCCATTAAGACTCGGCTGATTTGAAGATATCCAGCTGCTAAAGGACATTTTAGTATGTTCTCTCTCAATTTTGGTTTCCTTTTCTTTTTTCTTGTGACAGACGGTACCCGCTTTGGTTCGGAGAAAGCAGATGATACTTCTTTTTAAATTATCCTTACAATTATCAGTTAACCTTTCGTCCTTTGTCTCTCTTTTGCTTCATAAAGTCCTCTCTGTCTTTTGCCAGTAACTTTTTTTTTGTCGTTTTCTAAACTTGTATCTTCACACATTTACTTTTTTATACGTAAAACCTGGCCTAACTATGCTTTTCACGACAGTCCCATTTGCTCTTTATTCTCCACAAAGATCTCATTTTAGCCAAAATTTTCTTTTCTAAAGTTCATTTTTTATTATCTCCCTGACTTTTCTCCTCCTTTTCTCAGGGTTCATGTAGTCGCTTTAACGTTTATACCCTTAAGAAATTCCTTTCTGTTTCTTTACTTAATTGACAAAGAACGTTTGGGTAAAGTCTCTTCCTTTGAATTGTTCCTTACTGGTATTAGGAAATTAGCCAAGACATGGAAAAAATGGATCTCATGAATATTGATTCATTGACAGGATTCTTTAGCAGATATTGTGGTAAATTGGTCCTGCCATGATGATGATCATAACTGATGAAAGTAATTACCAATATGTATTGAGTACCTACTGTGGCTCAGACAGTGTACTGAACATTTTGCAACTATTATCTCCTTTAATCTTCATGACTGTGTGCTGAGCTCAGTTCTTTTACCCCCCTTCTGTTTAGAGAAGGGAAAGATGCTGTTTTACTGGGAATGAGGAATCTGGTAGAGTTGGGATGGTTTGAAGATGGGACCTCTTCAGAGGGAACAGCCAAGAATAGGTGGTTTCGTGGGGCCTGAGAATGTCAGAGAGATTGTTTCATGGGCTCCCCTACCTGTCAAGATACCCACCCACCCTGCCCTTGCGCCAGCATGATAGGAATATAGGTTTTAGTCATTGTGCTCCTGCTGTTAACCAGAGTGCAATCAGTCCATCTTTCCTGAATGTTGATGCCACAGGGTAAAGGAGGTTTCACACGAGGCACTGCAACTGGGTTGTTGATGACAAAAGGGCCGGGCCTCTGGTAGGGATGGGTGGCAGGAGGAGAAATCAAGAGTGGGGAGGAGTGGGGAGCAGACCCAAAATTTTAAATGGTATTTCAAATGCAAAAAATTTAAATGCTAGTACATGTGAAGGAAGTTATATGAAAAAGAATTAAGAAATTTTCCCAAAGATACAAAGCAGTAGGTGGTATGGCCAATGTAAATAATTGCTTTGGACACATCTATTCCTTCTCTGCCTTTTAAAAAAGACTGTAAACATATTAATTTTGGAATTTGCACTCTCTTGTTGTATATAAGTACCTCTACTTAGTATTAGGCTAAGGTTCTTTTTTTGTTCATATCTAGGTGATGATTTTCTATTATGTGAGCTTGGAAGTCCATTTGTTTGGACGCATCTAATATATAAACCCCAAAGTTCCTTCTTTTGGAGGGCTATTCCTGGAGTGCTGACAAATCATTTTGTGTGGCTGGGCTTCAGTATCTTGAGTGTACCAAATATAATCAGTGTTTGACTGATTAAATATGTTACTTGCAAAATATTTTATTAGGTTTGCAAACTCTAATACATGGCCCACTGTCATGTTTCGGAAAGCTAAGGGTGGGTGTGGAAACTTTTAATACATGGAGTGTCTTCTCTGGCTGATAGATGTTTCTGTAAAAAATGGATAAGGTGATGAGATCAGAATCAACTGTGTTTCTTATGCAGAACCAGTGCTTCAGATGCATGCTAAGTCCCTAGCCATGCATCTCATTAACTTGCCTAGCAGTTGGAGATCTGCATACTGACTTTGAGAATATTTCATTACTGTATTTTTCTAAGGGAGGCTTTATATTTGCCAAAGAACTGACAAGATGTGTGTCTCTATAACTCAACTGGTTTTATATTATGATCAATATGAAAGATTGCCTCCGATTACCTGGGGATGCCATGAAACTGTTAACATATATTAGGTTTCTGGTTTATTTTCTGATTGACCGAATTCTGTAAACTTTAGAAAAAGGAGATGCATTGAAGAAAAGGTTAAAATTCTGTTTCTTTCTACTCAGCTCTTTAAAAATTTTGTCCAGGATTTGCTTTTTAACTTTTGCAACAATTTAAAAGAAAAATGAGAACCATTTTTGCAGATGACAACATAAAAAAGGAAAACAAGTTAGTTTTCTCTGACTCTTAATAACATCTTCAGTGCCCTTTTTATTATGTAAGGTAACATATTCAAAGATTCAGGAGATAAGGATGTGACCACCTGTAGCAGGGACATTATTTTGCCTACCACAGGTTCTCCAGTGTCATGACATGGATTGAAAAAGGGCTCTTTATATGCATTAGTCTCACCCTTTTAGTTATGAAATTATAGACTCTGAAGTAGACTTTCTGAAGTATAAAGTAGTTCATAATTACTTAAGTGTACTCTAATGAGACAGATTTCAGGAAATGGCAGATATAAAATAGGGAGGCTCTTATTTACTAAATTTCCCTCAAGTTAAGAAGCTACTAGTTTCCTAGGCTTAGAATTGAGAGAATTTGTTATTGTGTTCTATGGTTTGAAATTGTTTTGTGCATTTGTGGTAGCTCCCAAATGAACTGAAGGAGGTAAATGTGATGCATCTGGCCTTCCCCAAAGGGTCATGCTTGGTGCTGAGCCCATCGTTTCTTGTTCATTTGTTGATTGCTGTTAATAAGCTGTTTGATTACTAAATAACTCCAATCAGGCTGGCCAAAGGAACATTAGGCAAGGCTCAGATTGTGTTTTCTGATTTTAGCCTCTTATCCCTCTCTTCCATTCCATGTCACATTGTCCCATTTTGCCTCCTCTGGCAGGTGTGGGAATCTTTTGCCTAGCACAATCTGCTGTTAAATTCTTTACTCATGATGGCTGGCAAAATGTGTTTGTTTGCACTGTAATACACTTGAAAACTACCCAAGAGGGACATGGTGCAACTTCAGATGCATCCAATAAATGGAAGAGGAATTTCTTAGCAATAAGCCTTTCCTGATGGTCCTTAAATCACACTACGCTCCCTATTTTCTCTGCACCAGAAGATGTGTCCATTGCTACATGTTCAGTGACAGAAAGGGGGTGATCTGATATATTTTAATAAGAGCCTAGAGCATAGTATCTAACTCTGGGTAGTTACTGATTTTTTTGGTTAATTTGTATATTTATATCCCCCTCCCTTCAATGATAGAATTTCTGACTTTTCTTATCACAGGGTATACAAATAAATAGAAACTTAGGAAATCAGAACAAGTGCAGGAAAATAAAACATGCTAAGTATTAACGTAGTTAATATGGTTTCTGTGACTAACAAGCAGATCAAACCTTATAGTAACAGCAAAGAGAATCAGGAGAAGTCACCAATCCCTCTGGCAATGCTAGGTCAGCTCCCTAGTTCTCCAGGACTTCTGACTCATTTTTTGGTGGGGTCTATCATTGATTTGGAACATACAACACAGTAAAGAGTGCTACAATATCCAAGGTATCTAGAAAACTCATATTTGTGGTACTCTGGTGTCCAGACCAGGGTCAACACGCTGAAAATAAATATGGATGGACATTTCTAAAATGTTGGAGACAAACAGAACAAGAATCACATGTGGCCTTAAGCAGCAAGGAGACAGAAACTTACATTTAGTTATCCAGGCAAGGCAAATGGCACCGGTTCATGTCTACACTGGAGGGTGAAACTGAAGTCTTGATTGAGGAAAGAATATCTCTTAGGTGGCCAGCCTCTATTGCTAGTGTGTTGCCACAGTTTAGCAGATGTTGACAGCAGGTGATGAGTGCCAGAAAGGACCTCTCAGCCTCAGACACTGGGTTGAAAAACAAGCAGAAGCTGTCCCAGTGCTAAGATTGTGTGATGGACCACTCTCTTTAGCAGAAGATACAGGCAAATTTCTTGACTTGCTACTTAGGTGTAGGCATTTTCCATAGGAAGATGTAGCTAGAAGCAGTTACATTGAAAAGAAGGAGAAAGGGAGAGGGGGAGACCTTAGGGGAGAGACTTTTGGAAAGTTTGCTCTGGGTTTCCTTACTAGGCCCCTTCTCCTTTTTGTCTGTCACACAGCAGCGTGGGTCTCTCTTATAAATGACAGTGTCCTACTAGACTGTAAACTCCACGAGGGCAGAAACCACACCTGTTTTAGCACCAGACACAGAGTGTGCACTCAGTAAATATTTATTAAGTGAGTGGAATCTTACTTCCTCTATGAAGTCTTCATTAATTGTTCATACCATGAAGTTCTCCCTTTTCAAGGTTATTCTGGTGTTCATCACTTAAATGTCAGTTTCCCTTGTTCTCTTTTAATGTACATTACAGTTTTTTTTAATTAGATGGTAAGTTCTAAAAGGAACTGCAAATTCTCTGAGGACAGGAAACATATCTTATGCTTAAAAAAGTTTTGTGGAGTGCCCCAAATGATTCTGAGCACAATGCAGGTTTGAGCTAAGACCTGGAGATTGGTTTACCTTTGTTCATGGGTACGTGGAGATGTAGTCACTATCTTTTGCACATGGTGCCTCTTTCTTTGGCTTTGTCCTCTAGCCCCCCTTAGGTATGGGGCTCATGGGGATGGAAGAGAGAGGGAGTAGAACCATTGACTGGCACCCCCTTCTCTGTGGAGACTTAACCTCAAGAGCAGGCTTCAGCTCTCCACCATTCAAATCAGGAGACTAAGACCTGGAGAGGAGAAGCTCTTGCCTTATACAAGGCAGGTGTGCAGTAAATTGGACCAGGTTGCATAGATAATTAGAAGAAAAGTTGCAGCCATAACTTGGGTCCCCTGACTCCAGGCTCATTGTTCTTTGCTGGGTTGTCTCATTTAAATTTAGAGAAGAAAGATTAAGCTTTCATTAATAGGATGAGGCACACATGCTGGGAATTGCAATTAATAGGGAAAGGGAAAGCCAGGAAGATCCTGCGGAAAAAAAAAAAAAAACAACAGGTGTGTAGGTGAAGCTAGGTGAAGAAGGGCTGGGTTATATATTTGGCAAAAACCATTGTTTAGAGTTTAGCTAAATCATAACCATTGTATCTACTTTCCTTAGGCTTTGCTACTTTAATTTTAATTTATGGAATAAATTATCCATTAAAACATCCCTTAGAAAAATCTCCTTTTCTCTCTTGCCTCCTTTTATCGTTTTTATATATTTCCATATAAAAGCCGTAAGTTGTGACCCCACAAGGTGTCACAGTCTGTAACTGTGAGTGCTTGTGGATGTAGCTTAGATTATGTTCACTGACACATCTCATTGCATTTCCTCACAGTCCTGCTCCTTTCTCTTCCTAGGTACCAGATGTCATTTTCTTTTTTTGCACCCCTGTGTTGATGTGCCTGTTCATGTGCACACATACACACCTACTCCCCCTCGCCCCCCCCCACCTGAATGTGCATAAACAAGGATTGAGCTGAGGTAAAATACTGTGACATATGGTACCTGAAAAACGAGAGTCTCAATCGCAGGGCTGTAATCAGGGTGCAGATGTTTGGCATTTCACAAATGAAATTTTTAATGTAAAACTGTTTTAGTACATTAAGCTAAAAGATGGAAAATTAGCTCCATACTGTAATGAACCTTTCCATTGAAAAGGAATTAAATGGGAAACTTAACCAAACAAATAAGTTAGGTCCCCAGTGATCTTCTGAATATGTTTTTGTGAGTACTCAGATTTCATTTTTTATTTCCTCCTGGGGGTTCTTTCCTTCTGCCTTTATTATTCAGCTTACACAGATAGTGCGTTAAGGTGCTCTGAGTTTCTCTAATCTTAAAGTATTTGCAAAAGAGTTTTGACATGGTACTCTAATGCTTTCTTTCTCCAATGTCAAATTATACCGTAAATGCAATTTTTTTCTTCTCTTTGCCCTGTCAGACTAACCACCTGTACCTAGATGTTTTAAATGGACGATGGCTTATTTTAAAAATATGTTTCATTGGCTATTTTATGGCCACTGAATTTAGTACAACATACAATTTGTCACTTATTCCCTGTCCAGAATTGCTCCTCATTTAATGTTTAGTGATATTTTACTCCACTTTTATTGTAGATCTCTTGAAATTAGGAGTTAGATCTTGTGGTAAGTGATGTATAAATACCCATTGATTCTTTTTAGATTGTTTTTAGAAAAGGAAGGCGTCACATTGCTTAGCAGAAAATGACATATGTGGGTCAATTATAAGTACACAAAACAATCAACTGGTAATTGCTATCAATAAAACTGTTTGCAATTTCTTCTTATAATCTTTTGGAACTGTGCCCTGTTTCCTAGTTTGCCTTGTTTGAGTGGTGCTCTGGAATTCTAGGCCTGCAGAAGAATCCTTTTTAGTTACGTTCTTTTTGCCAGTGAATTTTCTAAGTTCTCTTTCCATCAGAGGCAGCTCAAAATGCTGTTTTCTAACAGTATCTTTATAGTAAGAAGAAATAAGGGTTGTATTTAAAGATTGGAATGATATCCCTATTTAGTAACTAATATTTTATTATATTTTCATTTGTTTTTTTATTTGATCCTTAACCTAGTGGATATTTATATTCTGTTTATGCGTGAAGAACCTGAGGTGTTAAATGATCAAAGGCCATGTAGCTATCGGAGAGCAGAGCTAGAGTTCCAGCCAATCATCTGTTTTCAGATGCTTTGGGCTTTCCTCTTTGCATTTCCACTATGCCTTTGGTGGAAGAACTGGCCCTTAAGTGGGCACATTCTGTATAAAGAGATGTTCTCAAAGGACATGATAAAGGAGTTTCTCTATGGTAAAGACCTAATCTGTTATAATATTTTGCCTAGTAGTGCAGACTTGACCATTAATCCATGGACATCAGCTGTTGGTGGACTTGAAAGGTTTGTGTACCACAGAGAAGAGTTTGGGAGTTAGAATCAAATTGTTCTGTAGGCTTTAGGAGAATTTGAGGCTCTACCCAGCATTACCTTTTGGGAGTATACTTCCTACTCTTGGTACCTGATCCTTGCTATCCCATCTCCCTCTTCTGCCCTAGCCTACTTAAATGAAAGGTTTTTCTTCCTTAAAGGCCAGCATAGCCATTCTTGGTGGGCCTTCCCCGTGTTTCCCAGGACACTGGGATGCCTTTCTTTTGGGACACTCCTACAATGATTATATGCTCTAGTTACTAAGCACTTAGCAAATGTTAGCTTAATTTCCTGGTAAATGCTCTGATGCTTCAACTGTATTTGAGGTTTCTTATGGATGGAAACATGCTTAAACTTCCTTGTATCCCCAGTTAGACAACAGTGGATGGGGTAGTACTGTCCTCAGGGGTCTAATTGCTTTGTCACAGGCCATCCTAGTCTCCAGTCATTCATATCACCTTTTAAAAATACAGCAATCATTTGTCTTGCATCTAGCAAATAGCAGGCACTAAGCTAGTTCCTTCTATTGTTGGCTTATCCATTTCATAGCAGCTCAGGAATTTAAGTAACTTGCTCAAGGTTACCCAGTAAGTAGCAGACTTGGATGCACTCTTTTTTCCATCATACTGACTCTTGAATCCTGCCTGGTATCCATCCTCTAGATGTATCTTTAATCTGGCTTTTGTCTTTGCCTTCAGTCTGGGAGTATTGGCAGCTAGATAAGAATTTGTGGATTTTCCACATGAAACCATCACCATTTTAATAATCTCTCAATGGATTCTTTGATAAGTGATTATCATACTGGTAGAAATTAATCCTCTAAGTTCAAAAGCACAGGGCAATTAGGTGCATAGATCTTGATTATTTTCTAGGAGATTCCTTTTTTTTTTTTTTTAACAGTTAGCTGTTTGGTGCTTTTAATGACTCATTTTTTTCCTCCTTAGATTTAAGACAATAATTAGAGCTAATCTTGGCTAGATAACTATAACGGGTCAAATGTGGGCCTCATAATTTAAAGGACTTTGTACTGAATATTGTTAGAAATATCCTACTTTGCAATTTTACTTTTGTTTATTCAAAGTCACATTTCTAAAAATTGCTGATTTAGAGCCTCGTTCATAGAAGAGAATGTTTTTCACTCAGGCAAAGTACAAGAGGTGAAGTGGAATAATTTAGGCCATCATTAAGCACTTTTTTCTTTTCATGTATTATAGGTACACTTGTTCAGTCTTTGATGAGGACAAGGAAATGAAAGTGGTTTGAGATTAGATAAAATGAATTTGTTGAGACAAGCTTTAATTCATAAAAATTTATAAAATTTACTAAAATAAAAACAAGAAAATAATCATTATACTTTTAATTCCTTGTCTAAAATGTGTGTCATAGCCTCCAAACCCCCATACATCTTTTTGAGATTTATTGCTGGAATTTTGGAGCTCAAAAGTGTAGCCAGAACTCATATCAGAACTCTTTCTTGCTGAAGAGTTGTTCCCATGACTAATATGTAGGTAATACACATAGCAGTGTGATCACATTGCTTGTCAAAATATTGAAATGTTTTCCTGTTGGTTGGTAAAAGTCACTGCCCCACCTGCTGAAACGTCTTATAATCCAATAGCTAAGGGTTAATATCTAGCCACTAAGGACCCAGTTCATGGCCAGCATCCATCCTGTTGGTGGCTGTGTTTTGAATATCACATTTGGTTGTTCTTTTGCAGTCTTTCTGCCATGATGTGCAAAGATGTGTAGCCCAGTGGCCATGGATCTTTCCTGCTCTCGCTAATCTGAGAGTTGACTTTTGAATATTCTTTCACAGACATTGTTCCGATTTAAAATCAGTAATAGAGTCTTCCAAGTAATAGATATTATGGTTGAAAAAAACCCCACATATCTAGGCAAAAGTGAATGGAATAATGCTTGTTTTTGCTTTTTTTGTCTTGTTGCTAGCATTATTTCCCAAAGGAAAGCATGTAGGTTGACTGTGTGAAATATTTGTGGAGTTCTCACAGTTTTATGCTAGAGGTGTTTAGGATTGGGGTTGTAGGTTTGTTAGCTGTGAGTGTAGACACAGATACCTTCTAGAAGTTACAGAAGTGCTTTGACTCCAGGATTTATTGAAAGAATACTAACTTGGTGGCTTCTGACAAATTTATGTTACCTTCTATAATTTGTGTAGCAGTAAAATGTCACACATCATTAATGTAGGTTAGATATAAATAAATATTCAGATGTACCCACTGCCTCATTTTATCCTCATAAAATCAGTGAGAAGGTGCTACTATCTGTGTTTTACAGAGATTACCTAACTTGATGGAAGCCACATGCTTTTGACTAGTGGATCTATAGCCAAGGCTTCAGATCTGACCCCAGAGCCCACATGAAACTGCTTCCTCCCATAATGTTTCAAATAAGGTACCTGTAAAGTTAAGAGAGATTTTCAGGTCATGAAACAAAACACAATGAAAGAAAAACACTAAATGTAAAAAAGGGATGCCATATTCATTGTTTCTGCATCATTCATGAAATGAAAGGGGAGCAGGGTAATATTTTGAGCTCTTTATTTGAGTCCAGGCATAATTCTCTGGAGTCTGCTAACCCATATATTTTTTGTTATTGAAATAGGATTATGAATGCTAGCTTGTCTCATAGATATTATTGACTGTTGAATAACTTTTAAATTAGGAATATTGATGATGTGAATTATCATGATGTGGAATGTGAATTTATTAAGTTTTGCTGCTGAAACAAGGGTGTGGCTATAACATCTGTCCCTTCACTCATATCAGTAATGGACTAGGGCCTTTGACAAGCTGGCTTATGTACCCTTCTCCCTCGTCACTCTGTGGATAACTGTTAGAATTATATCTTTGGTTTTCTTGTGGAGTTAACCCTATTGTCAGCATTTTCTTTTAGCATTTTTATGCTTAGCATTTTATGCTTATCTAAAATATTATCTCTCAGACTTTTAGTTTCCTTACAGACAATGGAGAAATAAAAGACTTACATTTTTCCATTCTGAAAAGCATGCTATACTTCTTGAATATTCTATACTCTGAGAAGAGAGACTGGCACATATTTGGATGTTAGATAAAGGCCTGGATCTATCCTTGATATTGATAAAAGAACACGGAAGTTTGAGATGCATAAGGACAGAGAAAATGAGAATTAATGTTTGTTTATCTTTGCTTTCAGGGAAGAAATTAAACTAATCTCATCAAAGATATTTAGGAAGTTTCTGACTGTACTCTTTAATCTTTGCTTCAGAAAACAGCAGACTGCATTATTAAAAAGATCATTGCATGTGGGAAGAACATTCAGCTGGTGTATGTTTTCAAATATGAAATTAAAGAATTTGAAGTTAATTTCAGAGCTTAAGAAACTGCTAGTCAAAACAGGGTAGGCCATTTGGGAAATGTTATTACATTATTTAAAACATATCTATTCAAAAAATGTATGTGTGCTGCTATACAAATACCCTGTGGATATAATCACAAATGAAAACTTAACTGATGCTGAGATCTAGCTACACATTGGGCAAAGGTATTAATTTGGTCTCCTTTTTTGAGTTGGTACTAACTCAACTTTTGCCTGAATTGAGAAGCCCTTCTCTATCTTTATTGTCAGGAGGTGTGTGTGTGTGTGTGTGTGTGTGTGTACACGCATGCACAATATTTTAACCTCATATTGTCTAGTTCTGTGGTCAGTAAGGAGGAGATTCATTAGTTTATGTGCATTTATGTTTTATATATAACAGTTGGTTAAATAAACTTGCAACCTAACATCTCCAAGAGAGTTTAGCACTTTGCTTGTTGTCCTTTCCCATCACTTTTCTTAGATCCCCTTCCTTTGTTGGCCTCTGAGTGTTGGAGTACTCCAAGGCTCAGTTATTAGAGCACTCCTTTATCTAACTGCAGTCATTCCTCAGGTGATCTTATCCAATTACATGGCATTAAATGCCATCTATATGCTGAATGTGTTCATATTTTTATTTCCAGCCCCAGAAGTTCCTGAATTTCAGAATTTTGTGTTCATTGTCTGCTGTATAGCTCTCCTTGGGTATCTAAAGTCATCTCAAACTTGGTGTGCCTGAAATGCTAAATACTGATTCCTACCACACATGTGCGTGAGGGCACACACACACACACACACACACACACACACACACACCACATACACACCTCCCCCTCTGGCTCCCCTCCTGTCTTCTCCACCTCAGTGAATGGCATTACCATTAATCGAGTTGCCCAGGTGCAAAAACCTAGGGATTAGCCTTGAACTTTCTCTCTCATCCATTTCACATTCAGTCCATTAGCAAGTCCTGAAGCTATGCTTTTAAGATAGATAACACATATATTCCAAAATAAATCACACCAGTTCAACTGTTATTTTCCTACATTGGACTGGCTTCATCTTCCCAAAAGATCTGTGTTCCCTCTTAACACAATGGTAGCCACTATTCCACCTTCTGTATTCAGAGGGAATGGTGAAGAATATAAAACTAATCCTATCACTCTCTGTCTTCTAAAGACTTTTTGTCCTGCTGGGAATGAATTCTCAAGTTCTTACCACGAGGTCTGCCATGGTCTGGCCATTGCCTATCACTTTTTATGCATTTTCTGCTATTTTTCTTCTGTCTCCACTTCATTCATTCTGTTTTAGCTATACTGCCCTCCCTACTGGCCCACCAACTGTCCACCTCAGAGCTTCTGTTCTCTTTGCTGGCAGTGTGCTTCCCCCAGATATGTGTATGGATCATTCCCTCCTCTCATTTAGAACTCCTTTCTCTTCCTCCACTTACCTGCAGGCCTCCCTTTCTCATCTCATTCAGGGTGGTGTTCTTTGACTACTCTAGTTAAAATAGCAATCCTGTCACTCTTTGCTGTTTCTTAATATTTTATAGCATTTCTCATTACGTGCAGAAATATTGGTTATTTCACGTATTTGTCTATCCAGAAAGCAGGGAAGCTCCATTTGGGTATGGCATTGTTTGTGTCTCTGCTGCTGTGTCTCCAGCAATGATATCTGACATATGATGAGGGGATGAATACATGATACGTTTTTCTTCCTGATATCCTTACCCATTCTCTAGTGTTTTGTTTTTTTTTTTATTTTGTGATAATTTAAACTGTCTCTTTATATCCCATTCTATGTTACTGTGAATGCTGAACAATGTTATGGTCCCTTTAGAACAGAGGAGCATCTGATTTAAGAGGCAGTTGTAAGAGCATAATGGGTCCAGGCTCAAGGCTTGGAAAGAAACAGCTGTGAGTTTAATGTTGCCTAATTACTGACTTTATGATTTTTGGACAGTTTGATTCACTTCCCTTGACCTCATGTCTCATTTGTAAACTCAGGTAATGACACCACATTCATAAGTTTATTTCACTGTATGTGGAGCTCCTAGTATAGACTTAATGCTTAAATGTGGTACGTGTTCTTATGACCTTTGGTGCTAAGGAATGTGAACAAATTTCTTCTGATCAAACCATTGATCAAATAATCAAATTTGTCAATCTTTTTTTGTTTGCTAATTTGGATATGATTCTGTGTTTTCTTAGGATCTGCTTTCTTGGGAGAGGGAAGAAGGGTGGGCGGGTTGTTTGACCATTCATAAATGAGAAGTTTGAGCTCAGATAGAAGGGTGGACAATTCCCCTTTTATCATTTACATATACAGTAGAGTTGATATTTAAACTAATACAAATGAAACTTATAATAAATGTAATTTGTGCATTTTCTATAATTGATCTCATTTTGCTTGTTTGTCTCTCTCCATCAAGTATCTGGGTTTGGAGAAACATAAACTTGCTAATTAAAGGTATACCAGTCTCTTCTCATTGAAAAAAAAATTGGGGCTCATATTTTAGTCATCAAATTTATTTTTTTTGTGGTTAAATATCCAGTTTTCCTGAGTTTCTCCCCTTTTCCTATTTTTCTTCCCAAGATTGGGTCCATGTGTCAGGAGAGGCTTGTGAGGCTGGCACACTGACTTCTGGGCCTTTGTCAGAGTCTGGTGGGCTGTGGCCATTTTGTTCAGCCCTTGGGCCTCTGGCATTGTGCCTGCAGAGATAAGACCAGCCTGACCTGAATTTTGTAGGTACTAAACTAGAATTCACTGATGAAATATTTTTTTTTTAATTACACAATCTCAGTTTCCTCCCTGAGGTCTCCACCAGCCTTGTTCTGTAGTACATGTTTCTTAAGTTTCCTCCATTCTCTCGGAACCTACAAAGCCTGGGCTGTGGGGAGGATATCAGGATCTCATTCACCATGCTGGACTTCCAGAACCCAGCAAGAGAGCGCTTTGGCCCTAGAAACCTTTGCCATCCATTTCTACACTACTTTGGGATACTGTCATGTCACTCCCATGCCATATTGAACAAAGGAGTTGACAGAGGAGCTTGCAGACTTCCTAGACTATGCTTTTGGGAGCAAAGACCAAGTAGCCCTTACATGGAGCTTCCTCATAAACTTGGTGTTTCTATCACACCTCCCTCTTCTCCACTGCCTAGGGTTTATTTGTAGTTGGGAGGATACTCCTTCCACTTCTTGCTTTTCTCTCTCTCTCTCTCTCTAGTCCCTGCTAATGAGAATCAGAGGAAGAATTATTCCTTCTGCTTCCTGTCAGGTGGGAGCTTCCCCCACATCATATCTTCCACCCCAATAACCCATGGCTTATAGTAAAACTCCATGATTTGAATTCAACATGTTTAATTTTGGTATATAAATGGAGAGCTTATAATAATAATAAAGAAAACTCAAACTTTTAATTTTGTTAGAAACCTTGCAAGACCTTTGGAATTATTGTCTCACTATGGACTCATTGACTCAGTGTCTAGCATTGACCTTCTTCCTCTAGGAAGAGCCCTCCCTCTTCTTCTCAGGAGATACTTGACCTTCAAACTGGAGGGTATAGAGGGAAAAGACTTTCAAAGAAATGATCAATGCTTTTCTTTAATGTGTTGATAATATTACTTCATTACAATGCTTTGTAATTCCCATTTTCTCTTGGTTCTGTGGGGCCTGATGAGCATCTAGATCTCACTTATTTCTGATGGTCCTGCTAATTTCATGATATCCATCAAATAAATCAAGCAGATCTGGAAAAATGCATCTACCTGACTAAAGTCAATGAGCTTTAAAATGACATCTCTTATATATATGTCTTATTTCAAGAACATGTGTTTAATAAGCATTTATGGAGTGCTGTGTACCTGATATTGTATTATGTCTGGGGATATAAATTGAAAAGACGTGTGTGTTTTAGCTTTTTTAAAAAACATTTTAAATGTTTTTATTCATTTTTGAGAGACAGAGCCCACCTGGGGAAGGGTCAGAGAGGGAGGGAGACAGAATCTGAAGCAGGCTCTAGGCACTGAGCTTTCAGCACAGAGCCTGATGTGAGGCTTGAACTCATGTACCATGAGATTGTGACCTGAGGCAAAGTGGGACACTTAACCAACTGAGCCACCCAGGCACTTGTGGGTTTTAGCTTTAAGGAGAACCCAGGTCAGTAAAGGAAACAGGCAGATAAAAGAATAAGTACAAGGCAAATTGATAGCACACACTGTAGAGGTATGAATAAGAAGACATACAGAGGACAGAAAAGAACCCAGTTCTGTTGGGTAGTTGCAGGTCAGGTTAGGGAAGGCTGTCTGAAGAGGTTACCCCTGAGTTGGAGGTTGAGGAAAAGCTTGGCAGGTAGGCAGAAGGAAAGTTATGCAAACAAAGGCATTGAGGCAAAAATGGTGAGTTTAGCGTTTCAGGGAGTCTAAATAAATTTATTTTGTTTGGGAACATAGGAATTTTGAGGGATTGGCAAGAAATGCCAGGGTCAGATCACCAGAGGCCTTGGATGTCTTGTGAAAGAATTTGAACTTTACCTTAAAAATGGGGGGAGGGATATTGCAGGATTTTAAACACAGGAAGGGTATGATCTGATTTGCATTCCAGGGAACTTGCTCTGGGTATTATGTGGAGAATCAACTGTAAGGGAATAAGCCCTCTGGGAAACCAGATAGGATAAGGCAAAAGATGACAGGGGAAAAGGGAAAAGCAGAGAGTCAAGAGGTTTGCAGTAAGTGACCATACAGGAGATGAGGGCTGTGGGAAATGAGAGGGAAAATATGAAATGAATCCAGAGTTTTGGGGTTGTTTGGCTAGTAGGTGGTGTTACTGAAGAAGAGGGAAGTAGCAAAAAGAACTGCCTATGTTTTTATTGGTGAAGCTGGCATTATTGAGCATGAGCTGTGTGTCATGCCTTTTGCATCTGTGCTCTTAGCTAACTCTTCCAAGAGAGAGCCCTAAGAGAGAAGGATCATTACTGTTCCTCACTGTATGAACTCCAAAGAGATTAGATGCTGTGGCCAAAGTCACACAATTAAAAGTGTCAGAGCCAGGATTTGAACGCAAGCTGACTGACTCCATAATTTGCCTACAAATATTTTAAATTTATATATTTAATGTTTACTATCATTCCCCTTTTAAGGTAATGAGCACTCATTATATAAGTGACAACATACCTAAACGCAAAAACAGGAAAGAGTCATTCAGGGTCTTGCCACACAAAAAGCCAAATCTTGGCTTTATTGTTCTGGGTGGGTTGTCACATGGGGAGAGGAGTTTGAGATGTCTACAGGTTACACAGCTATCTTGTAGGTGGCTGAATATTTGAGTATGGATTTTAGACTAGCAATCAGCCAGAGAAACCTATTTGGAAATCATCAGTGGACAGGTAGTAGGTAATCCATAAAACTGGAGAAAATATGTTAAAGAAAAATAACCAAAACTTTCTTCACTCTGGCAAGTGTATGGACCCTGACCTTCTACAAATACATATATTTAGATTTTGTCTGAAGAAATGAAAAGATCAGTTCATGTAAGTAGATTTATATGGAATATCATACTTACTATCATGACAAAGTTTTTCTCAATGGTTCTGGAGATTTCTAGATTTTTGCCATGTTAGTCTTGAGAATTTGTCAGTGTCTCCTGTTTCACCAATAATGGGACCTCAGTCCTCCTAGAAGGCTAATTGAACTGTAAAAATGACACTCTGAGGCAGCTAAGTCTGTGGAAGCCTGAATTTGTCAAATAAAAGGATTTAAAGACAATTGTTTTTAAAGAATAGCTTGCACTCTTGCATTATCGCTTACTTTGTCATCCAAATGATTTCTGTGTTTTTGGGAAAATATCAGTATTCATCATTGTTAAGTTGGAGGAAAAAAACTGCACCGGGTTATTTTATGGGTGTCAAAAGCTACACAGAAACTGAAGAACACCACGAGGTGCTAACCGTGTGAAACAGTCTGTGTTCCTTGTACCTTGTCCAAAAATAATTGACTCATTAATTTCAACTATATCAATCTGGTCCCATTATGAGGGTCAAAGATAGGTTAATTCTAATAAGTGGATGAATATCAGTTCACAAATAGGCATGCATTTAGCAGATATTATCTTACCAAGAAAGCAATAATTAGAAAAATTATTTAGTGAGGTGATTTCAGGGAAAAATGCCCTAAATGAGACCCCTAGTTTCTACCTCAGGATTATTAGGAGAACAAAAACTGAGCTGTGTTCCTAAAAATGACATTTGAAAGTGGAATGCAAAGTAAATTTCTCTTCTCTATGGGAAAGCATTTCCAAAAATAATAAAATGTTTTCACTAAAGGAGCAATAATTTCACCCAAATCACAGAACACTGTGAGTGAAGAAATATGGGGTTTTGACATCAGAATGCTTTGGCTTTGAATCTCCATCCTGTCACTTTACTACTTGACTTTGGACAAGGAATTTCATCTTTACAGGTGTCTGTTTCTTTCTCCATGAAGTGGAGCAATACTGTATTTCACAGACTGATTTTAGGGATTGGACAAGAAAATATATGTGCAAGCATCAAGCACAGTCCTTCATGTGCCATAATTATTCAAAAAGTTTTTTTTTCCTTCCTGAATAATGGACTCTAATCAGGTACATATTGGCAAGGTCTCCCTTTTCCAAAAAAAATGTTAATGTAATTTTGAAGCTGAGAAAAATAACTGTTCCCTCATACCAAGTGGTTTCTTTCTTTTTGCTTTTTCTTTTGCTTCCTACTAAGACATAGCTTTCTTTTATTTCATTTAACTTAACATATTTAAAAGCACTGTTTATACTTCTATTGCCAAGGGTAATCATTCATTTGAAGTAAGGCAATGTCCCATTGTTACAGTTATTGATGCCTGTTGGGGGGAATGTTAGAATTTTAGCATGTCTGTTTAAAGATTGCATTTCTTACATTTCCCAAGAGGAATCCTGGCTCCATCTAAAGTTCTCTGTGATCATATTTATATTTATATGCTTATCCCCCATAATGAAATCAGGTTCATGAATGTCCCATTGTCCTTTTCTCCTGCATCATAACCATTCCACATGCATAGGTAAACCATAAAAATGGAAAAATAATTAAATAATTTTTAAGCGTTCAACAGAAAATTAATAAGAATTGACTATATGCCATGCACTTTCTTATGGGCAGAGTTCAATAAATAAGGCAGCATTATTACCATACTCCAATGGAAGAAACAGATGTATGAAGAACCAATGGCAGTTGCAATGGTATAAGGGAGGCATTGCGCCTATTATTATGGGTATCTGAAGATGATCCGTGTGTAGCAACTTACCACCTGGTTGTAGATAAAAGGTGCATGTGTTAGTAAGACTGTTTCTCTGTACTGGGAGGGTGAGGAGGTATCCAAAGAAGGCACTTTGACAGTTCTGAGATGGATGCCTATGTGGGTATTGTCATATGGTTGGGTGCTAGAGTACTCCTTGTTCTCCTAGAAGCACTCAGTGCCCTTTGAACTCTGGGGATTTACTCCAGGTTGCATGATTCTGTGACCCAACAACCATGTCGGGTCCCCATGTCCCCAGCTGTGGGAGCAATGTGTAAAGTAGGAATTGAGGATCCTCCATTGTGAATTGCCAACTGTGTTCTGAGAGCCCAGAGGTTTTTCTGGGACAGAGAGCACAGTGCTTCCACCCACCCTCTTTGGCCAGAGCTCCATGACTTCAATCATTTTTAGATGTTGAGCTTCTGCATATGGTTTTGTTTCTGAGAAAATTGTATCAGATAGGGTCCGATCATGCAAACAAAAATTATTCTAGATATTTGAGCATAGAGAATTTAACATAGGGATTTGGTAACATAGGTGATGGAAGATCTGAGAAGCCAATCAATAGACAATGTGGGAGCTATAAGGTGGCAGCTGGAAGCTACTACCTTTCCTAAGTCTGGAGAAATAAGAGGAGGTAGAGATGTAGCCAAAGCCCAGGAGCTAGGTGTACTTGGTGGAGACTGCAGTTGTGGCTGGCCTGCCTATTGGTTGCTACAGAGCGCAGGATGTTCAGGCAGGAGCTGGAATCAGGAAGGAAAACCCACTCATCAGAGAGACAGAGAAAGAGGTACCCTGGCTTCTCCTTTTCTGCTGCTCTCCTAACGCTTCCTATTGTAACCTAGTAAGGGAACTGGGAACTTATAGAAGGTAGTTCATAGGAGAAAGGTCAGGATTGCATCTGAGCTTGAACAGGTGACTGCCACTGAGGCAGACATGGAGGTGAGCCCTCTATTAGGCAACAGCCAGCTGCAGGAAGTGTGGTTGGTGGAAGCCTCCAACTGCCAGCTACTTCAATTTGCCTCAGCTACAAAGAGCCTGCCTGCCTGAAGTCATCTGATGCCTGAGCTGGGAAAATGAACAGAGGATGGCCTGCTCGTCAGATCTCCACATGGTACAACTTTACCAGTGATGTTCTTTCTAGAGCTCCAAGGTGGGTGGCCAGGTCTTTGTCAAGCAAGAATTTCAGTTTGACCACTTCTTCCTTCTTCCTTTCACAGGTATTGATACCTAGTACATCTCTTGTAGCTCAACTCTATTTCAGTATCTGCTTTTAGATAACTTGAACCTGGACATGGATGTATTTATCAACTCCAACCTCAGATGTGGTCCAGGGCAGAGGGAGAAAAGAATAAGTTTTGGATGTGAGAGGGGGAAACAAGATCATACAGATTAGAGAATCACGAGAAAAGGGAGAGTTCCTTGTGCAGTGGAGAACTTGAGCACACCATCATGGAGGGGGTGAAAGGGTTAAGAGGTTTGAATAGGTGAGTAGCAGGGAAGGGAGGTTTCTGGAAGAGATGAAGAGCTCAGTGGAAGGTGTAACAGTGGGAATTGTTATGTTTAGTGAAAGAGGTAGTGCAATAATTTAGGACCAAGGCCAGGTCCTAAATTCTGCTCTAGGGAAGGACTAGAAGCCATGATAAGAGCAAAAGATTTTTCTTTTAAACTTTGCAGCATCTGGGGAAACATATTTCACACTGTGGCAGAAAGAGGTGTGTAGATTTTAAATAAGTTTTTTAAACAAGATTTTGTACACTCTTTTATTTTGGTTTCTGCCTCATGAAAACCTTTAATCACAAAAGCATAATTGAGCCAGGTAGAAAAGTCATTGTTTAGATACAGATTCTTTTTATTTTCTGGGATTCCATATTAGAAAGGAATAAAATCAGAAAGGCACTATTATAAGCAATTACATAATGGAATGGTGTGTTAGCCTATTATAAACTTTGGTTTAGGAAAGGAGTTGCACAGTAGTACACAAAGGCAAGATGTGCTTTTGTGTTTCTTCCAGAGTAGATGTAGGTACTCTTCAAGCATGAATTTATCATGTTTCCAAAGAAGATAACTATGCTAAACATGCAAATATTTTCTTGTGGCTATGGTGAGGAAGAGATAGGGGTCATCAAAAATTATCCTGAACATTTGGGAGCTTAAACTGAAAGTTCCTACTGATTTCTTAGGATCTTAGACAATCCTAGGATATGTTGTATACACAAAAAGAGTATATGGACCATCCCTGATACTGGCTGTGATGTGGATAGCCTGGTGAGGGAACTGTGGTGAGTGCAGGAGGTAGTCAAACATCTTCCTGTCACTGTCCTTTATCTTGGCTCTGGGAATACTCATTAGATTCCTGAGACCAACTAGAGATTTTCTCTTTTTACTAATGATGGATGCTTATCACCAGCTGTCAAATCAAGAGTGTGATGCTAAGTGAAATAAGCCATACAGAGAAAGACAGATACCATATGGTTTCACTCTTATGTGGATCCTGAGAAACGTAACAGAAACCCATGGGGGAGGGGAAGGGAAAAAAAAAAAAAAGAGGTTAGAGTGGGAGAGAGCCAAAGCATAAGAGACTGTTAAAAACTGAGAACAAACTGAGGGTTGATGGGGGGTGGGAGGGAGGGCAGGGTGGGTGATGGGTATTGAGGAGGGCACCTTTTGGGATGAGCACTGGGTGTTGTATGGAAACCAATTTGACAGTAAATTTCATATATTAAAAAATAAATAAATAAATAAATTAATTAAAAAAAAAAAAAGAGTATAGAGTCTTCCTGATAAAGTGAGGCCTTCATTGCTATGAGTATGCACATTGACAGTGACTTGGGCTTGAGAGAGTGAACGCCCCAAGGCATTGCCTGTTCTGATAGGAATCTAAATATAGTGACAGAGGAGATACCAAGTACTGAGACAAATGTCTGAAAGCCACTCTTAGGATTCTTTTATGCGTAATGTCATGTAGGAAAGGAGCCATAACCGGGAAATGCAATCATTTTGCTCATTAAAGAAATGAATACATTTTCTGCTGCAGTAATTTGATAATGAAATTTATATATTACAAGAAGCAGGAGTAACACCCCAGTACCTGCCTGATTGTCTTTAGTTATGAAGCTGATGCCAAATAATCAACATGAAAATAGTTTATAGGTGCCCTTGTTTTATTAAAAAGCACTTCATGATTCCATTTTAACCTACTTAGTAATTCATACAGAGTGCAAGCAACAAAGACATCATCATAATTATACATTGAAAATTGCCCTACTGGGATATAACTGTTTTATTCATATGATGTAGAATTCAGCAAGAATATGATCAGAGTTTGGCATATGAGAAAAAAATCACATGCTAAAGCACAGTGTGCAGTGTATGATACACAGATTCCCGTATTAACTTTAGGACAGCATTAGAATTTACCGGCAACTCTCTTTCCTAGGACCCTATTGATGGACAATAAATATCAACAACAAAAATAATGGTGAAAAATTGAGATTTCAGTTTTTATACATCCTGGATCTATATGTAGCCACATAGCTTATTTAGAGTTTGCATAAAGTTTAACTCTGGTCACAGGAGACACATGTGAAAAGCTTTCATGTGAGAGTTTTCCTATAGTACTCCTCCCCTCCACACACACCCCATGAGAAAGTTTTATTGCTGAATTAAAGGTGGGAATGAAGATGTATTGTGAACACATGTTAGTTTGGATGGAAATAAATGGAATCACTTTAATTTGGAATCAACCTTCTGGCAAGGAGGTCTGCTGCCCTAATTAGAAAAAGACTGTGCTGCTGGCCAAGGTGCCACTATGTTCATAAAGTCATGGAGAAGCAAGAATAGTCACAGAATGAGAAAGTCACATTTGGCCTGTGGAATCTGAGGGTGGGCCTTCCATGAAGGATATGAGTATGCATTGAGGGATGCTTGACTTTAGCTCCATCTAGAACTGTCTGGAAGGCAAACTTTGGAATTCTGGAAGCCTCTTTTTGATGGATACAGACAATAAGCTGAAAGGGCAAAGGATATCTGGGGGGCTTTGGAGATATGTTCTTTCTCCTGGAGCTAAGGAGATGCATATTCCTGGGAGGGGCACCGTGCCTTTCAGAGAGTCTTTAGTAGCCCGTTTAGAAACAGGTGGATATATGTCTGGAGTTAGCGTTAACTTTGAAACGGTAAAATATGCAGGTTTTCATATACAGTATATTAATGTTCCTTTAAGAGATTTCTCTGTAGTAAACCTGAATAAGCGATGCACGGATATGATTGTCAGTTGATTCTCAGTAGGAGCACAGAAACTTGAGCCTGATCAGGACTTTTTGTCATTGTCCATGTGAGACTGTCTATCTAAGTCTCACCTATCAAAACCAATCGAAGAGCATATAAGCAGATCATTGGCTTTTGAGATTCTTGGACATGACTTTGACTTTTACCTTAGACTCCAGCAGGGTCTTTTCCTGCTTCAGGCTTTTATTTAGATTGAATGAATACATCAGAAGTAAACATTTGGAATTCTAAAACCGTGCAGCCCAACCTGGCCTTATATATCAGTTCTTACAGGAAAACATTTGTCAAAGTTATGATGTGCATCTGAACATTCTCATGACATTCTGTGTTGTCTGTCATAAAAATTTGGGCTGGAAGGGTCATTACGTAGAACCTCCTTCAATGTGATCTGAAGAACTTTCTTTGAGTATAGACTCCATTTTTTATAGCATCAGAGGTGTAAGGGCCCTTAGAGGTCTTCTAATCCAGGCTGAGGCCAAGCTCTTTGCGCAACTACCTCTGGCAGATACGGTCAGGGCAGTACATTGGGCTGTTCTCCTTGAGATTTGGACCCTGGGTATCTCCTATTATGTAACCCAGTGTTTCTCTGTGTGAGCCCACATTAGAATCACGTGGAAGGCTTGTGAAACACAGATGGCTGTGTTTATTCAGTATTTTGGGGGTAAGGCCCTAAAACTTGCATTTCTAACATGTTTCCAGGTGCTGCTTGTCTGGAGACCATATTTTGAGAACAAAAATATAATATATACTTTTGGGTGGTTCTTGAGATTTGAAAAATAACAAAGAGTATGTAATAAAAAGACATGCTAAATTGGGGATACAGTAGAAATTCTAATAACTTTCTCAAGAATGCTTCTCATTTTAAAATCTTAATTTTAGATTTTATTATGCTCCTTTGAATGTATTTGTTGAAAGCAATGAAGACTTAAGACCTAAGCATTTATTATATATTTCTGTTCACTTTTTGCCAAGGAGTAAGTCTGCCAATCATTTTGAGAAAGCTGTAGGGGTTTTCGTTATGCAAAGTTTTGTTGAGGATGAAATGTTCTTATTCTCTTGAAAGTTTGTGCAGAGACACATTAGACTGAACAAGATTTTTAGTGGTTTCAAAATTCATAATTAATTTCTCAGTCTGAGATCACAAATTCCCAATTTCTTTCTCTTTTCTTCTCAGTTTTTAGAGAATAATATTACAGCAGCAACAATAGTAGCGGCTACTGTTTATCAAGTGAATACATATTTATGCCCAGCACTTTAATGTTTAGGGTCTCTGAGTCTCCCAGTTACTCTGTAAGTTAAATTTTTTTACTCTTGTTTCCTAGCTGAGGAGATTGATACTGAGATCATCATATAACGTATGTAGTTTGATATCCTAGGTTGCAAAGACTTGCATTTTCTTCATTATAAAACACATCCTCCCCACCCCCAGATGATATATCTGGTTCTTGAAGCATTTTGGGTTTGTTAACATCAATGTTAGTCAAAGAAAGGTTAAGATATACTGAGTGCTTACTAGATGCTATCCGTTTTGTATATGTGATTTCATTTACTCTTCACTGTATCCTGCAAGTGGAGTAATGTGTTTACCTTATTTTGAGGATGAGAGTTCTAGAGCTTCAAAGAAGAGGAAAGGAGTTAGATAAATAATTTGGGGAGCAGCATTTGAACCAGAGTCTTTCTGGCTCCTAAACGTGTACTTTTTTCAAGACACAATAGTGCTTCCCTAAAGGCTTGAAATAAATGGTCTTATTTTAATTGTTATTGAAGTTGATAATTGTTGTGGTGAGTTCACCTAACCATGGCCAGACTTAATAATGGACAGAACAGGAAGTCTTCTTGCTAGAGAGATTTGTGGAGTGTGGGTAAGTCCTGTCCCCACCCTGCCTTCCTGGTAAACTGTGTAGGGACTAGAGAGCCTGATAGTTATCCATTAGTGTTTTATGACTATAAATGCAGCCTTGCTCTCTGCAGTTGTCTTCTGCAAATGCGTCCATCCTTGGGAGGGCTAATGCACTAAAATGCCCTCCGAGATTGCATTTCATTCTTTACTGAAATAAGCCGAATGGTCTTTCTCTAGAAAAAACGTTCAGATATTTTTGTGACAGAGTATTAGAGAACTACAGAAAGGTAAAAGAAATAATAGAACATTTGCGTATATACGATCACGCTTTATCAAATCTTAATAATTTTCTATATATGTTTCAGTTTTTTAAATACTATGACACTTTTTTTTTTTACATTGGAAACTTCTCATGTTCTTTGTTTCAAACTCATTTTTCTTCATCCCTTTGCTGAGTTAAACACTACCCTCTTTAATTTGGTGTTCGAAATTCCAGTATGTAGTTTTGCACTACTCCTGCATATATATGCATTTGGGAAAATATATTATGCTGTGTGATGGTTTTAAACTTTACATAAATGGTTTCATACTTTGTGCATCATTCTACAATTTGCTTTTCCACTCAACCTTATGTTTTTCGAGATTTCTCTGTGTTGATAAATGTAATTTTAGTTCATTGATTTTTGCAGCTGTATAATACCGTATTGTATGACTACACTAAAGATGATTTATCCATTTTCTTTTGAATGGCCATTTAGGTTGTTTCCATATTTTGCTATTAAAACAGTGATATCATGATCATTTTGGGTTATTTTTTTCTGTGAGTACATTTGAAAGATTTCTCTAATATGCCTAAGAGAAAAATAAAGCAAATAATGTAAGATACTTAGAAGTGAGATTGCAGGGATACAGGATATTCTGCATTTTCAGTTTTCCTGTATGATGCCTATTTTCTCAAAGGGTTATACTAGTGGACACTACCACTAGCAGTTTGTAAGAATTCCCTATTGCAAAACTATAATATCAGATAATTAAAACTTTTTTCAGTCTGAGAAGTATAAAATTGGGCTGTTAATGTGGTTTTAATTTTCATTTCCCTAATTAGTGATGTTGAACATTTTTTCATATGTTGCTTGGCAATGAATAAAAGATGGTTTTATCTATTTTTAGGCATAAAAATAAATATGTTATAGCTAATATTTTATTGTATTTTAATTTACTGATTCATTTTCATCAGTATTTTGTGCCCACTGTTACTTCTTATATCCTATCCCTTTATTTTCAATTTTTTTCTTTCTGAAGTGTTTTCTCTCTCTTTGTTGAAATTTCCTTGTATTTGTATGCTTAAATTTGTTGAACTCAGAAGTGATAATTTATCTGGTTATAAATTGGAGACATAAATTTATTTTTTTCTCAACTATTTAAAGGTAGTGCTATGTATTTTTGTTGTTGCTGATGAAAACTCTGTTGTCAGAATAATTGTTCAATTAGAGATCATTTCTTCATTCTGAGAATAGAGTCTTTTTTCTCTGTTTGTTATGTTCTATAGTTTTTTATGATATATTCAGATATGGATTAATTTTTCATTTTGTTGCTTGATACTCAACATATCCCTTTAATCTGTGGGTTCATAGTGTCAACTTCCCATCTATTATCTCTAAGTATTCCTGTCCATTATTCCCTATCTTCTTTTTTCTGTAACCACTGTCAATTGCATGTTATATAGCCCTTCATTCTACCCTCTGTGTCCCTGAACTGCACCTTGTTGCTATTTCACCCTTTGTCCTTGCTGGATTTCTTATAATACTTTCTGATTATTTAATTCTTTGATTGTATGTGGACTAGCATTTATCTCATCATATTGTTAGCTATCGTTCCTTCAAATCATCATCCAGTTCAGTGGCTTAAAACAACTATCTCTTATGATTGCTTATCTATCTGTCTGTGGGTGAGCTGGAAATCAGCTGATCTTGGCTGGACTCCACTGGGGTGGCTTTTTAACACGTGTTTCTCATCTTCCTTGAACCAGGGGGCTAGAGAGAGATGTTCTCATGGTGATTGTAGAGGTATCAGAGGGCAAATGGAAACAGTCAAAATTTCTTGAGGCTTAGTCTTTTACCATTTCTACTTCTTCTGTTGGACATAGTGATTCGTGTTGGCTGAGCCCAAAGTCAAGGAGTATGGAGATATATTCTGGTTTTATGGGAGCAATTCCAAAGATGATGACAAAGGATACAACCCCAGGGAAAGATGAAGAATTGAGGCCCATAACACAATCCATACTGACTGTATTTTTAAAAATTTCTGTTATAGCAGAATAATAGCCCCTAAAAGATGCTCACACTTTTATCCCTAGGGATATGTTTTATGGCAAAAGGGAGTTTTGTAGATTTAATCAATGCATGGTCCTTAAAATAGGGAGACGGTCCTATATTATCCAAGGAGCCTTATTCAGTCATGTGAGCCCTCACTAAAACAGAATGATGTGACAGAAGAGGAAGGCACAAGAGATGTAAGAGGTGGGGCATCAGAGAGAGTCTAAGTTTGAGAATGGTTCTGACATGCATGGGCACATAGACATGGAATACAGAGAGAGACTGTAGGAGCTAAGGACAGTGGCCCTGAGCTGATCACCAACAAGTAAACAGGGACTTCAGTCTTAATGTAAGAAACTGAATTCTGGGAACAATCTGAATGAGCTAGAAGAGTGGATTTTTTCCCAGAGCCTCCAGAAAGGAACTCAGCCATGCTGATACCTGCATTTCAGTCTTATGAGACTTGGAGCCAAGGACTCAGTTGAGCCATGCTATGCCTAGATTTCTCACCCAAAGAAACTGTTAGATGATTATGGGTGTTGTTTTAACCTGCTAAGCTTGTGGTAACTTGTTATGGCAGCAATCTCCACGGTTTTGATTTTGTACTTTCCCATAATATCTTTTAATGTAACTCATGCCTGTCTTTGTTTCATGATTTATTTCCATTTTTACTAAAAGTTATTTTTATTTTATAATAAAAGGGCATCCTAGATATTTTTATAGTTTGACACAAAATTAATTTTATTTAAAGTGAATTCTTTTATTTGCTGAGATATTTGCTTGTCTTTCTTACCATGAAATTTCTTCCTGTTTTTAGGGAATTTTGGTCAGAAAATTTTAATATGTAATTGAAACAATTTTGGAATTGTTTCAAATGTACAGAAAAGTTAAAAGAACAGTAAAAAAACTGCATCTCCTTAAGTAACTTTTCTTAACTGTTAACATTTTGTTGTATTCCCCCCCCCCCCAACTCTCTGTGTGTATATGTATGTCTATAGTCTTTTTCTGACATGATGCTCATCATCCCTAAATACTCCAGTGTGTACCTGCACCCAAACAAGGGCATTCTCTTTATTAAAACTGTACATCCCTCCTGGTCAGGAAGTCAGCATGGGTACAATACTATTACTCATCTTACTGTCTTCACTCAAATTTCGCCCATTTGCCCCATCAAGATCTCCTTGTCCTGTGTGGCCCAGATGCAAGCTAGGATTGTGTATTACATTTAGTTGCCAGGTATTAATGTTCTCCTTCAATCTGGAGCCCTTCTGCCACCTTTTTTCTGTCTCTTCTATCTTTGAGAAGCTTAAAGAATACAGGCCTTAGTTCTGTAGGATGATCCTTACCATGGATCCATCCAGTGTTGTCCCATGACCAAACTCAAGCCATGTATTCTTGGGAGGGTACCACAGAAATGATTCTATGTTCTGGGGTGCCTGGGTGGCTCAGTCGGTTAAGCATCTGACTTTGGCTCAGATCATGATCTCACCATTTGTGAGTTTGAGCCCCACATTGGGCTCTGTGCTGACAGCTCAGAGCCTGGGGCCTGCTTCGGATTCTGTGTCTCCTGCTGTCCCTGCCCCTCCCCCATTCCCTCTCTCTCTCTCTGTCTCTCTGTCTCTCTCAAATAAAATACAACATTAAAAAGAATAAAAATAAATAAATAAGTAAATATTTCTGTGTTCTTCTCAGTGCATGAAATCAGGAATAAATCACGTTGAATCACAAAATCACTGCTGATACTAGCTTTCATTATCTGATCAAGATCGTGTCTGCTAGGTTTCTTACTTTTAAAACTATTTTCCCTTTGTATTTGATTAGCATTTTATGGAGAGATAGTCCTATTTGATGCTAAATCTTCCCTGATCAGGTCTGGCATTCACGGATACTGCTGCTTGTATTAGCTACCGCTGTCATGATTGCCAAATGGTGACTGTCTAGTTCCATCATCCTTTTTACATGTGTGGAGTAGCATTTGCTGTGAGAAAGAATTCTCTCTTCTCTCCCAGTTTTGTCTTTTTAATCTTTTTTAATTATATCAGCAAGGACTCATGGATTCCTATTTTATTCAAAAGGGTGTAATTCTGTACTTTCACTATTTATTTTCTCAGATTGTCCTAGATTTGGCCTATGGTAGCTCATAAAACTTGTTTGTAACCTTTTGATATATCCTCCTCATTTTTTTTTTATTGTATATTTATTTTTGAGAGAGAGAGACAGAGAGAAAGAGACAGAGAGAGAGAGAGAGAGAGAGAGAGAGAGAACAAGATTGGGGGAGGGGCAGAGAGAGAGGGAGACACAGAATCCGAAGCAGGTTCCAGGCTCCGAACTGTCAGCACAGAGCCCGACGTGGGGCTTGACCCCATGAGCCATGAGATCATGACCTGAGCCGAAGTTGGACACCTAACTGACTGAGTCACTCAGGCACCCCATATCCCCCTCATTCTTTGAGTACTTCCTTACTTTCTGGCATATCTGGATGTTCTAGGCTCATTTTGTCATCTTGTACTTTTCCTGACCCCTCCTGTAATCAGCTGTTTTTCCTGGAGGTTGGTATTTCAAAGCCAGGTCAGGGTACTCAGTGTGCTCATGGCCACTGGAATGTCATTGCTCTTAGGATGACTGGATGTCTTGCTCTTAAGAGGCATGTCATTTCCTCTTAGCTGACAAAGCTAGACAAAAAAACCCCAATACACAATAAATACATATGTATGTGTGTGTATATATGTGTGTGTGTAATTATATATCTATATTTATGTATATTTACTTGTGTGTATTTATTTAAATTATTTATTTATTTAAATTCCAGTTGAATATCTGACAATTCTTCTCAGTCTTCCCTCTTTCCATATTTTAAGTCTCTTCTTAGACAGTAAGAAATGGCTCCTGTTATCTTTGATATATTTACTTCCTCGCTCTCCCAGTTAATCTATTTGCTCAATAGCCCACTTCCCAATCTCACATCACTTCTTCCACCACCTTCCTGTCTCTGTTGATGCTCTCCTCTGCATTGCCCCACTTTCTCTCTGCACATCACCATGGACTCACTCTTCTTTGTTGCCCTGCTTCCACATGCTTCCATGATGCTCTTTGCCAAGCCTAGAAAGGGAAAGGAAGGAAAGATGACAAGGGAAATTTGGAAGTGAATATATAAAAAGCAAAGCAGCTGGGTCATTTTTAATGAGAAGTTGTTCAGTAATCTCTTTCTCTCTCTTTACTTACCCATCTCTGTTGAGAGTTTTGTGGTAGTATTTTGTGCTCCTGACTTGGAGTGATATTGCAGATATGGGAGATCCAGCCATGGAAGGAGATATGGGAGATCCATCCACCTTGGTTCAGTTCCTGGTTGCTAGTATCTGTTTCATCCCTCTTATCAACATTTTCTATAATCCATAACCCAAGTGATGGTCAGTAAGGGTTTTTATTTTTTAGTCTCTTTTCTAAATATGGGAAATACTTTCCCAGGTACTGGTTTCAAATAATTAGCTTCACTTTGGTCTGTTATATTACATAAAGCATTTTTAGTTTCCTTTGTGCATCAGTAGATGAAAGTTTGGCCACTTCTGCTACTTCTTAACATGGAGATCAGCATTTTATGGCTTTCACTTTACTTACTGCTTATCCATAGAGATACATCTCTTTGATTTTCTGTATGTTTATGTATGTATTTTTTAACCTATTTGGGTTTTATTCCTATATATATATAGCGAAGAGTGGGTATATCTGGAGTAAAATTTAAGCATCTTTTTTCCCAGTATATATCAGATCATATCATCTATTCACTCAGTGCTTAAAACCTTACACTGGCCCCCTATTATCTTAGAATAAATCTGAACTACTTATCAGGATTTTAAAAAGCCGCATATGACCTGCCTGTTAACCCACCTCTTCTCTCATCACTGTCTCCTTCATTCCTTATGATCCAACCTCAGTGAGCACCTTTTTACCCTCAAATATATCAACCTCACCCCCGCCCTGTGATCTTGCAATAACTCTCCCTCTGCTTACATTACTATGCTCCCCTTCCCCAGAACCATGGATGGTTCCTTTTTACCATTCAAGTCTCAGCTCGAATGTTACTTTCTTAAGGAAGCATTTCCTGTGTGCCACCCAGTCATTACTCCCATCATTACTTTCTATCATGCCACCCTGTTTTGTTTGCTTTATAGCATTTATCACTCTGAAAAAGAATTTTGCACAAGTGTTTCTTTACTTCTTAATTTCCTCAGTATCAATGGAGGGCAGGGCACTCCTATTTTTACCACAGTCACTGGCATGTAGACTGTTAATAACTGCTTATTAAATGAATGAATGAACTGTGCCCACATTACTAATGTGCATCTGGGCATTTAGGGAATTGGTAGAGTTTAAATATAGGGAAAGGTTGAGGGATCTTCTAAAGCACACCCTGATTACCTTTCTTACGGGTTGATGCCAGTTCTTACTTGTTACCTTTCACGTAAAGGCTCTTAGTATTGTATCAGTGTGATGATTCTTTTCCAGATTTTCTTTAAAATGCCTTTTAATGAGAGTGCTAAATCCTCTCTTGAACCTAGGTCAATTTACCTAGCTCTTGAGGAGATAGATCACTCAATTATAATGAGCTCTATATTTGAGTGGTGTTCAGAATTCCTGTTAATTTGTTTTCCTTCTTTCTTCATTTTAATATTTTCTCCTAGTCAGAGACAGCATGGAAGAGAGAGACAGAAAGGAAAGGAGCAGAGAAGGAGGAAAGGAGAGAGAGAAGGATGAAAGGAAGGAGGGTGGGAGGCAGAGAAGGAGGGCAGGCCCAATATTTCAGATATTACTTTTCTAATATGCTTAATTGTCATTCTTTTAGAATAGAGACATAGATTGGGTTTTGATGAGATGTTATGCTGTTTTTAGCTGATTCGTTTCAATAGTCACCAGAAATGTGGCTTATCTTCTATGAAAAATCATTTGATGTATAAGCACTAAATTAAAATTTAAATTGACTGTATTGATTTTAAATTGTCACCCATTTGAAAATGTGAGTTCATGAAATTATGTGACCAAGCTTAAATGTTTAACAACAAACAAAATGACAAGTTCTTAAGTTGCCAGAGTCAGACTCTCCATGTGACATGGTATGTCCACCCTGGGCTCAGGCTGTGGGCTGGAAGTGCTCTGATCCCACACAGTCCATGCTCGCATGACAAACCACATGCCTCCATTTCTTTAGATGTGACAATAAGTGACTGAAAGCAGCAGCAACTTGTGCTGTTCTGTTCCTTACCCCTGACGGTGTTAAAACAGATCTTGCTTTTTCAAGTTATTCTAGGCATCCTGTGTTTTTTTCCCCCTTGCTTAATTTTTTGCTCAGATCTATCCTATTTAGTGTCTATGAAATGTTTCTATGGCTATGTGAAAATTTCTGGTATAATTGTCAAGTAGAATCACATATCTGGAGGAATGATTTGAGGGTCCACCAGATATGGGTTGCTAAATTCACACAAGAGAACTCCAACAAAATTTCACACAGCAAATAGTTTTACAACAATTTGAGGAAAAGAATGGAGTCATGTCCTTCATAATAATGGTTCTCTATTGTTGAACATTGATAGATCATCTTTCCTCTGCCCAAAATGAATCCTGTCTCCTCACCTGCAGTTTAAACCCATTTCTTGCTGTGCTAGCATCTGTAGAGAATAGTGGTTTGCCTCCCCCGTCTGTCTACTACCCATTGTATTGCTTGAAGGCAATTGTATTTATTCACTGGCTGTCTTCTTTTTTATTCTGAAATGTTTGTGGTTCCTGTAGACTTTTTTCTTAAGCCTAATATCTCAACTCTTTATTCTGGATGGGAGTAGCATTACAAACAGATGTCTTAAAAACATAATTGAGCACAGCATTTGAGGAAAATAATTAACGATTTAAATGAATAGAGATTTTTTTATTTAGATATGCTAATTAAAGCAGTTTTAAAGTGATGATTATTAAACAAATAGTTATGTAGGCTTGGGTAGCAGATTTTCACTGTTTTTGGAATCTTTTCTTTTGAGGATTGAAATTATCTAGTTTGGAGAAATCAACAAATAATGGTCATTTAAAATGAATCTATAGGTCTATCCAATGATAACTGGGTCTACTTTGGGAATTTTAGACATGCAGAGATGTGGCTCATTCCAGTCTTTTCTTAAGTGGCGATTGTCATTCTCCATTCATTCTACACAATATAAGGCTAATGACCCTTCATGTTTTTGTCCATTTGCGGATCATCCTTGGACAACCTGTGAAATGCTTAAGCGATATTTCAAAAATATATTCTTTTATACCATACACACTTTTTAGACAGTGATACTTTGCTTGATAGCAGCTTCTGCCAACAGTATATTTATATGATCTAAAACAGTGATGCCATTGTGATCATGTAGCTTCATGACTCTAATCCATTTTTGTTATTATCTTTATATTGCTTTCAAATATGTGGTGGAATGCTATACTTGGAAATTGACCTAATATTTTCAGGTGATGAAGTACCCTTCTTTCTTTCATTATCTGAATTGCTCTTGCCACCCAGTGTCAAAATGGGAAAAAAAAAAAAAAAACAGGCTGACGTCCCATCATGTTTTCCCATGGTGCACCCTCATTGAATTATTTCCAGGTGGATGCGACAGATGTTCATCAAGTCGCTCCCGGCTTCTACTGTTAATTGAACCATAATGAGAGTGACAGCAGGGAAGGACAAATTACAGGAGTAGATATACAATTTGAACTCTGCATTCTTATGACCTTCCTGGAAACTTGGGTTGGACTGGCAGTCCCTGTTAACAGGTTACTAAACCAGGAGTCCAACTATGAATCATGGCTTTAGAGAAGTCACCTAATCTTGTTCAGCTATACTTTCATCATTTTTTCATTATCATTTTCAAAAGGAGAAAAAATTACCTATTTTAAAGCATCTGAAATGAGACCTTCACACGTTTGTGAATAATTTTTTAAGGAGATAAGTATTATGCATATGCCTGTTTTAAGTTATTTTAGCCAGGGGCGCCTGGGTGGCTCAGTTGGTTGAGTGTCCGACTTCAGCTCAGGTCACGATCTTGCGGTCCGTGGGTTCGAGCCCTGCGTCGGGCTCTGGGCTGATGGCTCAGAGCCTGGAGCCTGCTTCCGATTCTGTGTCTCCCTCTCTGTCTACCCCTCCCCTGTTCATGCTCTGTCTCTCCCTGTCTCAAAAATAAATAAACTTTAAAAAAAAATAAAAAAAAAGTTATTTTAGCCAGAATTAAAAATTCTCTACTTAAATAGTTAGATTTGATACAGAAGGTAGACTCAGAGTTGGTCAGGCTTAAGAAACACTGTGTTAATGTGCTAAGGGATGATGACTATAGCAACCAATAGTTAGAGAAGACACTACACTGAGAATAGAATTTACAGACTTCAAAGGAAGGATGAGTGGCAGTTACCAATAAGATGAGAAATAAAAATAGTGATTAGAGATTCGTATGGCTGTGAATGTCCTACTTGTAGGTAGCATTCAAGGGAGAAGACTGGTCAACACTTGCTGCCGTAAGAAGTTTTTAATGTCCATTAGAAAGAGCCTTTCTACAAACCCTTTGATGTTTTTCTTAAGAGGAGTGGTATGACCACAAAAGAGAAGCCCAGAACTCAAAGTGTCAGAAAAGAAGGGAAGGAAGAATTCAAATGCATTAGCTGAACTATAATGGGGATGATAGCACGGGTTGATAACCAGTTCTCCCATTGTTTGTCAGTGGATGAAGAAAACAGTGAGAGAAACCAAATCATTCCAGAAATTGGAAGACTTAAGTGTGGATTCTAGTTTAATAAGAGAGTGGATTGGAGAAGATCATTCAGGGTTTATTTGAGGAGTGGGGGGCAGTATCTTGGGAGGCCAGAGAAGTGAAATAAGGGAGAACTGAGAAGACATGGAGATGTGAATGGAAGGAGCACATTATTGTTGATGGTGGACTTGATGCAATCCTTGGTCTTCTTTATCCTCATTCACATGACCTTGGTGACTACACCCAACTTCACACTGTTTGTAGCTACATCTTCTGAATATCACCAGCTCAGGACTCTCCCCTGAACTATGGATTTATGGATGCAATTTCTTATGTGTCATCACTACTTGGATATATATTAAGCATTTCAATCTTCACATCTGAAACTGAATTCCTGATATCCTTCTTCATTCACATCTGCTCCTCTCACCTCATATCCTATGAGTTGCAATTCATTCTTTCAGTTGTTTATGTCTAAAATCTTGAAGTCATCCTTGGTTCCTTTCTTTTACTCCCATCTAGTACATCAGGAAATCCTGTTCGCACTTCCTTCAAAATATTTCTAGAAGTTGACTTATTCTTACCATTGTCAATTATAACTGCCTCACATCTAGTCTCCCTGTTTCGATATGTTCCCCTCTTACAGCCTATTCCCAACACAGCAGCTAAAGAGATCCTGCTAAAAGGTAAGTCACATCATGTTACTCTTCTGTTCAAAGCACTCTAGTGACTCCCCATCTCACTCATAGAAAACATCAAGTTATTATAGTGGTCTATAAGGTCCTATACTCTGTTGTTTCTGACACCATCTTTTCTATTTCTCCTCTTGCTAACTTTACTCCAACTTCACAGGCTTCCGTGCCTCATAACCTTGGCACTTACTGTTCTGTCTGCTTGGAACACTGTTTCCCAGATCTGTGTATCTCAGCCTTATCTACTTTAAGTTTGTTCTGTTTACCATTGTATCCTTAGAATCAAAAACAATATGTGTCACACAGTAGACACTCACTAAATATGTATTGATAGAATTAATTATTTTGAATTAAGATATATGTGTCTAAAGACTTAGCAATTTGGGTAACGTGGAAGGAATTTGATGAAGAAGTGAGATGGACCTATTTTGCCACACGTAGGAGACAAGACTTGGCATAGAAATGCTTTGTGTCATGCAGAAGTCTAATTTTAGGATCTCATTATTTCTTGGTTCACCTTCTATAATAGTTTCTTCCACTTATTTCTTATCCTTTTAAGCTGGTTTCTCTTTGCATTCTCTAGATTTTTATTTAACTTATATTTGTTGAACATCTTCCATGTGCTAGATCATATAATAATGTGTGCTCAAGAAATTTTGTCTAAGACAATCCCACAACAACCCTATGGTTTGGGTATAATTATTCTCATTTTGTTAGGCAGGTGGAAATGGAGATTCAAGAGGATGAACTTGATCAGAGTCACAGAGTAAGCCAGTGACAAAATGGGTACTTCAATTTGGTTCTCCTAGTTTTGAGTCAGGTGCACTCCACTTGGCAGTCTCCAATCTATCAGCAGAATCAAGTGTCTACTCTGTAAGAGCGATTATCATTTACTATTCCTTATCATCTTCTTCCTTTTTTTAGAGATCTAGAGAAATAGAAAGAACCTTAGGGTAGTAGTTATTTGTTTCTGTGTAACCTGTTACTCCAAAATTTAAAAGCCTAAAGCAACAATAAACATTTATAATCTCATACAGTCTCTATAGTCAGGAATCTGGCCCTAGTTCTTTCATGAGGTTGCAGTAAGACATCAACTGGGGCTGCAGTCATCCGAAGGCTTGATTGGGGCTAGAGTATCTGCTTCCACAGGGATTGACACACGTGCCTGCCACATTAGTGCAGCTTGTTGGCAAGGAGCCTTAGTTTCTTGCCATGTGGACTCTCAGTAGGATTGCTAGAGTATCCTCTTATGTTACCCAGATAAGTGATAAAGAGAGCATTCAGGCAAAAGTTGCAATGTCTTTTATGGCCTAGCCTAGAAAGTAACCCAGTATCATTTTCATAATTTCCTATTCAGTGTGAAAGGGGATGTAAAGGCATGAATGCCATATGGTGAGAATCATCAGAGGAAATCTTGGAGGCTAGCTTCCAGAGTCTGTCCCATGTTCCACCATAATTCCCATCTTTTCCACATGCAGACTGCATTTGCCCCCTTTCCAGGCCCCCCAGAGTCTCCTTGCATCATTTCAGTATCCAGAATCCCATCATTTAAGTCAGGTTCACATATTATTACTATTATTCCACAAAATTTTGCTGTTTTTGGTCCCCTCTTAGTGGTCAGGTCATTTTTTTCTCAACTATGCTAGACACTGAGCATTTTATAAGACTTAGTTAAATGTTTATCTGTGCCAGGCACCTTGCTAGGAATATAAAAAATAATCAGGCAAAATTTTTATCTCTGTGGAGTTCACAGTCTAATGGATAAAAGAGATGTAGAAATGATTATTGTACAACATACTTTAGGATTATAAGTTGGGTAGCGAGGAACTCTTCCCAGGTGAGCTGGAGAAGATTCTGCAGGTAAGGTGCCATTTTTGCTAGCCCTTGAGTGTTGCAGACAAGTTCATAAAACTGTCAAGTAGAAGAGAATGCTTTGCCTAGAAGAGATAGCATGAGCAAAAACTGCTTCCTCTTCCTCTGAATATGAGCAGACTGAAGAGCTTAGCCCTTAGCCTCCTGTTCTGTCAGTACTGCATTCTCTCACTTGGAGAGCCTACCCAATTTTTCTACTTTTGTGAACTTTACTACCAACTTAATGGACCTGATTTTCCAAATTGTATCTCTAACTTTGACCCCTCTCAGTTCCATTTCTCCACCTCTCTAATAGACATTATTACTTGAATATTACATTATTACATCAAACATATAACAAAGAAGCAATCGTCATCACTTTCCTTAACTGGTTCCTCCTTCCAAGTCTGTTTCTTGAGACCTCATTGTTAGCTATGACCCTCTTCTTTCTTCCTTCACTTTCTACTTCCTTTGTTACATCTCTTGCTGCCCTTCCATTTTTACATTTCCACAATGGTCACTTTACCTGTAGCACATGTTTACATGTAAATTACTGCTCTAGTCTTCTAGTTTGACCTTATCTTCCTTAATCTGCCCTGTATGCTACTGTTTCATTAATTAAATTTATTACTTATTGTATGTCCAGTAATTACGGTTAGTTGGCAAGCTCTGAAAAAGAGGTGGTAAGCATGATCTTTTTTATTTTACCTGAGTATAGCACTCTACTTTGTCTCTCCATTCTGGTATTCATTAAATATTTGGTCATGGCAGTATTTGTTATGAAATTTCATGTTAGAGTAGGAGCAGAATTATAGGATTCTGTTCATTGTGTTGCTAGGACATAGTATCATGGAGTTAGGTGTATATTTGGTTTTAACAGCATTCAAGGGACCATCTAGATCCTATTGCACTAGAAATTTGTATAATATTAAATTAAATCAGCTATCAATTGGCTGGGGCAGTGACTATGACTGTGATAGTGTTTGGCTTCAGTTCTCAGAATGGACAGCAAAGTAGAGCAGAGAATATTGAGAAAAAATTTTATAATGGATTTCAGTTAGCATAGGGGGTGTAGGAAGAGGGTCTCATGGCTTGTACAACTCTGAGGAGTAGGAAAGAAAACCAGAAGGAGTAGACATCTTGATCTCTGTTTGATTTTAAGCTTTCATTATTGAATACAGGACCAGCTTCAACAGAAATAAGTCAAACTGAGATTATTTTCTTGAAAGAGGCAAATTGTTTACATTCATTTTAGTTTTCATGATAAAAAATATAAAATTATCCTGCAATCAGCTTTAATTATTTATGCAGTGTCATGAAACCCAAGGGTCCTTCCTCTCTTCTCCAGGCATTTCCATTAAAAGTTGATGGTAATTCTGTGTTTAAATGGGTTTTGCAGAGCATAAAAGAGTGGGGAAGCTCTTCTCGTTTTTGCTACTTGAGGAAGAATGGCTACATGGGGAAACAACACTAATTTAAAGTAGTTAAAACATTAAAATTTTGAAGAAACATTAAATTTTCTTTTGCAACAGATTATTTTCCTTCCTTGGAAAAACATTCTTTCACCAACAGATTGCCAAAATCCACATAGTGCACTGAAATGGCCTTGATGAGTTGGCTTCTTCAAGCAGGAAGCAGATACTTATTAAGCACTCAATATGTGTTATACCATATTTGGTGTTGGGTACTCACAGTGTGTTCTCTGGGTTTTCTTAAAATCTGAAGCATTATTCTAAAACTGAAAAAAGACAATACTAGTAAAGAAAATTTTAGGCTGATACCCCTGATGAATACAGATGCAAAAATTCTCAGTACAATACTAGCAAACCAAATTTAGCAGCACACTAATAGGTTCATTCATCATGATCAAGTGGAATTTATCACTGGGATGCGAGGATGGTTTAACATCTGCAAATCAATCAATGCAATACAACACATTAATAGAATGAAAGGAAAGAATCCTATGATCATCTCAATAGACACAGAAAAAAAAAAACATTTGACAAAATTCAACATCCATTCATGATAAAAACTCTTAATAAATTAGGCACAGAGGGAATATGACTCAACATTATAAAGACCGTATATACCAAGCCCACAGCTAATACACTCATTGGTGAGAGGTTGAAGCTATATCTCTAATATCTGGAAAGACAAAGGTGCTCACTTTCACCACTCCTATTCAGCATAGTACTGAAAGTCCCATCTAGAGCAATCAGTCATGAAAACAAAAATGTGTCAGAACTGTAAAGAAAGATATTTCTATTTACAAATGATGGGATTTTATATATAGAAAATACTAAAGACTCAATCAAAACTGTTAGATATAATCAATGAATTCAGTAAACTTGCAAGATACAAACTGAACATACAAAATCAGTAGCATGTCTATGCACTAACAAAAAATTTTCTGAAAAAGAAATAAAATATCATTTATAGTAGCATGAAAAACAACATAATAGTTAGGAATTTAACCAAGAAGGTGAAATATCTGTACTATGAAAACTACAAGATGTTGATGGAAGAAATTGAAGAAGACACAAATAAATAGATATCCTGTGGTTGTGGATTGGAAGAATTAATATTATTAAAATGTCAATACTTCCAAAAGCCATCTGTAGATTCAATGCTATCCTTATCAAGATTCCAATGGCATTTTTTTTATAGAAGTAGAAAGAAACATTCCTAAAATGTATATAAATTCACAAAAGACCCCAAATGGCTTTAACTATAAAGCTACAGTTATAAAAAACATATGGTACTGGTATAAAAACAAACAAATAGACCAATGGAACAGAATTAAGAGCCCAAAAATAAGCCCAAGAATACTTGGTAAACTAATATGTGACAAGAGAACCAAGAATACTGAATGGAGAAAAGGCACTCTCTTTAATAAATGGTGCTGGGATAATTGGATATTCACATGTAAAGGATGAAACTGGACCCATATCTTACAACACTCACAAAAAATAGATCAAAATGATCTATTTAAAGACTTAAATGTTAGACCTGAAATAATGAAACTCCTTGAAGAAAAAACATGGGAATAAAGCCTCTTGACATGGGTCTTGGCAAGAATTTTGGAGATGGCACCTAAAATACAAGCAACGTAATAAAAAAATCAACAAGTGAGACTACATCAAACTAAAAGTCTTTGATATGGTAAAAGAAATCATCAATAAAGTGAAAGGACAACCTACAGAATGGGAAAACATATTTGTTAATCCATATATCTGATAAAGGGTTAATATCTAAAATATATTAAAAGTTTATACAGGTCAGTAATGAAAAAACAAATAACCCATTAAAAATGGGCAAAGGACTTGAATAGGCATTTCTCCTAAGAGGATATACAAGAGGCCAACGGAGATATGGAAAGATGTTCAACATCATTAGCCATTAGGGAAATGCAAATTAAAACCACAATGAGATGTCACTTCATGCCTGTTTGAAGGGCCATGATCAAAATGACAAGAGATAACAAATGCTGGGTTGGTTAATGGGGAAAAGGGAATTCTTGTGAACTGTTGGTGGGAATGTAAATTGGTATAGCCACTATGGAAATAGCATGGAAGATTTTCAAAATTTGAAAATAGAACTACAGTATGCTACTGAAATTCCAATTCTGAGAATATATCCAAAGAAAATGAAAACACTAAAAGGACATTATTTACACTAGCCAAGATGTGGAAACAACTGAAGTGTCCATAGGTAGATGAATGGATAATGAAGTTGTGGTATATATACACAATAGGATATTATTTAGCCACAGAACAACAAGGAAATCCTGCTATTAGTGACAGTATAGGTGGGCACTGAAGTCATTATGAAATAAGTCAGGCACAGAAAGATAAATACTATATGATGTTGCTTATAGGTGAAATCTTAAAACAAAACTCATAGAAACAGAGATCAGACTTGGGGTTACCAGAGACAGAGAGTAGGGGGGAGGAGTAATTGGAAGAAGGTAATCAAAAGGTACAAAAGTCTAGTAATAAGATAAGTACTTGGGCTGTAATGTATAGCATAGTGACTATAGCTAAAACTGCTGTATGGTATATAGGGAAGTTGTTAAGTGAGTAAATCCTGTGAATCTTGTCACAAGGAGACTTCCCACCCCTTCTTTTCTTTTCCTTTTTTCTTTTTATGAGGAGATGAATGTTACCTGAACCTATTGTGGTAATCATTTGACAATTTTTATGAATCAAAACATCATGCTGTATGCCTTAAACTTTTACAGTGATGTGTATTATTTATTTATTAATAAAACTGGAAAAAAATCTGTGAAATAAAGGCAGTCTGAATTACTCATCCTAATATAACTTTTTTAAAGCTTGGATAAGTGAGAAGACAAGAATAAAAACAATCTCTCATGTTTATACCATGTTAATGCAACTAACATTCTTGGTATGACTTTTTTTCCAAAAAACTTAATGCATAGATTTTTCCCACATAATTTTAGTTAAATATAATATAATATTGAGGTTTTTCAACTTATCCTACACATACATTCCATATTTTTATACTCTTAATAACTATAATATGGCTACACAGTACTGCATTGAGAAGATACAATAAAATTAATTAATCATTTCCCTATGGTAGACATTTAGGTTTACTGTCTTCTAATTAACATTGCCATGTTTCTAATTAACATTACCATGTTTCTAATTAACATTAATAATAATCCCTGATATGAATGCTTCTCTGCACAGGTTATTTTTTTCCTGTACTTAGGATTGTTTCTGAGGCAGTTCTTGCCCCATCCAAAGCCCTTTTTACCTGACCAGTTACTGTGAATTTGGCTACTAATGGCTCACAGCCTTTCCTTCTGCATAGAGTTGTCTTTCACCTTCTGGAGGCATGTCTGGAGAAAAGGCCCACTTTGGTGAAGGATGTAGATACCGTGAACCATGAATAATGGAGTATGAGATAAACATGTTGAGCCTAGAAAGGAGGAAGTTTGGAGTTTTTTTATGTGGCAGACAGATGAGATATACTTTATAACTGCAGAGGGAAGCGTTAAGGTCAAAGGCTTTAGATAAGAAAGTAAAATAACTGTTCTGGGTTGAGATGCTTGTCCTAATCACTGAAGTTGTCACAAAATGGGATAGGCCACTTTGTGGGGCACTGAGTTAATTCTTTGTCATTGTAAATATTGCATTACTACCAAGGGTATAAGGGAAACTAAGTTATAGATATTTAACATTCTTTTAATTCATTAATCCTTTAAGCGTTAATGTTAGTGCTATCAATCACCTCTTATATGTTTCAATACTTATTTCAACATTTATTTATTCTCATGTTTGGGAGCTAGAAGATGCAAGAATTGCTGTAGAAGAAGAGTAGGATCAGTTTTAGAGTAATGGTGGCATGTGTTGGAAATTGTTAAGGGAATATAGCATTGTCATTTAAAAATTGATACCAATTTTTTTCAACTTTTGTTCTCACAGACATCTCCTCTTGACCTTAAGATTTCTGAACATCATTCCTCTCCCCCTAGCTGACAGAAGTTATGTCTGTGTTGCTGTTAATATCTATTAGTTTGGTACAACAAATATCAGATGTGTAGGATGTTATATTTTGCATTTTAATAAAAAATTACTATACTAAGACATTATTTTTAAAGGCCGAGGTCCTTTGAAGACTTCCTGTGATTCACTATTAACTCTGTTAAAATGAGTGATGATTTCTAGAAATTATAAGGCATCTGAAAGTTCAAGACTATTAGTCCAGGGGGCCTGAGTCATTTAATTTTCTTTAAGAACTTTACCTAATTATTTTTTTAAGTGTTTATTTTTGAGAGAGAGAACGCAAGTGGGTGAGGGGCAGAGAGAGAGGAGGACAGAGCATCCAAAGCGTATCTGTGCTGATAGCAGAGACCCCAATGCCGGTCTCGAACTCATGAACTGTGAGATCATGACCTGAGCCGAAGTCAGATGCTTAACTGACTGATGCACCCAGGCGCCCCAGAACATTACCTAATTATTAGTTAATATTTACTTGTTTTACTAAAATATCCACTTGGCACTTCTTTTCCTATGCACTGTTAAACTCAGAAATGTTTTCATTTTGGGGGCCTTAGAGCTCCTCCAACGTTGGAGCTGGTGGTCCTCATTCCAACTTGTAACTGGCAACAGTCTGGAAAAGGGTTAGAAAAGGTGCAACATTGATAGGGTGAATAGCAAATGGTGGCTATCTAAGGAAGTCATTCAGAATGGAACTCTGCAGCGTTTTTGGGGGGAGCATGTTGGAATCAATTTGTGTGTGTGTGTGTTTGAGGTTGCTGGCTTTCCTAGTCTGATTCTTTTTGTTCATTATAATTTTATTTGATTAGTATATACCCTGCTGTACCTATTCACTTCATTTGTCCTTCACAAATGAACATACTGTGTCTAGTTGTTAAGCCACAAGTTAGAAATACAAAATGAACAAAATGTGGCTTCTAACTTCAAGAAAAAACCTTTTGGTAGGACACTGCAGAGGCCACTGGGATATGCATGTCTTTAACAACCTAGTATACCAAGTAAATAACTGAATCCATGCCGAGAATAAAGTATAGACAGATGACATTGAATGCTCAACTTAGCCATCCACTTGGCTATCCCAAATGGATCACAGATAGAATTCAGTGGATATTTTGGTGGTCACTGTTGGCTTTTTTGCCTTCTTCGGAAGCCCATGAGTCTCCAGGAAGTGTGGAGCTACTTCAGGCATAGCTCTCCAAGGACACAATGCAAACAGAGAAATGGTTTTTCATTCCCACATTTCCCTGGTAGACCTTTCCCCTCCTCCTTGCCCACAGTTTTCTGCCCTCATAACTAAGAATGAAAGGTTTAAACATACTTTCCAGACTCAAATGGTTTCAATGAATATATTATACAGTATATAGTTTTAATGAACTGTGGGTAACAGTAGTATCATTTCACAGAAAAGATCCATCCTATTGCTGTTTAATTAAAATCTTTCTGCTGATGGAAACTTCTCTCTCTCTAGTGTTTTCTTTAATGCATTCATGATGCATCTGTCTGGGCTCCCTTACTAGAGATATCTTTCATTATAATCCACTTATCTAAGTTTGTAATTAAACTTCTAAATGTAAAATTTCCAGTGGAAAATTGCCAGGGTACCCAGTGAACTTGGTTTTCTTTCTTTGAGAGAAATCACTCTTTGAAAGCCTCATTTTTGTGTTTTGATCATTTTATCATTTTAGAAGTATTTGTGTGTGTATGTGTACACATAAGCAGATGCACATTAACAGTGTAATACAGTACATGAAGATGAAGAATGGCTTTTTATTTAGTGTCATCAATTTCTGCCTGTTTCTGTGAAATTGAAGGTAGATAGTATTGATAAATGGAGGTATTGCATTTTTAAGGTAGGAAAATGTTAAATGAAATATATTTCATGGCAGCTGACTTCAGACTTTGTTGATATATTTAAAACACCTAGAAACAATAAAATTAAAAAAACACACACACAACAACCTTGGAATTGCTAGTAGAGGGAACATAATCTGTTTTCCACTGGTTAAACATGTTCTTACAACTTTCTTTGTGGCTTGTGCAATAAAAGAAGAATCTAAAAAGACCTTTGCATTTCGACTTAAATTAAAGTATTCTCTTTCAGATATTACCCCATTCTTTTGGGAAGAATGAGATGAAAAAGGATGAGAGTAAATTCTATCAAATCTTCTGAATCTAATGAGCAACTTATTAATGGTCAATGCCGAATCATAATCATAATACATGAAAACTTATAAAAGATAATGGGAGGGACTGCTAGAAAATTTTACAGGCTTATAAACATGTTACTATTTTTTATGTCAACTGTGAACACATTTTTCAATAAGTTCTTTTGCAACAGTAGATGCATAATTGATGAAGAGAACACAAAACTATATTTATGTTTAACTAGATAATTCTCTTGACATTAAATATTTAGAATCTTACATTGCAGAAAATATTAATGAGTAATTAAGTATTTTTTAATTTCAAAGGTCAATAGCATTTGAGAAGACGATGTTGTCTTGTTCACACATTCTAGTTATACTGAATTCGTATAAAGCTCTTTAGAGTAATGGTTAAATATAACCTTACACACACAAAAAATCACTCTCTCTCTGTCTCCATTCATATATATATATATGTATATATACATATATATACATATATATATATATGTAAAACACACACACATATAAAATACTAATATATATATTTAGTTATAAAATTTGGTAAAAAGAGATTATCAAATTCTTTCCTACATCTTTAAGCATAATGGACTGTAGACTAATGCCATTAGGTTCCTGTTTTATTTCTTAAAATATCTGATTGTACTAACTTTATTACTCTTTCTAGAATGTAATGCTTTCAAATTGAATGCATTTTCTTTTTGTAATTAACCTAAGCTCCTCCAAGCAAATTATATAGATTTTATTTTTTCTGTAGTGAATATCTTATGTTTTTTCATGTTGTTTCATTAAACTATTTAACTTTCACTTTTTCCTGCTTTATATAAAAAAGAGTCTTCCACCTGTGGACTCAAATACAGGCAATATAGAAAATTTTTTATAGAAAAAAAAAGATCTGATATTTTTTGGGGTGTGGAATAAGGTGTTTGTAATTTATTTATAAAGTGAGAGGAATTTTCAACTGTTTGCCAGAGTCCATGTGATTTTCAGGGTTTCACAATTACTAAATTAACTCTACTGGACACAGGGGAGAGAATTCAAAAACTCAAAATAAGAGAAACTCATAACATTATACAGTTTACCGTTGGCTCTTGAATATCTGATGAATATTATTTCAGAGACAACCTATTGTTCTAAATTTAAATAATTTCCATTTGTCTCTAAACTAAATAAATTTTAGTAGCCATTAAAATTAAAATGACAAGTATACATTTTAATCAAAGATTTTTTTGTTGTTATTTTATTTATTTATTTATTTTTTTGCTTTAAATGCAAGGGTTAGGAAGCTGACAACATCATTTATTGAAGCAAAATAGCATTCAGTAGTGATTGTAGTTCTTGAATAATAATGTAAGGAGGATCCTATGATGACAAGTAGGAAAATATACATTTTTAGAAACCATTCCTTTTAGGTAAATTTTGCTCCCAAAGGAGCCATTTTGCACTTAGAAAAAAGTAAGTGATAATTTTTCATCTAAAAACATGGAAATATGATTCTTTTAAAAATGAGAGTCAGCACTTTTATTTATGTATTTTTAAAAATTTATTTATTTAAGTAATCTCTACACACAATGTGGGGCTTGAACTCACGACTCTGAGATCAAGAGTTGCATGTTCTAATGATTGAGCCTGCCAGGTACCCCAAGAGTCAGCACTTCTGGTTCTTTCTTAAATTTGCAGCAGATAGTTCTGTGTGTTGGATAAACCCCCCTTACCTAGTTATTTAGACATGCTACATATGCTCCAAATATCGGGATTTTAGAAATAATTTTAATATATTTCAGTTGGCTAATTTTTCAAGTAGATGGACTTTTCTAGCTGTTCATTTGCCCTTATATGCTAAAACCTCTTCATCAAAATTATGGTCCATGATCAAGAAAACTTAACTAGAAAAAATTTTTACAAATGTAGACTCATTCATTCCTTCTTTCATTCATTTAGCGAATATCTGTTGAACATCTACTTTCCCAGCAATACACAGTGAACAAGATAAAGTATGCAGATGGTACTAGAGGAGATGAAAATTAAAAAAATAAACTAATATGTACTAGATTGTCAGGTATTGATCTTTTGTAAGTGTTACAAACAAACAAATGCCAAGAGGATAGATTGAATGCAACTGTGCTGAACAGATGGTGGTCTGGGAAGGCCTTTGAGAATAATGAAGTAAGGAAGCAAGCCCTGTGGATATCTAAAAAAAACAGTACTGTAAGGACCTTGAGAAGGTGCATCCTTGAGGAACAAGAAAGAGGCCAGCATGCTTGGGCTAGAAGACTGCATGGAGATTAGTAAGAAAGAGAGGAAGCAAGAGTCTAACCAGCATAATTTTTAGGTTCTATTTTGTGATGGGAAACCATGAGAGGATTTTAAGGAGGGCAGCATATTTTTCTTTCCTGAGTGTTATCCTGGATTTTCTATGGAGAATGCATAGAAGGCATTCAAGAGTGACAGCACTCCAGCAGTTAGACTGATAGCGTAGCTCAGGTGAGAAATGGTGGTGGCTTGCACTAGGAAGATGGTGGCAAAGGAGATGGGAGCTTGCCTGATACTGGACAGACTGTGGAGGTGTTGCCAGCTAGGTTTGCTGATGGATTGGTTTTCATATGTGAGAAAAAGAAAGGATTTCAGGGTGACTCCTGGGCTTCTTGCCTGGTGAAGTGTGATTGCCATTTTGGAGATGACACTGGGGGAGGAGAAGTGGGCTGCAGCCTACATAAGGGAATCACAAGCTTTGCTATGTGTGCTGCATGTCAGTCGCCTATCAGACACCCTGTGGAGATGTTCAGCAGTAATTTGGATGCATGAGTTCAGGGAACAAATCAGGACTGGAGATATGGGGATGGATATGGGGAAATGGGAACTTGAAGCATGGTATTTCATGCTGGGAGACTAAGATGACTTGGGAAGTGAGGAAAGAAAAGGCTCTGAGAACAGAGTGAGAGATATGTCAATTTAGAGGTCAAATGGGAGAATATGATAGAAAAGGAGGTTGAGAAGTGGCCAGTGAGAAATGAAAAAAGTTTGGTATCCCTGACCAAAGTGAAAAAGTGATTAAGAGGAAGTGGAAGATTTGCACAATAACCAGAAACACTAGGAGTAACGAGGATGTGATTCCATGAGGTAATGGCTTTCCATGAGGTGATGACAAGGTAGTTCTCCAATGATAAAATCTGTCCATAATGCCTTCAGAATTAGGGAGGGGCTTGGCAACAGCATGGGGGAATAATTGCATAAATATGTTCTTAAATTAGACTGTGTATGAGTGGATTTGTTCTCACTGGGGAGCCTCAGGCAGCTTACCAGAGTAATCACTACCCTTCTTTTTTATTTATAGTTTATCACCCATGAAGCCCCCTTTCTTCACTTTGATAACTCTTATGCAAAATAACAACAGATGCAGTGGCTTTTCTTTGAATAGTGTGTCTATTACCTGAAGTAATCAGTATGGGAAATAAACCAACCTGCCCTGTTTAGAAATAGGGGCATCCACGATCAGGTTTACAGAGAATTTCAATGTGTTGCTTGAATCATGCAAGATACTGTGTTTCAATCTGGAGAAGTCAGAGAGAGAGGCACACGCATACAAATAGGTATATCTATTAACAGACCCAGTGCGTGTAGGGACATGATACCGTTAGGAGTTAGAGTTGCTTTCAGCTCATGTAACAGAAAACACAGAAAAAAGGGGATTAAAACAAGCGGATTTATTTCCCTCACAAGGTGGAAAGTCCAGAGGGTGACAATTTAGGACAGTTGCTGAGGCTCCACTATGGCCTCTGAGTCTCAGGATCCTTCTGCATCCCCTCTCCATCATTCATAGTAGTGGGCAGTGTTCATTGTCATGGGCTTAAGACGGCTCTGGTACTTCCAGACATTATATGTACGTTCCAGGCAGGGGTAATGGCAAAGAACCACACTTTTACGTTTTGTCCTTTGGGATTTTATATTTCTTTTGGGGAATAAAAATATATTTGACACTCAATCCATTGCTTAGAACTGTTATGTGGTCACTCTAACTGAAAGAAAATCCGGCAATGTGAAATATAGATATAGATATATAGAATAGATATATAGATGTAGATATAGGTAGATATAGATGATATGGACAGAGATAGAGACAGAGATAGAGATAGAGATAGTAAGTTGTGTCTGCTGCAGCTACCAAGATGTAGCTTTGAAGGTTGTGACAAATCTGTTTCAAGCCCTCTTTCTATTGTTCCTGTGGCAAAAGTTTGTCCAGATATGTAAAATACTTGTGTGGACTTTGTGCAGAATTCTCTGTGGCCTTATTACATGATGCAAACCTATTGAAATTATTACTATGGAAAACCAGAGTCCACGTAATTGTATATTATTCGGTATGCTTGCAGCTGCCTCATATGTTGATGTAATTGGCTTCTGCAGAGTGAGGTACGTGGAGGAAGAGGCTGGCAGTTACAAAGCTTGAGGAAGTTACTAAATATCATGTCATTATGAGGCCAGAGGTTACTTTCTCATAAAATAGAGATGATAATCCCTGTTTTCTCCTTCACAGGGTCAGTGTGAATCTTTAATGGGGCTCTTGGTACAGACTGCTTTTAGCTCTTCAGAAAAATGGTATGCACAAAGTCACAAGATTGGGTGGTTAGAAAAAAATCATCTCTCATTCCTTTGCTGCAGGGCAGGATTGCATTCGCACTGTTATTTAAATTTGCTAGAGTAAGTTTTTTGAATTTTGAGAGAGTAATAACAATATTAGCAATGGTGGCCCTTTATTTAGCAAACGCTCGTTCTCTGGCTGGCCCCCATCTAAGTAGTTTCCATCCATTATTTTATCCCATCCTAGAGGTTATGAGATGACTGTCCTCCTCATTTTGTAGATGAGGACCCTGAGGCTCCAAGGCCAGGTGACCTGCCAGGGTCACTGCATGTGATGCCATAAACAGATCGGGGCTATGGTGTCAGGCCTGTTATGTAATCCAGCTTTGACATTTTCTGGCTGAGGTAACCTTGGAATAATTATTTAACATCCTTAATGATCAGTCTCTTTTATATCTGAAAAATAGGAATAATTGCTCATAATATTATGTGAGGATTGAGTGAAATGATATGTAAATTGCCATGTATAAGCTGCTGAGAGACCCTACATAGGGCTATAAAGGATCTCCATTTTCAGGGTTATAAAAAATTGCTTGCGTTGATACAGGGTTACAATGTTACTCCCTCTTGTTTCAGAGGAAGGCCACTGAGATCACTTGCAAATGACTTACCACCTCTGTGACCTTGGGCTTGTCACTTAACTCTCCATGCCTCGTCTCTGAAGTGAGAGAAAATAGGAATAACTACATAGCAGGGCTTTGGTGAGAGTTAGAGTATTTAGGTCAATATTCTATATACAACAGATTATGAAAGATGAAATGGAATTCACAATATTGCAATCAGAAATCAGGCAGATAGCTGAGAAAAAGCAAATGCTCCTGTGGTCTCTTCAGTGGTATTTAGTTAACAATCACTTGTAATAGGCATCTATCTGGAGTGGCCATCAGCTGAATCAGCTGTGCCAGTCAGTTGGGTGGGTCTCAACTTGGGTGTCCTCTCCTCCAGCCCCTGTTACTCAGCCATCTTTATCGAGCCATCTTGTCCACAAATTGCCATGAGATGGCACTATGGGGATATGCGTGCTCAAGTTTGCTTCCCTCCCTTTCACTGCTGTTCCTGCAGGTTGAAAGCAAATTGGAACAGCTTTTATTTTATTTTATTTTATTTTATTTTATTTTATTTTATTTTATTTTATTAAGTTTTGTGCCTTTTAAATATTCAAGGACTTCAATGATAAGAATACATTTAAAGGGAAATGAAATGCGTGTAAAACGTAAGACGCATTTTTCATAGTTCGAATTGCCTTCAAATGGTTAGAAAACAGAGGCAAAAAGGATAAAGTGTTTTTTTAGTCTCTTAGTATTCATCAATTTAAAGCTAACCTTACAAATATATTTTGGATGCTAAGATATATAGCAAATAAGTTGATTTGGAAACTGAACGATGGTTGTGATGTAAATTATTTATGCCATCGTGGGTAGCACATGCTTCCTGCATAATATATATTTTTATTGTAGTTACAGCATTTGTACAACACCTATTTATGTTGTACAAATAGAGGAGTGGAATCTCTAATTGTTTCTTGTTTCCCCTCTTTTTTTATTGTGAATACTTGTGTGGCTTTTCATGTAATGAATACAAGAATGACTCCCAGTGTCTTTGAAGGAATAATTGAGTAAACTTTCAGACATTTGGAGGAAAGAGAGGAAACACAGTTTAGTGGAGTAAGACAAACCTGGGGTCACATTCCATCCTGTGCTGTCCATCAACCCAGCAGAGATTCTCATTTTACTTATACATCTAAAGCATGGAGCGTGGCAAGTGGTGGAAGCTTCACCAAACCTAGTTTCCCACCATTTCTCCCTCAGCTTCTTGGGGAAAGGGAGGTAATGACGCATAGGATCATAGATAATACTGATACTAAAATGTGTAGGTATTCCCAGGAGTAAGATTGCTGTGGTATCCCAGATTGAAATGCTTTTGTTCATTCTCTAAGATCTGTATTTCAGATTTTGTTTTTTTGTTTTTTTGTTTGTTTGTTTGGTCAAGATCAGCCTAAGGTTTCTACTGGCACTCTTCCTGTTAGTGACAGCCAGAAGATGTGGTGACTGTACATACATGAGTGGCTATGAGGTTCCCAAGCCACTCTGCTCAGGGATCTGCCACTGGCTTAGATGAACACAAAAGGAAGCTTCAAGACATTGGGTCCCTTTGCAGAGTCAGCACAGGGTTCTAGAATGATAAGAAAGCCTAAAATGAGATCAGGGCTCATAGCGGCCTCTACTCAGGGAATTGTGGTGATTTTGTTATTGTTTTATTTTGAATTAAATACAAAGATTGATACAAATTCAAGATGTTTAAATATTAATTTTTGACTAATCATTCCAGATCACTGGAACTCTTAACTCTTTTAAGTCTTTTGTGGCTTTCCACCTACAGCCATTTGGAGTATAGCAAATATGGTTTGGGTCTTCCTTCTCTTTAGTTTACATATTAATGATTTGAATATATTTTTAGATATGCTGGATATGTGTCTCTTAATGATGAGGATGAACAAAGTCCTCTCCTTTACCCTGGTGATTTCCTGCATAAAAGAAGTTATCTTTGTAGAGAGCTGGTCCTGATGGCAAATTACTTTAATAGTATAATAATAGCTTAGGATTAACTACACAGATCATTTTCATTACAAGTTTTATCCTTGGAATAAGCTAAAATTAATATCCATGCTGCCCAGCCTATAGCAAAAGCATAGTTGTAGCAAATCATACTCTTGGATGTTTGCTACAAAGAAGTATGACCAGTTCAGTTCTCTGGGCTTGAGGTGTTTGAATCATGTCCAGCAATGCCACAAAAGTTCCATGAGATAGTTTACCAGGCCAGTCTTGGGGGCAGTGAAGCAAGAGAGCTCTGTTTTATTTCATCCAGATGACTCCACTTTGATGAGTCTCAATATTGGCATGTGATACAGAAATTTGAAGAAAAGGTTTTGGTTGCTTATCCATCCATGTACTCTCTTCATCCCTGGATCTAGGCCAGCCGTCAGAGAGCTGTGTACTTGAACTTCATTGCTTGATCCTTTGTAGAATCTTTTTTACTGATTTTGTACTTTTCCATTGTACTCTTGGAATGTGCCTGGAGTGCCACGAAACATGGTTTGCCATGTTTCTTATATTTGATGAAGTGTTGTGTTCAGCACATTGCTCAGCACAGCGTCTGTATTTATGAGGACTCCTAGGGTAAATTCCATGAGTGCCTGAAAGTAGACTAGTGGCTTCTCCTGAAACAATAATAAAAAAGAAGATATAATTTTCTCCTACATACATGAGGGCATTAATAGCTACTTCCTTTCTTTGGTCACTGGGAAGCTCATAGTCAGATTTGTTCCTCACTCTTAGCCACTATGTGGGTAAATGTGTAGGGACAATACTTCTACCTTGATATCCTTTTACTGTTCAATCTTTTTATTCTCCCCCTCCACCCATGTTTCTTAATACATTTTCCTATTACATGAACTGTGGCCCATGATCTCTAATCTCCTTACCTCCAGGTAGACTTATTATCCTTTGGGAAGCTACCTGGATATCCTGTAGGCACATCAGACTTAATATCGCTGGGAGGAAACTCTTCTTATCTTCCTTTTCAAACATGCCCCTCTTTACCATTCCTCCTTTGGTAAAGAGGTCCCATCTGTTTGATCATGTAAGTTGGCAGTCTTGCTGTCTTTTTTATTTTTTCTCTCTCATATTCCATCCATTTGGTAACTGAATCTGGCCTCTGTACTGCATTTGACATTTACCTGGATCCTTTCATTTGTCAGTTCTTGCCTGGACTATTTGCTAGTTTCCTAACTGGCCTCATCCACCATGAATGTGTTGTGCACACTGGTGTCAATTGTTTAAAAGTCATTCCCTTGCCTATAATTCTTATTGTTATTATTTATAGAATGAGTCCCAAATCACTCACATGACATCCAAGGCTCTTCATAATTTGCTCCCCAACCTGTGTTCTAAATCTCCTCTCTGTCCATTCCTCCCTCCCCTTTTCATCCTTCACAGCAGCCACCGGCCCACTCACCATCCCCTAAACACAAAATGCATGTCAGCACCTAGTTCTCACAGCCAGAAATGCACCCCCTGGCTCCCTCAAGCCCTTTTTTTCCTAAGGCTCCTCTCAGACATTACCTTGTATGAGACTTTCCTCTTTTTTTCTCAGCACAGATGATCTAATTGCCTCCCCCCCAATTTCTCCATTTCACTTTCTTAATACTACTGTTAGAGTATTCTTTGCCCTATTTTGGACTTTGATGTGTGTGCATGTTTCTTCCCAAATTGTGAGCTCCTCAAGGAGTTTGGCTAAGTTGAAGGAGAGAGTAGACCAGGTATCTGCCAACCCTCCTCTCACAAAAGTCGACTGATAAGGGGACCATGGAGTCGCTAGAATTGATAGTCTCTTCAATGGGTAAGGATTGAAAGCATGGCTAATTAACCTTTGATCTTAAAATGTTGATATTATATGCACTCTCTTTATGGTAATGGGGAATTTGTAGTATCATCATGATAAAGGTTCTAGCAGTCAATGTGAGTCTTTATAATTTCTGTAAAGAAGAAACTTATCTGGTTTTCTTTCTTTTTTTTCCTTTAAAAAATTTTGTTTTTAGGAATAGGAAAGTCAAGAGGCTGAAAATCTGAAGAATGTTTTCAAAGGGTAATCTGGCTGTCACTTGCTGGTTATGGAGGAGCATGAGGAAGCTGTTTCTATTACTTTCTCTCTTGCTGTCCCATGCAGCTCATTTGGAAGGCAAAAAGGATAATCAGTTCATCTGGAAACCAGGTAGGAATGTTCTGGCTGTTCCTTTGTCCCATTTTCATTAATGAGAAGACTATTCTTCCATTCTTGTTCTTATTTGTGGAGTAGTAGAGAATATTCAGAGAGGAAAAAAAGACTCTTCTTTTTTACAATAAAGCTTACATTTAATTTTTATTTCTGCATAATTGTCACCTCTACCCATGACCCTTGTTATCCTTCTGAATTTTCATGTTGTTGTCAATTAAAGTTATGATTTCCATAGTTACATCTGCTTCTCCTTTGTCACATATATCACTGTGCTGCACATGTGTAGCAAAATTGACTACTGAATTTAGTTGATAGCCTTAGCTACAAATGCTTTGGACCAGTTCTGTATGTTTCTTCCTTTTAGCTAACAGACTAGTTAGCTATTTATTATTAAATGTTTTGTAGCATAGATCCTGTATATCTAAATTTGGGAGCATGAAGAATTGTCCTAACAACTTTGCTCATTAGCTGTGACTCCAAAGTCTCCTTAATGTATTTTGAGATCCCCAGATACCTTGTACACAAGTATATGAATAAGTTGAATTGAGATTTGGAGGCTTGTGTATAAGTCATGTTCTTTTCTAATAATTTCTTTAATTTGAGTGTAGAAAAGATCTGTTAAATTTAATTTTAAATGCTTATGTTTTATTATCTTAAATGATGAACCCTAAACGTCTTGGCTCTTTGTATCACTGATGTGTCTCTTTGCTCTAGATTTTAATTTTCTTGAAGTTTCAAAATCAGATCATTTAAAATATTTATTACTGTTTCCAGAGTCCATTCTTGCAAATACAGATAACTTTTATGCTTAATATCTTGGAATAGGAAAATGTGATGTTATAGAAGATGTATGGCCCTTGAAGAATTTTCATTTTAGTCTCATCAGTCGTAAATTAAATAGACTGCAAATGTATTGTGTCACCATGGAAATATGTACAAAAGTGATATTTGTAGTATTTAAATGATTTTGCAAAAATTAAGGTAAATTATGCTTTAAAGTATATTAAGTAAAAAAACCTAGTTCCACTAGAGATAGTCTGGAGGAAATTTAATTGCACTAAAGCCCCTATAAATTAATTTAATTGTGGGCTCTAGTACCACATTAGTGATTTGTATTTTTTATCTCAGAGTGGTTTTAGTAAGCTTTGGAACTAGGTCTAAAAGTCAGTCTTGCAATTCTGTGAAAGGGGCTATTTTGTTCTAATCACAAAACGCTAAACATATTTATCAAATCTAAATGAGCACACTCATGTGACTCTACTCTGTCTGAAGTTCTCAAAAAAGTGCAATTAAGATAGAAAGTAGCAAATCTGAACCACAAATGAGATGTGTGAAGAAAAGGGGCTTATTTGGAAACAAATTTTAAAAATAAGACTGCTTTTCTAAAAGCAGGTCATTGGAATAAGGTGGTACAGACCCTCGCTGCAGTGGATGAATTCTTTGATAACTGTCAAACTTCAGTTTCAGAGTTAGAATCCTTCCACTAAGATACATTGCACTGTTCAAATGAACATCTCTGTCATCAGTCTCATTTTCCCTGGTATTAATTACTTCTTTCCCTCCTTAATGTGCCATCAAAGAGGTAATAAATATATACTTCCCATTTGGATTTGCTTAGAAATTACAAATTTATTACTTGTATATGACTGGATATTTTATTTTATTTATTTATTTATTTTTTTAAATTTTTTTAAATTTTTTTTTTTAACGTTTATTTATTTTTGAGATAGAGAGAGACAGAGCATGAATGGGGGAGGGTCACAGAGAGAGGGAGACACAGAATCTGAAACAGGCTCCAGGCTCTGAGCTGTCAGCACAGAGCCCGACGCGGGGCTTGAACCCACAGACCGTGAGATCATGACCTGAGCCGAAGTCGGACACTCAACCGACCAGCCACCCAGGCGCCCCATGACTGGATATTTTAAAAGTGGAAAAAAATTACAAGCTACAAAATGAAAAGCAAAAGTCCAGACCGTGTATCCCATTCTCCAATCTCTTATGTATCCTTCGAAGATTTTCTTTGTGCATGTAGGTACCTCTCCATGCATATTTGTGTATATAAACCACATAAGATACACACATATACACATAAAGTATCACTAATATTATTTATTAGGGTTCTGCCAAAAAAGGAAAAGTACATGCACAGAAGGTCATTGGGAGGAGTTTAATAAAAGGACTGTTTGCAAAAGTGGGAAAGTGTGAACACTGTTTAAGAACAGCGACAAGGAATTGTGGAGTGCCTGTGAGCTAGTGTCAGTCTTTATGACTTCTAGATCTGCAGAGGCAAAGAAAGGAAGTGGTTTCTGGAATCTGGAGAGAAAACTTCATGGAGAGGATATCCGAAAGATGCTGTGACCTTCAGAGGGATATAACCAGCCTGCAGAGAGGAGTAGGAAAGGGGCCAGGGGAATGAAGGGCCCTTGCCCTCACATCTCCTGCCAGGGCTCTCATTGCCTGAATCCAACCAGAAGTCATGAGGCAAGGGACTCCACTGATTTATCATACAGACCGGCCTCCTTGGCAGGGAGCAGAGTAGAGAAAGGTGGACAATATGGTTCTGAAAATATTTAACTCATACATACATATATGTACATACGCACACACATTTTGCTTCCTACAATCAGAATCATACCATGTGGGGCGCCTGGGTGGCGCAGTCGGTTAAGCGTCCGACTTCAGCCAGGTCACGATCTCGCGGTCCGTGAGTTCGAGCCCCGCGTCAGGCTCTGGGCTGATGGCTCGGAGCCTGGAGCCTGTTTCCGATTCTGTGTCTCCCTCTCTCTCTGCCCCTCCCCCGTTCATGCTCTGTCCCAAAAATAAAAAATAAAAAACGTTGAAAAAAAATTAAAAAAAAAAAAGAATCATACCATGTACCCTTTTTTTGCAGCTTGATTTTATCACATGATGTCTTGATGAACATTACATAATAGTGCACATGGGTCAGTTTCATCTTTTAATGGTTACATAGTATTCTTTTGTGTTTTTATTTAATAGTATGTTTATTAATGCTTGCCTGGCATTTCAGCAATTTTTAGTGTTTTGCTACTATAAATTATAGTTATACGAATGCAACATTATTTTAAAGGTAAACAATACATCATCTTGAGGAGTCATTGTACACTAGAGCAATTCTGGGTCATTACCTTCAAAGGCAACTTCAACATCTTAGAATCTGTTAATCTACTTATATGTGAGTGTATTATATTTCAATTTGGTTTTAAAAGACATGTATTGCAGGTGACATCAGTTGTGTTTTGGGAGTATGTTATCAAATCTGACAACCAGGTCCAGTGTATTCTGAAATTTGAACAGCTTTCCCCAGGAGACCCAGACAAATATACTTAGAAACCTAGAAACTGTTCTCTGGGTTTTGATTGTAGGATCCACAATTTAAGATTTTTGTTGGTGTCTGTTGTTTTCCCTTGAGTCCATGAATTAGCTGATAGTCAACCTTATCCGAATTGGAGGCATTTCTAAGTGATTCCTGGCTTTGGATAAACAATGGATTGATGAATAATGAGTGGTATGTTATGTTGCTAAGGATTTCTGTACTGAGAAAGTCTGGTGAGCTGTAGGCTGTGGGGGTCATTGATCTGGCAGGGCTGTTGAATGTCTGTCATCACTGTGATGAGATCCTCTGATCTATATTTAGTGTCAAGCAATCTGCCATTCATGCCAAGGAAGGATTGTGTCTGCGAGAGTACCAGATAGGGAGTGATGTTACTTGTTGTTTTAAGTAAATATATAACTATTCATGTCTGCATGGTTTGTAAGGATGGACAGATCATGGTTTCTGAAGCCATAATAGTGAGTGGTTTCAAAGAATTTCTCAGTATTGGTTCTAAGAGGTTCATTGATTCCACTAACACTTGTCAAGTCCTTATTGTGTGACAGGTACTGTTACAAGCACATGAGATAAATTGAGAATAAAACAGGCAAAGAAATGGGGTAATGAACATGATCAAGAAGTTAAATAAAAAGTACATTAGATGGTGGTAAGTGTTTAGAAGGAAAGAGAAGGCAAGGAAGAGAGATATACAATGATAGGTGAGAGGCAGATATTGTTAACATGTAGGCTGTGGGATGCCTCACCAAGGAGGCGAATTTTTTTTAAAAAAGTTTAACATTTATTTATTATTGAGAGACAGAAAGAGGCATAGCATGAGCAGGGGAGGGTCAGAGAGAGAGAGAGGGAGAAACAGAATCTGGAGCACGCTCCAGGCCCTGAGCTGTCAGCACAGAGCCTAACGTGGGGCTCGAACTTGTGAACCACGAGATTATGACCTGAGTCAACGTCGGACACTTAACCAAGTGAGCCATCCAGGTGCCTCAGGAGGCAAATTTGAATAAAGACCTAAAGGAAGAAGGCAGTTAGCCATGGGGATATTGGGTGAAGAATTTTCCAGATGAAGGAAACAGCAAAGGCAAAAGGCCCTGAGGCAGGACCATATGTGGCATGTTTGGAGACCTGAAAAGAGGCCAACATGCTGGAACAGAGCGAGCATGGGGTTAGAGATAGAACGGGACCCAAATAAGGTGTGTCCTCATAGTCATATACAATTTGTTTTACTATGGGTGAGAAAGAAAGACACTGGGGAGTTTTGAGAGAGTGGTGACATGATCTGACTTCATTTTAATAAGATTTTAATATGTCATTATGAGTGGTCAGTTGAGAATGGTGGAAGCAGGGAGGTCAGTTAGGAGGCTTCTTCAAAAGTAGTGAAGAATAATGCTACTAGCTTGATCTAGAGTCATGGCAGTGAAGGTGGTAAGAAGAGATTGAATTTTGGTTATATTTAAGGCCATTCTTTTCAACTGAGGTGATTTTGCCCAGCAGGGTTTTCTTCTGTTTGTCACAACTGGGGTGAGCTACTGATATCTGTGGGTAGAAGACACAGGATGGCCCCTACCACAATTACCAGGCCCCCAAGAGTCAATAGTGCCCAGGTTGAGAAACATTGATTTAAGGTAAAGCATCATGACTTACTTATGTGAGGGGGCAGGGAAGGAAGAGATTCAATGGTGGCACGGAGACTTTGCCCTTAACAGCTAGACGAGACAGGCTGGCATGGAGGGACCATTAGCAACTTGGCATTGGGCATGTTACATTTTTTTAACCTGTTAGAAATTCATGGAAGATGCTGACCAGGAAGTGGGATGTATGGGTCTGAATTCAGGAGAAAGGTCTGTGCCAAAGACATAAATTTGGAAGTCACTAGCAAAGAGGTAGAATTTAAATGTATAGCCTTAGAAATGAAGAGGTGGCTTTGAAATTTGTGATCCCATTTATGTGGAGGATACACCTGTGCTTCCTTTGGACCAAATCACATTAAAAATTGTAGTGGTAACATACACATAATATGAACTTTTACCGTTGTAACCATTTTTAAGTTTACGATTCAATGGCATTTAGTATATTCACAGTTGGTGAAGATATCACCACAATCTAGTTCCAGATCGCTCCAAATGATGTTTTACAAGTGAGTTTATAAAAAGACTGGAAAAACAAGTTTTGCTATGAATCATAATGCATGAAAGGAGAAAAAAAAAAGCCACCTTTGTCTCTTTGTGAGAAGCTCTTTTACTAGCCTTAAGTCATCCTAAGAGATCTTTTGAGTCTAGTAGAAAGAGCTAGAGCTTTAGACACAGGCAGACCCACATTCAAATCCTAAGTATATAAAGAGGAGAAAGTTCTTTAACTTCTCTCACCTCTACTTATCCATCCAAAAATGAGGATAATAAAATACTTCATGGGGCTATTCTGAACATTAGGTAAAACTATATATTGAAATACCTGTGTATCATGTACCTACTCAATAAATGTTAGCTCTTATTTTTATCATTATTATATAATCATTTAATGTTTACAGTATCCAACTTTTGCATACTTTTGTTCCTTAAATACACACAAAAGGGGAAGTTGGTTTGACAGCTAAATATATTTTAGTGATAAATCGTCAAAAGTAGTTTTACTAACTTTTTAGGTCTAAAACTTTCTATACGACAGACCCTTAGTTTTAATTTTAGTAGCTCCTTCCCAGTAAACGAAAAGGGTGAGGATAATGGATCACATTCTAAGAACTAAGTAGATAAATTGGAATTAGTCTTTCTGGGAAAACAAAAAAGGACTATGAAAATGATATTCTATAAGGAGAAAAGATCTTACACAGGGTAATATATAATTATACCTTAAGACATAATGTTTTCAGTGTTGAAAGCATTTTAAGAAAAAAGTTACATATGTATGTTTTTTTAAAGTTTAGGAATCCTAGGGAAAATAAAATGTTCTTAGGAGAAAGCTAATTTTTTGACTATGTCCATGAAATATTTCTTTTGGGAGTTTGATTAAATTGAAATCGTTTTAATTACTTCTATGGATATCAATTTGTCTTACAGATATGTGCATAATATACTCTCAGTGGTGTGATTTCTGTGCTATCAAAAGGCATAGACATATATGGAATGGGACTCACTGCTAAAAATTCTAATTACTTTTCTTTGGAGACCACAGGTACTAATTTTGCAATGTTTCCAGTGAGTCAGAAAAAGTCTCTGTTATTTAAATAATATAAAATAAATTATTCTGCTTTTTCCCCCCTAAATAACACTATGATGTATGCTCCCTGAGGACAGGGAATTTGCCAATTTTATTCATGGATATATTCCAGGTACCTAGAACATAAATAACTGTTGCATGAAATATTCCCAGCACATTAAGTACTTGCAGAATGAGTGGAACTGTCTTTGGGGTTTGTGTGTGCTATATGTGTATTTGAGAAGGTTGAAAAGTGATGAGGCTGTTATTATCAAACTTGAAATAAATATTGAGGAGAGAATGTAAAACTAATAAAAACCAGAGTCAAACTTATGAATCAGTTAACTATGAAAATAAATGATCTGTATTTCCTTGTTGCCTGGCTCCAGGACCCTTTCTGATCATCTCTGGTAAAGATTTTGAAGATATTTTTTTATCAAAGGGTGCAGGTGTATAGTTAGAAATTTAACTGTTGCTCTAATTCTTATGATGATGTATTACAGTTGCATGCCACCTCCCAATTCATTTTCACTGAGGTAGCCACTTACAACTCTTTTTTCTGTTTACTCTGATGTTCATCTCCATATTTCTAAGTAATATGCTTATTATTGACAATTCTTGGTTTATACATACTAGGTATTTCCTACTGACTTTCTGTTATGTTAGTTGAGGATGTTATCTGTCATCTAATTACCACTTTCCTTCCTTATGACCCCACTCCAAAATGGGGAGATCAAAATATTTAAATCCGTGAACATATTTTTTCTTTGGGGTATTTTCCCACATCTTTCCACAGTTGTTTTCTTTGGAATGTTCCTTCATTTTCTCATCTGGAACCCCGTGGTCCCTGTTGTGTTTCTCTTCTTTGCCTTTACTGCTTTATTTTCTAGAACTGCCAAACTTACCTTGTAAAACTCCTGAAATAGTGTACATCTGAAGTAACTTTTTATGTCTGAAAGGGCTTCTGTAGTTGGCATGTACGTGGCTGATAACTTGGGTGTGGAGTTCAAGGTTAAAAAGCACTTTTCCTTCAGAAGGCTTTGCCTCACTGTATTCTGGCTTCCAGTGTTGTTACTAAGAAGTTTGATGTCATTCTGTTCTCATCTCTTTGTACATTACCTGTTTGTTTTCCTCTTTCTGGAATCTTCTTTTTATGCAGGAAGTTCTGAAATTTCATGGATCTTGTGCTTTTGGGTATTTTCTTCTTATTGTGCTGAATATTAGGAAGATATTCTAATTAACATGCTCATGTTTATTTTGTATGTGTTTTCCTCCCCCCTAAACTCCTTAGATATTTCAGCTCTCTAGCTGATCTTCAATATTCAGATATTTCCCCCACTTTTTCTTTTGCTTTCTTTTTGTTTGTATTTTTATTTTAATTTCTTTTCTTTTCTTTTTGAATTGGTGTATTTGTTTCCTTTGGGTAAATACTCAGTAGTGGAATTACTGGGTCATATTATAATTCTATTTTTAATTTTTATTTATTTTCTTTTTTTAATATAGTTTATTGTCAAATTGATTTTGATACAACACCCAGTGCTCATCCCAACAAGTGCCCTCCTCAATATCCATCACTTGAAATATTTATTCTACTTAATCTTTCAGCCTTTCCTTTGAATACTTTTTTATTTCAGTATCACATTTAAAAAATTTTAATACCTCTTCTCTGATTATATTTCTAGCGCATCTTGTTTCATAAACATAGTGTCTTTTAATTTAGAAGATGTTAATAATAATTTAATTTTTTCCCTTTCATTTTCTGTTCTATTTAGGCTTCCTCTAAGTTTCTCTTTTATGCATGTGTTTGTTTGATCATGGCCTCTGATGTGGGGAGCTGTCTTTTAATGTCTATTGATTATTGTCTATCTCCTTAGTGTTTCCCAAGAGTAAAGCACTAAAAACTGATGGGGCATTCTGTGTACTTGATTCAGCTTGGGCTTCCTTGTCAGGCTTTTGTGAGTGATGAGTTGACTTTTTTATTGAAGAATGGGTTCCTCAGAAGGCTATATCCCTCAATCCTAAAGGGTTTTACTCTGGGACTTAATATGGGTATTATTTAAGAAGAAGGCTAAACTGCCATAACAAAGATACTCCCAGATACAGTGAGTTAAGAATGACAGAACTTCCTATGTCTGTTACACGAAGGTCTCATAAAGTTAGTGGTCCAGATTGATCTGCAACATATGGTCCTTCAGCCATGTGGGTTTTTTTTTTCAGTCTTGTGGAAGGATATTATCCCTTTCTGCCCATCCAGGACAGATCACAGGCATTTCTATGTTCTAGTTGATCAAAAGGGCACAAAGCTTAAGTCTCAAACAAGGGATTTCAACAAGTGGCATAGAAGTCCCATATGTGTTTCATTTCTTTTGTTCTATGCAGCAGCCTACTCCAACATTTCATTTAAATTCCTCTCTTTTGAATCGAAAATAGTGGTTTCAAACATTAACAGTCATCAAGTCGGCTCCCGGCGCTGATGGTCCAGCAAGGTGTTCTCACTTGTGGTCTCTTATGCTATTGCAGTCAGATGGTGGTAGGGGCTGAGTCATGTGGAAGGCCTTCTCACTCACATAGCTGACACCCAGGCTGGGAAGTCTCAAACAGCTGGGGTTGTTACAGCTGGGCCTGTAAGTATTTCTTTCTCTTTCTCTATGTGGTCTGGGTGCTTGGTCTCTCCATACTGAGGCTTCTGAGTAGCCAGACTTCTTACATGAAGCTAAGGACCCCTAGAGCAAACTTCGAAAGAGAAATAGGAGTTGTGTAGCTTTTTCTAAGCTAGCCCAGGAGTCATGCAGTCACTTCTGCTGTACTCTGTTGGTTGCAAGAGAGTCTCTAAGGAGGGAGCTTAGGTTCCATCTTTTGATGAGAAGATTGTCCAATCATTTGCAGATATGTTTTAAATTTGCCAAGATACATCACCACCTCTGTTCATATTCTCTTGGTGAGAATGTAGTTTCATGGTCATGTGTAGCCACAAGGGAAGATGGAAAATGTAGCCTGTGGTTTGGCAGCGATGTAAGCAGAGAAAATAGATTTTGTCAAGATTAGCAGTCTTCATCACAGGGACTATTTAATGGATTATTAAACCCTGGATTATTCAGGGTTCTCCAGAGAAACAGAGAGAGAGAGAGAGAGAGAGAGAGAGAGAGAGAGTGTGTGTATATATATATATATATATATATATATATATATATATATATGGTGTGTGTGTGCATTTGCGTGCATGAAGAGAGAGAGAAGAGAGAGAGAGAGGAAGAGAGATTGTGTATTATCTGTCTGTCTCTCTGTTACAAGGAATTGGCTCAGGTGATTATGGAGACTAAGAAGTCTCATGACCTGCCACCTGAGTCCCCAGAAAACCAGTGCTATAGTTTCAGTTCAAGCCCAAAGCCTGAGAGCAGGGGGGCAAGTGGTATAAGAACCAGTTCAAAGGCAGGAGAAGAGTAATGTCTCAGCTCAAGATGTCTGGCAGAGTGACTTTTTCCTTCCTCTGTCTTTTTATTCTGTTTAGGCACTCAGTGGATTGGACAGTCCCTGCCAAAATTGGGGAGGAAAGTCTGCTTTACTCAGTTTACTGGTTCAAATGCTAACCTCCTCAGGAAGCACCTACACAGATACACCAGTAAATGGTGTTTAAATATCTGGGCATCCTGTGGTCCAACCAAGTTGACACATAAAAATAACCATCATACCTTCATCTCCTGAACTGAACCCCTTCTGGACTGCCTATACTAGACTACTAAAATTACCAGGGCAGAAGTCTTGGCAGAAGTGGCTCAACACTGAGTCCTCAACATTTTGCTTAAATTCCTCTGTTTTGAGTAGCATACCTCATCATTGTCTTCCATGTTGTATGCCTCTGTTTTCCTGCAGAGATTGAGGAAGGAATAGAGAGAGGCATATGGGGGGAGGCTAATTAATTCTATTTATCAACTTTTAATTATTCCCCATTTCAAGCCACAAGCCTTACTCCTTTCTGGTGCCCCTAGGTCCCAAGTCTTCCCAGTGTTCTGCAAGTATAAATTGGCTTTTTTTGATGTTATGCCCGTAACTCTTATGTAAGCGCCTAATCTTCAGCTTCCATTACATTGTCAAGGTGCCTACTGCTCCTCTATCTGCTCTCCAAGCTCCAAATTTATTGCTAGTTGTTCTCCACCTCTTACTCCATGTTTTTGATCCTTATCGAGTTATACCTTTTAATGCCTTTACTGTCATTTCAGTGGGGTATCAGGAAGAGTGAAAATATATATGTGTGTCATGTTCCCTGGGTTAATGGGAAGTCTTCTCACTTACTTTTCTGCCAATTTTACTATAGGCTAATTATTTCAGAATGGAAAGGATGTTGAAATGTTAATTTTTCTGTGGTGATTGACTCAGTTATTCTCTTTGAGCATGTGTTACCAAATCTGGCTCTTTATAAAGTTAACCGGCCACCCAAACTGTGCCTAGGTTAAATTTTTAAAAAAATTAATTTAAATGTTCATTGGCTTTGTATGATTTGAGTTGGACTGAGCTATTGGACTGGTGATGAATTTGGGCAGAGTTTCTCTCTGGAGGTCAGATTATCAATGGAAAGCTCCTTTATGGCCACCTGGAAATATCTCTCTTCAACTTTTTCTTCCATGGAAGAATTTTGATATTGAACATACATTTGAATTATACTTAGATATGCAAATAAATACAAAAATAAAAATGAAAATAACTGAGGCCTGTCAAAGTGGGATTGAAACATGAGTTAAAGGCTAAAAGACAGTATTGTGAATTCATGAAGCCACTTTAAAAGCTTATTTTCTAAAATATTTTTACTATTTTGAGGGGGGGGAGGGAGGGAGAGCACAAGTTGGGGAGGGGCAGGGAGAGAGGGAGACAAAGAATCTGAAGCAAGCTCCAGGTTCCAAGCTGTCAGCACAGAGCCCAACATGGGATTTGAACTCATGAACCATGGGATCATGACCTGAGCTGAAGTTGCATGCTTAACTGACTGAGCCACCCAGGTGCCCCTAGAAGTTTATTTTATAAAGAGCTTCATGCTTATCTCCTGAGGTACCATAAAGTACAGTAAATCTTTTTTTTTTTTTAATAAAATAATGTTTATTTATTTATTTATTTATTTATTTATTCAATATATGAAGTTTATTGTCAAATTGGTTTCCATACAACACCCAGTGCTCATCCCAAAAGGTGCCCTCCTCAATACCCATCACCCACCCTCCCCTCCTTCCCACCCCCCATCAACCCTCAGTTTGTTCTCAGTTTTTAAGAGTCTCTTATGCTTTGGCTCTCTTCCACTCTAACCTCTTTTTTTTTTTTTCTTCCCCTCCCCCATGGGTTTCTGTTAAGTTTCTCAGGATCCACATAAGAGTGAAACCATATGGTATCTGTCTTTCTCTGTATGGCTTATTTCACTTAGCATCACACTCTCCAGTTCCATCCATGTTGCTACAAAGGGCCATATTTCATTCTTTCTCATTGCCACGTAGTACTCCATTGTGTATATAAACCACAATTTTTTTTTTTATCCATTCTTAAGTTGATGGACATTTAGGCTCTTTCCATAATTTGGCTATTGTTGAGAGAAGCACAGTAAATCTTGATTGGAAATAAATAAGAAAAAAAATGCCTGTCTTTTTGTTAAGTTGATTATAGATTTACTCAACTCATACAAGTATTTGGTATATCAGTGAAGTTCTCTGAACTTTATAGCCACATATGACATCTGTGGTACAGACTCAGAGACCCAGAGAAATAACTCAAAAGGTATACATTTATTTTTATTGCCAAGTAGTATTCCATTCTATATATAGACCACACTTTCTTAATCCATTCATCAGTTGATGGACATCTGGGCTTTTCCCATAATTTGGCTATTGTTGATAGTGCTGCTATAAACATTGGGGTGTATGTACCCCTTCAAATCAGCATTTTTGTATCCTTTGGATAAATTCCTAGTAGTGAAATTACTGGGTCGTGGCAGCTGCACTTGCAATGAGCATAGCATAATGTAGAAACTTGTCAAATCACAATGTTGTTGTATACCTGAAACTAATGTAATATGTATATAAACTACCCTGAAATAAAATTTTTTTAAAAAAGGAATACATTTAACACCATTCATATTCACTACTCTCATTAATGCTATGTACTTTTAAAGCTTATTTTCATAGCAAAAGTATGAATATGAATTAACCATCTCATTCTTTTATTTCTTTTCTTCTTTGGAGTTACTATAGTAACCAAACAGTAGTTCATGTAGGGAGTCTGTGATATTATTATCCCCTTACATTGATCATTTTCTCCCCCAAAGAGGAAAATAATAAGCTAATGTGGAAATAAGTAGTTTTATCACCCAATGGTGGATTTCATTCATGAATACACTTTACTGCAAAAGTAACATAAGAAATGATAAGAATAGCATATGGATATATTTTTGTGTGTGTGTGTGTGTATTTTTCCGCAGGGTTAATAATTTTTTAATTGAATGCAGCTGTTCAAAGATTTTTGTTGCTAAGTATATGCACTGTGTTGAAAAGGAGTGCCTGCATTTTAAATCTTTTTTTATAAAACCATTTTGAAGTTTAATTACTTAGCCATATTTGTAGCAAACCTGTAAACAAGAAAGATGCCCACAGTACATACTAGGCAGTCTGATGGCATGGTCCAGAACATGGACACCATAGTCAGATTGGGTGCTAAGCCAAGCTGTGGGTGACCTCAACTTTATGCCTTTGCTTTCTCACCAGTAAATGGGGAATAAATGAGAAAATATTTGTAGAATATAGTTCATATTCTATAATACATCCTCAGAGTACATTTTCTATACTCAAAGTTGCAAAACCAGAGACCTTAGGACAGCATGTGAACCCGACCAATAAATTACTTGTTGATAAGGTATGGGCTGTTGATAGCAGCCAAAGGGGTCTCTTCAGGGCCAAAGCCCCCAGGATCGGTCCATTCTTCCAAGAAGCAACAGCTCCAGTTGGCCTCATTTGCCTTCTTAACCAGTGTAATCACCACTTATTGTGAAAATTAAGTTCACTTTACAAAAAGTGTTCATTCTTGCCACCTGAATTATAAAATGTCTTAAAAACCAAACTAAATAATAAAAAAGGAATCAATTGAAAAAACAACAACAAAGTAAATATTACATGATCAAAGTCATGTTAAATATTCAATGCTACTCTTCCATTGCTATTAAATGGATGCTACTCTGAGAATTTATGCCCTTTTCCTCTCCTCTTCTGAAATGTAGAACACAATTTAATTTGAACATATAGATATGAAGGTATAATGAATATCACTTCACTCAAGAGGTAATTGGATATTCTTTTTCTCCACTTAAAGTTTATTTTCTAATTGTCATTTTATTGTTTACTTTTAGTGGCATTCGTGCACCTTAGTTGTTTCAAATATTGGACCTCCAATAAATATTGTCCCCTGACATGTCCATTCATAAAACTCTATTTTATTGTTTTCAAAGCAAGAGCTATGGGATGCTATACAAAACAATTACCAGGAAGAATACAGTCTTAAAGCTTTCTTAAGGGCCAAGAATGTATGTATGGCCTGTTTGACCAAAACTGTTATGAATACACTTTACTACAAAAGGTCAAAAGTTTGAACTTACATGGGTTTATCTGATTGACTTCTTCTGTCTTAAGCCTCAAATTGAGACAAAAACAAGAGTGCAAGAACACCTTGATATCTGGCAACAAGGTGACCAAATAATTATACTATAATCCTTCTCTTTTATTCATCTTATACTGTCCTCACAACAACCTGAGATGCAAACGAGATTGAATAGCATAGGTAGTATGGGATTACAACTAGGCCAGTGTTTTTTCATTACTTGAATTTTCATTATGCAGAGGTCTTTGGCTTTCCTCTTTTGAAATTTTTAGAATTGCTGAGATGTTGCCGTTCTCAATAGAAAGGCCCATGAACCCAAGACACAACCACCTTCTCTATTTCCTCAGATTTCATGTTAAATGCTTATCATTTTGGTGGTTGATAACCCAAATAAACATGTTTTATGCCATGTGGAGGCTTTTCTATATAGCATTCTATGCTGTTACCATACTACTATTTATTAGCATGAAAGATTATTTTTTTTTTATTTTTTTTTATTTTTTATTTTTGAGACAGAGAGAGACAGAGCATGAACGGGGGAGGGGCAGAGAGAGAGGGAGACACAGAATCGGAAACAGGCTCCAGGCTCCGAGCCGTCAGCCCAGAGCCCGACGCGGGGCTCGAACTCACGGACCGGACCGCGAGATCGTGACCTGGCTGAAGTCGGACGCTTAACCGACTGCGCCACCCAGGCGCCCCATGAAAGATTATTTTTAAAAGTATAATTTACATACCAAAAAATTAACCATTTAAAATATATATTTCAGTTATTTTTACTACATTTACCAAGTTACACAACTGTCATCACAATCTGATTACCATAAATCTCCATTCACACCCCCAGCCCTAGGCAACTGCTGATCTACTTTTGGTCTCTATATTTGGGTTTTTTTTTGAATATTTCATATAAATGGAATGATACAGAATGTAGTCTTTGGTGGATGACTTCTTCCATGTAGCATAATGTTTTTGAACTTCATTCATATTAAGCATGTATTAATATTTCAGTCTTCTGTTTGCTGAATAGAATAATATTGTATTATATTAATATAACATTTTTTATTTATTCACAAGTTGATGGACATTTAGGGTATTTCTACTTTTTTGCTACTGTGTATAGTACTGCTATGAATGTATGTGTGTAAGTCTTGGTATGGACATATATCTTCATTTTTCTTGGGAGAGGAAGTGTTGAGTTGTATGGCAAATAGATGCTTAACTCTAAGAAATGACACATAATTTTCCAAAGTGGCCATGCCTTTTACATTCCCACCAGCAATATATGAGGGCTCCTCTTTTTCCATATCTGAGCTAACATTTGTTATTGTCTATATTTTTGATTAAATTCATTATTGTGGGTATGAAATAGAACCTCATTATGGTTTTGATTTGAATTTCATTAATGATTAATGGTATTGTCTTTATATATATTTATTAGCCATTTGTATATTTGATTTGGTGAAATGCCTAATCAAATCCTTTTTGCATTTTATAGGGTTTATACCTAATCTATAGTCTTGTTAGTGAGTTTCAAAAGTTCTTTTTACGTTTGGGTACAACTCCTTTATTGGACAGGTGTTTTGAAAATGCTTTCTTTCAGTCATTTTCCAAAGTGGCCATGCCTTTTACAATCCCACCAGCAATATATGAGGGCTCCTCTTTTTCTATATCTGAGCTAACATTTGTTATTGTCTATGTTTTTGATTAAATTCATTATTGTGGGTGTGAAATAGAATCTCATTATAGTTTTGATTTGAATTTCATTAATGATTAATGGTATTGTCTTTATATATATTTATTACCCATTTGTATATTTGATTTGGTGAAATGTCTAATCAAATCCTTTTTGCATTTCAGAATTGGGTTGTAGTCTTGTTAGTTTCAAAAGTTCTTTTTATGTTTTGGTACAACTCCTTTATTGGACAGGTGTTTTGAAATGCTTTCTTTCAGTCTGTAGGTTTGCCCTTTTGGTTTTTAATGGTGTCTTTGAAGTGTAAAAGTTTTGAATTTTGAAGTCCAATTTATTAGTTTTTTTTCATTTATAGATTGCACTTTTGGCCCCATAGCTAAAAACTCTTTGCCTTATTCAGGTTCTCAAAGCTTTTCTCCTAAATTTTCTTCTAAAAATTTTATAATCTTAGCTCTTATATTTATGCCCGTGGTACATTCTAAGTTACTCTTCTGTATGGTGGGTATAAAGATCTAAGTTCATTTTATTGCATGTGGCTGTCCAATTGTATCAGCACCATTTGTTGAAAGGCTATACTTTCCTCACTGAATTGCGTTGGTGTTTTTGTGAACATCAATTGACCATAAATAAAAGGGTTTATTTCTGGACTTTGAGCTCTGTTCCATTAATCCCTATACATCTATCCTTATGCCAGTACACTGTCTTGATAACTGCAGCTTATCTTGATAACTTTATAACAAGTTCAGAAATTGGAAAGTGAAAATCCTCCAAATTTGTTCTTTTAAAAATTGCTTTTGGTATTCTGAGTCTCTTACATTTCTATTTCCAATTTAAGATCAGTTTGTCAACTTCTGCATGAAAGCCTGCTGGAATTTTGATAGGGTTTATACCTAATCTATAGATCCATTTAGAAAGAGTTGCCATTTTAACAATATTGAATTTTCTAATCCATGAACATGGAGTGTTCCTCCATTTGTTTAATTTACCCTAGTAATATTTTTTAATTTTCAGGTTACAAGCTTTTTATTTCCTTTAAATTTATTGATAAGTATTTTATTCATTTTGAATAGAGTTTTCTTAATTTCATTTTAAGATTGTTTATTGGTAGTACAAGGAAGTGCAGTTGATTCTTTATGTACATCTTGTATCTTGCCATGACTGGCTATTGAGCTTGTTATTAAGTTATTAAGGTATTCCCTGATTTAAAATGGATGATACCAGGGGTCTATGTAGAATTTTCTGGACTTTATGGATACTAAATGCAGCAGTAAAGTTTATTTGCAGTACTTCTTGCCTGACAGGAGCCTCTTGCCTAACAAAAGTATTAAAACTCACTTGGAATATAATAGTAGGAAACTGAGCCTTTTAATGATTACTGCTACCTCTCAGGTCCAGAAGGCCACTCCTAGCACTGTATCATGGCAAGAGCTTTTGTTCTGCCAGACACATCAATAAGAGCAAATATCCTTTAAAACACCAATAAACCATATTAAGAAAAAAAAACCCTCAGTTAAATGAGTAGACTATTAAGACATAGCAGAACTTGGGCTAGTGTATTTAGCTTGTGTTGTTGAGAGTTCCTAGTTTGAAAAGGAGAAAGGTATTGTTTTTCCATTTCTTAAAACTGTTTAAAAATCAATACTGCAGTCTATGTCTCGTGCTCTATAATTCTAGCCTCTTGGGAGTTAAATGTCTGACTTTTGTTTTAATGTATTTTTACATCATGTATTATTATATGCTTCAAGTAACTACTATTTATCATATAATTATATGATGCAAAGATGTTTATGAATTCTTAAATGTGATTTTAAAACTGTATTTTGACACTGTAACTCTTCTTTTGGGAACACATTCCAATTTTATAAGGTGAGCCAATTGCACAATCCATTTCAGTTAATGTAAATCAATCTTTTACAAGAACTTGCCTATAGTTTCCAGGGAAGCCCAACTATATTTACTGTTCTGAAAGAGTGGGACATGTTTAAAAGTTTAAAAAGTAACAACCTTGTTAATTGCGTTTAGGTTGAGATTTTTTTTCCCCATGTTTATTTATTTATTTTGAGAGAGAGAGAGAGAGACAGAGAGAGAGACCAACCATGAGTGGGGGGAGGGGCAGCGAGAGTAGGGGAGAGAGAATCCCAAGTAGGCTCCACACTGTCAGCACAGAGCCCAATGCAGGGCTTGAACTCACAAACTGTAAGATCATGATCTGAGTTGAAATCAAGAGTCAGACACTTAACTGACTGAGCCACCCAGGTGCCCAGTATTTCAGTGGGTTTATGTTACAGTTGTAAGTGGGGTTTCTAAAGTTGCTGGTGGAGAGACTTAAGACTTATGAATAACTAGACATTAATGTGTTTGATACTTAGCAACATTTACATTAAGTTCAGACAAGCAGATGGATTCTGATATTCCTACCTTGAATATTACATGTTGAGTATTGTGAGTTCATCATAAGAGTCGATCACTGAATAATTTACAGAAAGCATAAGTTCTGTAGTTGTTAATGTGTTGGTAATATGCTGGTGGATACTTGGCTGACAGCTTTGGTAGTGCAGCCTCCTGGACATGATATGTCTTGTATGGCTCGTCATGAAAAATCACTTTTCAAATTAGAACTTAATAAAAACTTTCCTGGTTTGAACACTAAGCTCTACTCCCTGTGCGATTAGTGGTTTCATTTCTTTCTCAGCAGTTGGGTAATGATTATGGCTCCAGATGCAGTGAGAGTGATAAAGAGATTGATTAATTTCACTTGCAAGGGCATATGTTCAAAGAGAATCCAATCGGAACGCCATGAATGAAGATCTGACATCTTTGCAGCTGAAAGCTGTACCCTTACTTGGTGTCCCACTGATGCTGAGAATAGGACCTTGAAACCCATGTTGGTCTATAAAATGTTAGGTCTTGCTTCTAACCTAGGGCACATGTGTGTGAGTGTGTCTGTTCTTGCTGCCTTTCTCTGTCTTTGTAATGAGCTATTTGTGACAGTTAAAAAGGTTCTTTGGTTCCTTTACCCTAGGGATGCCTTTGAGTCGTATATTGTTATTGATCAGTAGAACTAAGTTTGCCTCTGAACCATGGCTTAATTTAGAACACACCACACACACACACACACACACACACACACACACACACATGCACACAGACACAGCATAGCAAAGCCCTCTGTATTTCAGTGTGGAAAACATTTTCAATAATACAGCAGTGTGACCATAGAGAAAAGCCTTTTATTAAATTTTATTTAAAAAAAAAACCTAAAAACAAAAAAGCATCTGTTTAATGCTTTATCAGCTTACATTTATTTGGTACCTCATATTTTCAAAGAACACTGTTTATTATAAATATATCAATTATATACCGCTGTCTTTAAAAAAATTTTTTTTTACATTTATTTACTTTTGAGAGACAGAGTGAGACAAAGTGAGAGTGGAGGAAGGGCAGAGAGAGAGGGAGACACAGAATTGGATTCAGGCTCCAGGCTCTTAGCTGTCAGCACAGAGCCCGACGTGGGGCTCAAACTCACAGACTGTGAGATCATGACCTGAGCTGAAGTCAGAAGCTCAACCAACTGAGCCACCCAGGCGCCCCTGCTGTCTTTTATTTTCATGCATTTGTAACATTTAAAATAAACATTTTATGACAATTTAAAAGTGATTCAAAACTTACTTTTTTTTTATTTAAAAAAAAATTAACGTTTTTTATTTATTTTTGAGACAGAGAGAGACAGAGCATGAACGGGGGAGGGTCAGAGAGAGGGAGACACAGAATCTGAAACAGGCTCCAGGCTCTGAGCTGTCAGCACAGAGCCCGACGCGGGGCTGGAACTCACGGACCGCGAGATCATGACCTGAGCCGAAGTCGGCCGCCTAACCGACTGAGCCACCCAGGCGCCCCTCAAAACTTACTTTTTAAGAGAAAAATATTAACATCCACGGAAGATGGTGGGCTCAAATTTTGATGAAAAGAAGATAAGGATTCACAGCTGTGATTTCAACATGGAGCTTGAACTTAGTTTTGTTTCTGAGTCTGTGAATGAATGGATGTGTGTTCTGAATAAAGAAAATACATGCCTCTTCTTTTGGAAAGTGTCTCATCTACAAATCTCTGTCGTAAGGGGTGAGAGGAGAGAATAATATAAATTCATGACAATAAATGAGGAAAGTGTTCTCTTTCCTTGGATATTATGATTGTTTTGGTAGAGATGTTTTGATCTGAAAGACGTGGGTTCTTTTTCCTGCTTTTATACTTGAATGTTAAGATTCTATTCAAGCAGCAAATAGTTCTTGGGCTTTCCTCTATGTCAGGTGCTGTGCTGTGAAAAATACAAAGTGAAGCAAGGCACAGTTCCTGTTTCCCAGTAGGGGGGTGTCAGGGTGGTTGCGCTTACTGATCTCAACATGGAGCAAGTAGACCATGGCCCTCAAAGATCCATTCTGAAAGAATGCCAAGAATTTCTAAGTTATATTGATGCACAACTTTGGATGCTTTAAGAATGTACCCTATCCTTAAGGCTTCTCTCTCTCTCTGTCTCTCTCTCTCTCTTTTAAGCTCTGGAATAAGGTCAGTAAAGGATGGTAAAAAAAAAAAATGACTGGAGAGGGGATGCTTGAGAAGAATCTCATTGATATTTAAATACTTCTCAGTACTTAGGTTAATTTTTAAAAAAATTACTGGGGAAGTGACTCTAGCTCTTTAAGTCCTTTTGATATTTTAAAAACATTTCCCTTAGGATGAACTTTGACAAGGAGAGATTCCCCAGAGAGTTTTATTTATATACTCAAGAAAGAATCCATGCACTCACCAGGATTTCTAGGAAGCTAAGATAGTTTTTTTAAGTTTTTTTTAAAGGCATTCTGCATTCAGTATTAAAGCCAGTGATGCATTAAAAGGTAGGCTTTGCCGTCTCTTATTCCATCTTTGTTAGACTACCTGATTTGTTTGCCCTTGATTGATTTTGAAATAGATGAGCCAGCTTTCAGCGCAGGAGAATGATTTAATTATTATAGAACCCAAGGCCCAAAATCAGATTTGAAGGTATGTTGAAACAGTGTTCAGAATGAATTAATGAACAGATGTAGTGTATATGTCAGTGATATCTGATACCCCTATGCTGACCGAAGGGTAGCGCATTTCCCTTTGGGTCTTCAATTCTAGATGTCAAAAGGTCCCTCTTAATCTGAGATAAATTCACTTAAGTTGCATAATGGAAATTCTGGGTCCATTAAAGAATCTGGAGTTTAGAAAATGGAGGAGAGGACAAAAGTAGAAGATACTGAATTTGTTGACTGATCAGGGACCATATTTTAGGGTGATTATATTAGCAGTCTGAACACTGATGTCGGTACTGACGCCAGAGATCAGCTGAAGTTCAAATTTATTGTTTAGTAGTTTATATAAAGCAGATATACAAGTAACTGTTTCTATAGAATTTTAGAGCTGGAAGGGATCTTGAGGTTATCAAATCTGGCTGCCTTATTAACAGTGAGCAAACTGAGAGCCAGAAAGACAGTTTGGAGCAACAGAGACAGAACTGGGACCTGGGTGCCTTGAGTCTATTCTCCCTTCCCAGTTTCAAGTGCAGTTCACTTTCTTCTACCACATGGGCTGATGGTGGAAGGAACCGGAGCCTCACTGTGAGGGGATGGATGGTGGGCTTCAGCCGTACACATTCCCGTTTTTACAGTCAAAATAGTAGGTAGTCATTAAAACTGGGAGCTAAAGTCAATAAATCCAGATGATAGCTCTCAGGAGAAAGGGCAGATGAAAAGATATAGTGGAGATGTACAGAGCGACTTGACAGCAGGTCTTGACTCCCCTCTTGTCATTGGACATGGAAGAACCTTTGTTCTCCCGAGGGAACTAGAGTTGGAAGCTCTGGAATCTGCTAAAAAGAGGCAGCGACTCCAAATATTTACACGGGAGTAAACAGTACCTTATCTTGCCTTAGCTTATCTTTTAAACTTGTTTATTTACTTTGAGAGATAGTGTGAGCAGGGGCGGGCATTGAGAGGGAGTGTGAGCAGGGGCCAGCAGAGAGAAAGGGAGAGTAGAACAATCTGACAGCTCAGAGCGCCATGTAAGGCTTCAACTCATGAAATTGTAAGATCATGACCTGAGCTGAAATCAGAAGTTGGAGGCTTAACCGACTGAGCTACCCAGGCACCCCCTTTTTTAAGTTTTTTTTTTAAACATTATTTTAGACACAATGTGAAAAATGACATGGCAGTTTAGTCCAGCATAGAGGCATTTTGAGGTTGGATGAATCTGGTTTGTGTCCTTGCCTGCGTGTGAGTTTTGGGCCAGTCATGCATCCTTTCCATGCCTCAGTATTCTCTCAGCAATGTATTTCTTCCCACATTCACTTGTACACACTTATGGAGCATTTATTATGGACCCTGTCATATATTGCAAAATAAGGTGATTGATATCCATCCCAGAGAGTTTTTTTTTTTTAAATATGAAATTAGATCATGTACTAAAATGCTTAGCACTGAACCTGGCATATAGTAAATGCTCCAAAGGTGATAAAATTGTTTATAGTGCTGATCAGTTGGCATAGGAAAACCAGGTTTCTGGCTGGGAAAAACCTATGAGATAAAGAATTTAGAGTGAAAATGATAAAAAGGATGGTTATGGGGAGATGACTGATGTTTTACTGATACTAGGGAGTGGCTTGGTCTTGTTTTGTTTTTGTTGCTGTTTGCTGGGTTGCTTTCAAATGCTTTTTTCTTTTTTAATTACGGCAGAGAATAAAGCATTAAAAAATATATATATATACATATATATATACATATATAATATATATATTTTATGTATACCTCAAAGGTGATGCTGATTGGCTACTACAAAGCTGGAGCACGGACAGGGTGGAGGTCTTTCACTCCACTCTACCGCATCCGTCCATCCTGGGTGACAGAGACACGCAGAGGACCAGAACCTTCCCAGACCCTAAGGACCAATGGTTCTGAGTTGCCCAAATGGAAGTTCAGCCTGAAGCTCTTATCACAGTGATGGAGCACAGGACTGATGGTTCCAGCACAGTGTCTGTTTTCTACGAAGCTCTGTGTTTCCTTCTTGAGTCTGAGGGGATAGGCAGCAGAAATATCAGAACGTTCAAAGGAGCAATTAGACCATGTGGTGTCTCCTTGGGGGGTTCTCTTAGCTGAGCCAGAGGCATGATTTTTGGAAGCCTTAAAACAAAAATCAAAATGTAGCCTTAGTTGTGTCCCCACATGCTCCCAAGGGAAGGAGAGGGTAAGGACAGGAATTTATTTATGGGAGAAAAATCACGGTTAATCTTCCCACAATTTGATACCATTTGGTGAGGTGTGTGAGAGTATCAGGCAACCCCAGCAAAAGTGAGAAGGGATTGGAAGGGGTGTTACTGACTTGTGGGACATTCTCTGGGCATCCTGGGCAGTGGTGGAAAGGTGTCTGAGTGAATGAGCAATCATGATCCTTGAATTGGTGGCAGGCACAGAGAAATAGAGACAATGGCCAAATTCGTAGGGTCAAAAGTAGTGTGCAGTGATGGGGGTTCTTTATCACTCTAGCCCTTGGAAGGGTTCCCATGTAGAGTCCTTCCAGGGCTGTTTCCTGAGGAAAGTGGGGCATGTTCTGTGTGGCCACCAAAGGACTCCTCCTTCTGCTCCTCTGATTGGCTACAGATATGTGATGAGCTAAGTAGAGGACCCTGTGCTTATCAGGATTGGAAAGGAGGTGCTTAGCACCTGGCTGAGGCTTTCTGCTCTATGACAAGGGCCATCTCTGACATGGTTAGAACAGTCAGGTGGGACAGCTGGTGCTGAGGTGATCGTGGTGTGTCTCCACTGGAGAGAAGCAGTAAGTGGCCTGGAGACCCCCCAGGAACCTTCAGTGATTGGCTCTGGGATTTCACTGGGAGGTAGTTTGGGACAAGTGAATTAATTTGGACAGATAAGTTAGAGAAAACTGAGAGTAAAAGAAGAAAAAAAATGTTTTCAAAATGCATGTCCCATTTGATGTGAATTTTAAATTCTTATTCATCTGAGAATTTCTTTGGGGTAGTCGATCTAAGGATTCCTCAGACTCATAAAGTGTTGAAGCTGGTACTGAATTCCATTTTTCAGCTGGGGATACTGTATGCAAGGGGAAGGAAGTGACTCTGATTCACTACATCCTTGGCCCTAAGCTTCACATTTATGATCAAATGTAGTCCTCATAGCAACCCTAGGAACTTTTTAGGTTAAGTCTTTTGCGCATGGGTCGCCTAAGACAATGCAGAGAATCATTGGTAGAGGTGAAATTAAAATCCAGCTTTCCAGAGAAGTGGCTGAGTGCTGTTATCATCATCTTACTTATTGTAGTAGTGAAATTTTATAATACTTAATTTTACCTTCATTCCTTCAGTTGGCTGTCAGGTATTTATAAGGCATTTTCCATGGTACTTACCACATTCTAGGCCCTGAGGATAGTGATGATTTCCTTTCCTCCACCCCCAGGGAGTTTATCATCCAGTTGGTGACTTAGCACATAAACAGACCATTACGGAAAGAAAATCTAGCAGAGATACATCAAAAGCATTACGAGAATATAAAGATTATATAAGAAATATTGCCTTGAACAGTGGAAAGGAGCTATAATAGTCTGTACATCAGGCACTGGGCTAAGTGTTTTGCTTGAATTATTTTGTTTGTGTATTAGAAAGACTGTTTCATTGGTCTTCAATTAATAGCTAGGTATATAGTCATCCTCCCTCATCATGATAGTGCTTATTTTCTTCACCAAGCTTCAGTAGAATATTCCAGTATTTCTCATATAAGACAATACAATCTAATACAATATTGTATATCAGGAATAATGTTTCACTTTTGGTTGTAGACAGGTAAACAAATGATAACCAATAATTTGAAACATATTCATCATTTAACATTGAGAAAAATTATCGTTATGGGTAACCTAAAATTGAGAGAGCATTCAGTCTTATGCAAAGACAGACAACCAGTGAAAGTCCAGTGGAAGAGGACAGTTGGGGCTAGCGTTGGAGCCTCTGATACTGGGGATGGAAGGAAGGCATGCAGATGGCTCTGGATGTTGAATACCAGTGGGAGATACTCACAGCTACCAGCAGAATCAAGCTGTGGCATTTTCTTGCCTGGGAAGCTCTGCAGGAGTAGACTGAGGTTCTCACTTAATTGCTGGTGGAATGTCTCAACATTCTAACACATTTAATCTGGTCGCCCCCACTTTTTTTTTTTAATCTCTGCTCTGCTTTTTGTGATCGCTTTGCTTAGTTTCTCTCCATTTATTCATAGAGGTCTTTAAAAATACTCTTTATTCCCTCTTTTATCCTGTTTCCCTTGTTTGCAGTGAATTCCCAGGGGATCTAAGCTTTGGCATGAACTTGATATTCAGCTGCAGGGGGATACCCTATGAGAATCTCCTAACTTCAAACTATCTTGTCTTTCAAAGTGTTCTGCATATTGGTTATATATATATATATATATATATATATATATATATATATATGTATATATATATATATGAACATATATATATGTTCATATATATATGAACATATATATATACATATATGTTCATATATGTATATATATGAACACTTTCAAAGTGTTCTGCATATTGGTTATATATATATATATGGTTATATATACATATATACATATACATATATATATACATATATATACACATATACATATATACATATACATATATATACGTATATATATATATACGTATATATACGTATATATATGGAGAGGGAGAGACAGGGAGAGTTGTGTGTAGGGGAGAGGCGCGTAGGTGGAGAAAGTGTACACACTAATTTTTTTGCACTTACAGGTTGTTTTCTAGTATAAAAGGAGGGTGTATTGGGAGCATGGGAGTAACATAAAGGAAATCTGAGCTTTTTGTGGTCATTTTTGTATTTTTAATTTGTTGACTATAGTAACAGGAAACTGAGAGTATGGATACTTCCAAATAGTAATTTAGACTAATGTATATTTGTCTTGGAAGTTCTGATTAACTTTTGCAGAGTTCCCCTCTATTTCTTGTTTAGGGAATAAATAATTGAAAGGTGACTTTGTATATAGAGTAGAACAGAAGAAGAAGCATGATATAAATAATAGTGGTCTTTCTTTAAGTGGTCTTTTTAGTTTTTCTATAAAATCTGCAAAAGTAGTCTGTGGAAATATTCTTTTTAAAATGAAAATAAAATAATGTGAGAATATTATTAGAGTTTGTAGAGAACAAGTTGAACAAAATGTCGTTTGCCATTAAAAGTCAATAAAATGTTGGGGCTCCTGGGTGGCTCAGTCTGTTAAGTCTTTGACTTTGGCTCAGGTCATGATTTCACAGTCGGTGGGTTTGAGCCCCGTGTCAGGCTCTGCATTGATAGCACGGAGTCTGGAGCCTGCTTTAGATTTGGTCTCCCTCTCTCTCTGCCCCTTCCCTGCTCACACTTTGTCTGTCTGTCTCTCTCTCTCTCTCAAAAATAAATAAACATTAACTTTTTTTTTAAAGTCAATAACTTGTTTATAGTTCCCTTACATTTCAAGATCTTTTTACAGAAATTTTCCTTTTTTCAGTTCATAAGATATAATTGACATATAACATTGTATACATAATCAGTACAGTTATTATGGAAACCAGTATGAAGATTCCTCACAAAATTAAAACTGGAACTACCATTTGCTCTAGTAATTTCACTTGTATATATCCAAAGGCATTGAAAGAGCTGTATCAAAGAAGTATCTACACCTCCATGTTTATAATGCTGCTATAAAGTGTTGACAGATGAATAAAGAAATTGTGATTATATATAATTTATATTATACATATTATATATTATTATATGTTTATGTATTATGCAAATTATATGTATTATTTATATGTATAAATTGGATTTTTTTATTCAGCCATAAAAAGAAGGAAATTCTATCATTTGTGACAACATGGATGGATCTTGAGGGCCTTATACTAAATGAAATAAATCAGATGGAGAAAGACAAATACTATATGATCTCACTCCGCCAAAATAAATTTTTCTTGGGACACTTGGGTGGCACAGTTGGTTGAGCATCAGACTCTTGATTTCAGCTCAGGTCATGATCCCAGGCCGTGGGATTAAGCCTCGCAGTGGGCTCTGTGCTGAGTGTGGAGCCTGCTTGGGATTCTCTCACTCTGTCCCTCTGTCCCTCTCCCCTACTGTACTCTCCCTGTGTGTCTAAAAAAGATTTAAAAATAATAAAATAAATAATTTTTCTAAAACAATAAAGTTTTCTAGATGAGAAATGTGAAAAAGATTTCAATATATTTGTCAAAATGAACAAAAAAGTAAGTATGGTAAAGGGTTAAGTAGTCTTCAGAGTTCTTTCACTGAATCAGTTACAAAAGTAGAGAATACTGATTGCTTTTAAAATTGTAAGTGAAGTTAAAAAAATTAAATATATATACATGAGAGTACATTTCAATCCATTTTTTTATTCACTTACATTGGGTTAAAACCATGTTTGATAACCAAGAGAGAAAATAGAAAACAAAGTAAGAAAATAGTAAAATGACAAATAGTGACCATGGAATAACTTTAATTCATTTAAGGGTCTAAACAATTAAAACTGTTATTGTCTTAATTAGTTTTACACCTAGTAGTAAACAACAGTTTAGTTTGATGAAATGTTTTAGCAATGTACTGTAGTAGTGAAAATCTATTCTTAAAATCGGATAATTTTTATTGTGTGTTTTTTAAAAAAGAGAAACTGAAGTAACAATTATGGTCTCAAAAACTGAAAAATTGTCTTTTTCTTCTTTTTTGATAAGACAATTGTCGTATTTCACTGGCCCACACAGATTTCAGTTCAGAGGTTTGTGTTTTTCCTTCTCAAGCTGAAAAATAAATGTCACCAACATTAAGCAGCAGGGTGTCTCCTCTGGTGCAGTATTTCTGGTGATACGGATGACACTAACAGTAGAGGAAATTTGACATTGGTGGCTATAGCAGATGAAAAAAACATTCATCTGAAGTTTTTGTATTTGCCTGAGAATTCAGTGATTCAGTCTTCATTTAATCTTTTCAGAGAATTTATTTGGCAGCTTTGATTTAAAATACTTTATGTTTTTTAATGGTTTTAATTTTTTTGCAGAGAAATGTTGAGTATGGCTGCCAAAATTTGCCTCCTATGCTCATTGCAGAATCTCTAGAGCTACATAAGATGCATAAGATAAGATGTACAAAATTAATAATATATAAGAAAAAATCTTGTGAAAAGTCCCACAAAATGTGCTAGAAATAATAACAACAATGATAGTATTTATGTTGACTGACCAGTTATTAGATGCCTTATTGCTTTTGCATACTTTATTACATTCAATCTTCACAAAACTCCTATGATATTCTTATTCCCATATTGCATCTGATGAAACTGACTCAAAATATTGACATGAGTAGCAGAATTGGACTTGAACAAGAATATTCTTGATAATAGACTTGTGCTTCTAAACAGTTGCTTTACACAACACCGAGATTCCAAGTTGGAGTCTATCAGGAACCTTGGATTCTCATTTGGAAGAGACAACTTTCCCAGGGAGCTCTAAATCTGGACTCAGCCACCTAGGAGACAGTCTGCACACACTAGCTTATAATGCATACTTATTGAAGGGACAAATAAAGGAGAAAATAGTTTTGAATGGATGGCATCATGCCTTAGTTAATTGTGTCAGCTACATCAAGGACTAATTGTAAAGACTGAGTGAATTAGAGTTTTCTATACGGGGGAAGAAGGACATTTTGAGGCTTGGATATCAAGTATTATGTTTTTTGAATACATACAAATAGAACATCACTTAAGTAAACTAATGGGAACAATAGGGCAGATATAATTAAAAGTGGGACTATCCTAGAAAATACATTTGAGTCACCCCTTTCAGCTTATGGCACCCACTGTAGGAAAGAACAGGAGTGGGTCCTGATGCTCTAGGTGCCTGAAAGATGGCAAGGTAAGGAAGGGGTTGGAGAGCAAGGATGAAGTGTGAGAAATGAGGCCGAGGGAAAGAAGGGGAGGACAGCAAGAGAACTCTCCTTGTTTTGTCCGTCACTAGTGATGACCAATACACCACTCTCTGCATTCCTGGAATAGAAACACTTAGAGAAAAATGCCATTTCTTACTCATCTTTGAATGTCTCATGATTTTGATTCCAGAGTCTTGCTCCATTTTAAGCTCAATAAATGTGTGCACAAGAGAATAAATGCATGACAAATACACATGTGACTTTGGAAAATCCAGTTTGAGCTTCTTTTTAGCTGAGAAATCCCAAATACTAATCAGATTGTATCTGACATATAATCCAAAATTTCACTGGAAATAAAAACAGTGGATGTCATTGTTAATTGAGAGCTTGTGAACATGTCCTAACAGGCATGTTCAAAATAAGTGTTCAAAATAAAGATATTGGTGGAATCTACATGATGCTTTAGTATTTGTGATATGTCCAAACTACTTAAGTCCTTTTCTATTATTTTTTCTCTTGCTCTGGTTTTGGTTATTGTTTTTTTGTTTATGTGTTCGTTTTTAGAACTGAATTATTATAATTTTGTTTTTATTTAAATTCCAATTAATTAAAATACAGAATAATATTAGTTTCAAGTGTACAATGTAGTGATTTAGTGCTTCCATACAACACCTGGTGCTCATCACAAGTGCACTCCTTAATCCCCATCACCCATTTAACCCATCCCTCCACTCACCTCCCTCTGGTAACCATCAGTTCTCTATAGTTAAGAGTCTGTTTCTTGTCTTGCCTCCCCTCCCCGTTTTTACCTCTTTGTTTGTTTGTTTTGTTTCTTAAATTCCATGTGAGTGAAATCACATGGTATTTGTTTTTCTCCAACTGATTGATTTTGCTTAGCATCATACTCTTTAGCTTCATACTCCATGTTGTTGCAAATGGCAAGATTTCATTCTTTTTTATGTCTGAGTAATATTCCACATCTTCTTTATCCATTTGTCAGTCAACAGACACTTGGGCTGTTCCCATAATTTGGCTACAGTAGATGATGCTTTTATAAACAATGGTGGTGCATTATCCCTGTGAGTTAGTATTTTTGAATTCTTTGGGTAAATATCTAGTAGTGAGATTGCTGGATTATAGGGTAGTTCTATTTTTAACTTTTTGAGGAACCTCCATACTGTTTTCCAAGTGGCTGCACCACTTTGAATTCCCACCAACAGTGCAAGAGGGTTCCCCTTTCTCCACATCCTCGAGAACACCTGTTGTTTTTTGTGTTGTTGATTTTAGCCCTTGTGACTGGTGTGGGCTGATATCTCATTGTAGTTTTGATTTGTATTACCCTGGTGATGAGTGAAATTGAACATCTTTTCATGTGTCTGTTGGCCATCTGTATGTTTTCTTGGAAAAATGTCTACTCATGCCTTCTGCCCATTTTTGCTTGGATTATTTTGGGGGGTTATTTTTACTACTTATTCTTCTGTATTATTTCCCTGGGGGTGAATGCAAATTACTGGTGTAATGGGATGACTTTCTGGGAACTCTGAGAGTAGAATAGCATAGGAAGGAGGGTTGTTGGCAGGCAGAAACAACAATGTTGTTCTTAGATATATGTTGACAGCAGGGGCCCCTCTAGGTCTGTGGGATGATATTTCCCTTGGTTTGAAGTACTTTCAAGAGTAGGACTTTGGTTCCAGGAGTCCTGGAACAGTTTCCCAGAGAAAGAATTGAGTAGCATATCATCAGTCTATGGAGAAGCTCTGTCAGGAGGGAGAAAACAACTTGAACTACAAACATCTAGAACTGAGTAGAGACTATACATAGTGCTAAGTAAGAGGTACAGAGCAAGAGAGAGAGATCGGAGGAAGTTTTGAGAAAAGTCAATATGCAGATGGTTCTGAAACTAGTCCTGTCTGTGGTGGGATTTTTTTTTTTGATGATTTATTTATTTTTGAGAGAGAGACAGAGGCAGAAACAGAGACAGAATCTGAAACAGGCTCCAGGCTGTCAGCACAGAGCCTGATGCAAGGCTCGAACTCATGAACTGAGCCAAAGTTGGATGCTCAACTGACCGAGCCACCCAGGCACCCCCATAGCGGCATCATTCTTGAATGTGGTGCACCGTTAGGAATAAGGGACTGTGTTCTCAGAGGGACTTGATCATCTGCATTTGGGATTTTATGATACCTCTATGGATTTGAGGATCTAAAGTAAGTTGAATCTCAAGAATGTTTTTGTATTTTATTTTATTTTATTTTATTATTTTTTTTTTTTTAATATGAAATTTATTGTCAAATTGGTTTCCAACAACACCCAGTGCTTACCCCAACAGGTCCCCTCCTCAATGCGCATCACCCACCCTCCCCTCCCTCCCACCCCCCATCAACCCTCAGTTTATTCTCAGTTTTTATTTATTTATTTTTTTTTTATTTTTTTTATTTTTTGGATTTTTTTTTTTTTTTTTAATTTTTTTTATTTATTTTTTTTTTTATTTTTTAATATATGAAATTTACTGTCAAATTGGTTTCCATACAACACCCAGTGCTCATCCCAAAAGGTGCCCTCCTCAATACCCATCACCCACCCTCCCCTCCCTCCCACCCCCCATCAACCCTCAGTTTGTTCTCAGTTTTTAACAGTCTCTTATGCTTTGGCTCTCTCCCACTCTAACCTCTTTTTTTTTTTTTTTCCCTTCCCCTCCCCCATGGGTTTCTGTTACGTTTCTCAGGATCCACATAAGAGTGAAACCATATGGTATCTGTCTTTCTCTGTATGGCTTATTTCACTTAGCATCACACTCTCCAGTTCCATCCACGTTGCTACAAAAGGCCATATTTCATTCTTTCTCATTGCCACGTAGTATTCCATTGTGTATATAAACCACAATTTCTTTATCCATTCATCAGTTGATGGACATTTAGGCTCTTTCCATAATTTGGCGATTGTTGAGAGTGCTGCTATAAACATTGGGGTACAAGTGCCCCTATGCATCAGTACTCCTGTATCCCTTGGATAAATTCCTAGCAGTGCTATTGCTGGGTCATAGGGTAGGTCTATTTTTAATTTTTTGAGGAACCTCCACACTGCTTTCCAGAGCGGCTGCACCAATTTGCATTCCCACCAACAGTGCAAGAGGGTTCCCGTCTCTCCACATCCTCTCCAGCATCTATAGTCTCCTGATGTCTTCATTTTGGCCACTCTGACTGGCGTGAGGTGGTATCTGAGTGTGGTTTTGATTTGTATTTCCCTGATGAGGAGCGACGTTGAACATCTTTTCATGTGCCTGTTGGCCATCCGGATGTCTTCTTTAGAGAAGTGTCTATTCATGTTTTCTGCCCATTTCTTCACTGGGTTATTTGTTTTTCGGGTGTGGAGTTTGATGAGCTCTTTATAGATTTTGGATACTAGCCCTTTGTCCGATGTGTCATTTGCAAATATCTTTTCCCATTCCGTTGGTTGCCTTTTAGTTTTGTTGGTTGTTTCCTTTGCTGTGCAGAAGCTTTTTATCTTCATAAGGTCCCAGTAATTCACTTTTGCTTTTAATTCCCTTGCCTTTGGGGATGTGCCGAGTAAGAGATTGCTACGGCTGAGGTCAGAGAGGTCTTTTCCTGCTTTCTCCTCTAAGGTTTTGATGGTTTCCTGTCTCACATTCAGGTCCTTTATCCATTTTGAGTTTATTTTTGTGAATGGTGTGAGACAGTGGTCTAGTTTCAACCTTCTGCATGTTGCTGTCCAGTTCTCCCAGCACCATTTGTTAAAGAGACTGTCTTTTTTCCATTGGATGTTCTTTCCTGCTTTGTCAAAAATGAGTTGGCCATACGTTTGTGGGTCTAGTTCTGGGGTTTCTATTCGATTCCATTGGTCTATGTGTCTGTTTTTATGCCAATACCATGCTGTCTTGATGATGACAGCTTTGTAGTAGAGGCTAAAGTCTGGGATTGTGATGCCTCCTGCTTTGGTCTTCTTCTTCAAAATTACTTTGGCTATTCGGGGCCTTTTGTGGTTCCATATGAATTTTAGGATTGCTTGTTCTAGTTTCGAGAAGAATGCTGGTGCAATTTTGATTGGGATTGCATTGAATGTGTAGATAGCTTTGGGTAGTATTGACATTTTGACAATATTTATTCTTCCAATCCATGAGCAGGGAATGTCTTTCCATTTCTTTATATCTTCTTCAATTACCTGCATAAGCTTTCTATAGTTTTCAGCATACAGATCTTTTACATCTTTGGTTAGATTTATTCCTAGGTATTTTATGCTTCTTGGTGCAATTGTGAATGGGATCAGTTTCTTTATTTGTCTTTCTGTTGCTTCATTGTTAGTGTATAAGAATGCAACTGATTTCTGTACATTGATTTTGTATCCGGCAACTTTGCTGAATTCATGTATCAGTTCTAGCAGACTTTTGGTGGAGTCTATCGGATTTTCCATGTATAATATCATGTCATCTGCAAAAAGCGAAAGCTTGACTTCATCTTTGCCAATTTTGATGCCTTTGATTTCCTTTTGTTGTCTGATTGCTGATGCTAGAACTTCCAGCACTATATTAAACAGCAGCGGTGAGAGTGGGCATCCCTGTCGTGTTCCTGATCTCAGGGAAAAAGCTCTCAGTTTTTCCCCATTGAGGATGATGTTAGCTGTGGGCTTTTCATAAATGGCTTTTATGATCTTTAAGTATGTTCCTTCTATCCCGACTTTCTCAAGGGTTTTTATTAAGAAAGGGTGCTGGATTTTGTCAAAGGCCTTTTCTGCATCGATTGACAGGATCATATGGTTCTTTTCTTTTTTTTTGTTAATGTGATGTATCACGTTGATCGATTTGCGAATGTTGAACCAGCCCTGCATCCCAGGAATGAATCCCACTTGATCATGGTGAATAATTCTTTTTATATGCTGTTGGATTCGATTTGCTAGTATCTTATTGAGAATTTTTGCATCCATATTCATCAGAGATATTGGCCTGTAGTTCTCTTTTTTTACTGGGTCTCTGTCTGGTTTAGGAATCAAAGTAATACTGGCTTCATAGAATGAGTCTGGAAGTTTTCCTTCCCTCTCTATTTCTTGGAATAGCTTGAGAAGGATAGGTATTATCTCTGCTTTAAACGTCTGGTAGAACTCCCCTGGGAAGCCATCTGGTCCTGGACTCTTATTTGTTGGGAGATTTTTGATAACCGATTCAATTTCTTCGCTGGTTATGGGTCTGTTCAAGCTTTCTATTTCCTCCTGATTGAGTTTTGGAAGAGTGTGGGTGTTTAGGAATTTGTCCATTTCTTCCAGGTTGTCCAATTTGTTGGCATATAATTTTTCATAGTATTCCCTGATAATTGTTTGTATCTCTGAGGGATTGGTTGTAATAATTCCATTTTCATTCATGATTTTATCTATTTGGGTCATCTCCCTTTTCTTTTTGAGAAGCCTGGCTAGAGGTTTGTCAATTTTGTTTATTTTTTCAAAAAACCAACTCTTGGTTTCGTTGATCTGCTCTACAGTTTTTTTAGATTCTATATTGTTTATTTCTGCTCTGATCTTTATGATTTCTCTTCTTCTGCTGGGTTTAGGCTGCCTTTGCTGTTCTGCCTCTATTTCCTTTAGGTGTGCTGTTAGATTTTGTATTTGGGATTTTTCTTGTTTCTTGAGATAGGCCTGGATTGCAATGTATTTTCCTCTCAGGACTGCCTTCGCTGCGTCCCAAAGCGTTTGGATTGTTGTATTTTCATTTTCGTTTGTTTCCATATATTTTTTAATTTCTTCTCTAATTGCCTGGTTGACCCACTCATTCGTTAGTAGGGTGTTCTTTAACCTCCATGCTTTTGGAGGTTTTCCAGACTTTTTCCTGTGGTTGATTTCAAGCTTCATAGCATTGTGGTCTGAAAGTATGCATGGTATAATTTCAATTCTTGTAAACTTATGAAGGGCTGTTTTGTGACCCAGTATATGATCTATCTTGGAGAATGTTCCATGTGCACTCGAGAAGAAAGTATATTCTGTTGCTTTGGGATGCAGAGTTCTAAATATATCTGTCAAGTCCATCTGATCCAATGTATCATTCAGGGCCCTTGTTTCTTTATTGACTGTGTGTCTAGATGATCTATCCATTTCTGTAAGTGGGGTGTTAAAGTCCCCTGCAATGACCACATTCTTATCAATAAGGTTGCTTATGTTTATGAGTAACTGTTTTATATATCTGGGGGCTCCGGTATTTGGCGCATAGACATTTATAATTGTTAGCTCTTCCTGATGGATAGACCCTGTAATTATTATATAATGCCCTTCTTCATCTCTTGTTACAGCCTTTAATTTAAAGTCTAGTTTGTCTGATATAAGTATGGCTACTCCAGCTTTCTTTTGGCTTCCAGTAGCATGATAAATAGTTCTCCATCCCCTCACTCTCAATCTAAAGGTGTCCTCAGATCTCAAATGAGTCTCTTGTAGACAGCAAATAGATGGGTCTTGTTTTTTTATCCATTCTGATACCCTATGTCTTTTGGTTGGCGCATTTAATCCATTTACATTCAGTGTTATTATAGAAAGATACGGGTTTAGAGTCATTGTGATGTCTGTATGTTTTATGCTTGTAGTGATGTCTCTGGTACTTTGTCTCACAGGATCCCCCTTAGGATCTCTTGTAGGGCTGGTTTCGTGGTGACAAATTCCTTCAGTTTTTGTTTGTTTGGGAAGACCTTTATCTCTCCTTCTATTCTAAATGACAGACTTGCTGGATAAAGGATTCTCGGCTGCATATTTTTTCTGTTTAGCACACTGAAGATATCGTGCCAAGCCTTTCTGGCCTGCCAAGTTTCAAAGGAGAGATCAGTCACGAGTCTTATAGGTCTCCCTTTATATGTGAGGGCATGTTTATCCCTTGCTGCTTTCAGAATTTTCTCTTTATCCTTGTATTTTGCCAGTTTCACTATGATATGTCGTGCAGAAGATCGATTCAAGTTACGTCTGAAGGGAGTTCTCTGTGCCTCTTGGATTTCAATGCCTTTTTCCTTCCCCAGTTCAGGGAAGTTCTCAGCTATAATTTCTTCAAGTACCCCTTCAGCACCTTTCCCTCTCTCTTCCTCCTCTGGAATACCAATTATGCGTATATTATTTCTTTTTAGTGTATCACTTAGTTCTCTAATTTTCCCCTCATACTCCTGGATTTTTTTATCTCTCTTTCTTTCAGCTTCCTCTTTCTCCATAACTTTATCTTCTAGTTCACCTATTCTCTCCTCTGCCTCTTCAATCCGAGCCGTCGTGGTTTCCATTTTGTTTTGCATTTCGTTTAAAGCGTTTTTCAGCTCCTCGTGACTGTTCCTTAGTCCCTTGATCTCTGTGGCAAGAGATTCTCTGCTGTCCTGTATACTGTTTTCAAGCCCAGCGATTAATTTTATGACTATTATTCTAAATTCACTTTCTGTTATATTATTTAAATCCTTTTTGATCAGTTCATTAGCTGTTGTTATTTCCTGGAGATTCTTCTGAGGGGAATTCTTCCGTTTGGTCATTTTGGACAGTCCCTGGAGTGGTGAGGACCTGCAGGGCACTTCCCCCGTGCTGTGGTGTATAACTGGAGTTGGTGGGCGGGGCCACAGTCCGACCTGATGTCTGCCCCCAGCCCACCGCTGGGGCCACAGTCAGACTGGTGTGTGCCTTCTCTTCCCCTCTCCTAGGGGCGGGATTCACTGTGGGGTGGTGTGGCCCGTCTGGTCTACTTGCACACTGCCAGGCTTGTGGTGCTGGGGAGCTGGCGTATTAGCTGGGGTGGGTAGGCAAGGTGCACGGGGGCGGGAGGGGCAGGCTTAGCTCGCTTCTCCTTAGGTGATCCACTTCAGGAGGGGCCCTGTGGCAGCGGGAGGGAGTCAGATCCGCTGCCGGAGGTTTGGCTCCGCAGAAGCACAGAGTTGGGTGTTTGCGCGGAGCGAGCAAGTTCCCTGGCAGGAACTGGTTCTCTTTGGGATTTTGGCTGGGGGATGGGCGGGGGAGATGGCGCTGGCGAGCGCCTTTGTTCCCCGCCAAGCTGAGCTCTGCCGTCCGGGGGCTCAGCAGCTCTCCCTCCCTTTGTCCTCCAGCCTTCCCGCTTTCTGAGCAGAGCTGTTAACTTCTGACCTCCCAGACGCTAAGTCGCGCTTGCTGTCGGAACACAGTCCGTCCGGCCCCTCCGCTTTTGCCAGCCCGACTCGGGGGCTCTGCTTGGCCGGCGAGCCGCCCCTCCGCCCCGGCTCCCTCCCGCCAGTCCGTGGAGCGCGCACCGCCTCGCCGCCCTTCCTACCCTCTTCCGTGGGCCTCTCGTCTGCGCTTGGCTCCGGAGACTCCGTTCTGCTAATCCTCTGGCGGTTTTCTGGGTTCTTTAGGCAGGTGTAGGTGGAATCTAAGTGATCAGCAGGACGCGCGGTGAGCCCAGCGTCCTCCTACGCCGCCATCTTCCGGAACTCTGTTTTTGTATTTGAAAAAATACCTTGTTTTCTAATCTGCACATGGGTTTTGTGGTTATTGATGTTGGACACGCTTAGTCTAAAAATGTATGATTCTGAAGGATTAATGAGTGTTATGAAAGTATTCACTTATTTGAAGGCTTTTTTATATATGGCAGATAATCACAGTGCTTTGCATATACAAAGTCTTCATGAATTAGGATGTGTGTTTTGGAAATACACAAACATGAGTTTGAATGATGGCTCTGCCATTTGGTAATTACGCACTTTGGGGCAAATTTCTTAAATTCTCTCTGCCTTACTTTATGTATAAATTTGGGTACCTGCGTCAGAAGAGCAAATTAGATAATACATATATGGTTCATGCTTTGTTCAATAATGAGTATATAATAAGGGGGGTACAGAAAGAATTCAGAGAAGTAGTATTTTTAGTCAGCAAAGTCACCTTTTTAAGGCCAGCTTTTGGAAAAGTTACATATTGCTGTTTATTGGAAGGGCAGGCAAATTTATGTTTTGTTCATGGAAATCTTTAATGTTTATACCCACTGAGAACATTTAGAGTGATGATTATGTTGATATGACCCATATTCACGTTGAAATTGCTCTTCATATGCCATTCATTAATAATTCTTTGATCATCTTTGTATTTAATAAAATTGATAAAATTACTTTCACTGTTTCTTTCTAATAAAAACCTTTTGGCGTTCCTCTGGACATTTTATTGATAAACTCTCCCTTAAGCATACATCCAAATTAAATGTGAGAACCTGCAGCTAAAAGAAATTGCTCCAAGGCAATGACTCACTAAGAAGAAAAATCAATAGCAGTTTCATTAAGGACTGGAAGCTAGTTTAGACATACTCCTACCTAGCTTTCTTCCGACGGAAAGGAAAGGAACAATTGTTGATTATGTCTCTCCTTTTAGATATAGTGTTCATATCTGAGTAACGTGGCTGCTGTATAGAAAGACTGTACGTGTTCCTTCAAATCTGCTGGGTTTCTTGAATAGAGCCAGTCTTTATGTTTTGAAAAATTGACACTCATTTAAAGCAGTGTTTCTTTAATAATGCATGTCATGCTGAGCCTACTGCAAGAGAGATCTTTACAGCCAACAAATCCTACTGATACATTTGAATTAGTTAAATTCCAAATTTCTTTCTAAGTTTGTGCTTTCATTCCATCTTCCTCCCATTCAACTCTTAGTTGATAGCTAGTTAGGGAGAAGGGCAGATTGATGAAAGGACATCTGGATGGTGGTGAATGGACAGATGGAGGTGGAAGCAGGAAGAGAAGGAGGGAAGCAGAAAGGAAGGAAGGAGCTAGCATGTAGCATCATGGTATGTGTTCTTCTAACTCTGTGCTTCACAGCTGTATGACCCTGGGCAGTTTACTCAAGCTCTGTCTGCCTGAATTTTACCACCTGTGAAAAGGTCATAATAATAGTGCCTGGTAGGACTGTGAGAACGAAAATGAGTTATGTGAAGTGTTGCAGTCAGTGTCTGCCGCATGATAGGTACCATATAGCTGTATAATTTTGAGCTGTGTTATTAGTTACATTTAAAAAAACATAAAGAGGGGCGCCTGGATGGCTCAGTCGGTTAAGTGGCCAACTTCGGCTCAGGTCACGATCTCGCGGTCTGTGAGTTCGAGCCCCGCATTGGGCTCTGTGCTGACCGCTCAGAGCCTGGAGCCTGTTTCGGATTCTGTGTCTCCCTCTCTCTCTGACCCTCCCCCGTTCATGCTCTGTCTCTCTCTGTCTCAAAAATAAATAAATGTTAAAAAAAATAAAAAATAAATAAAAAAACATAAAGAGATAGGTAAGACAAATACAATGACATTTTTTTTAATGTTTATTTATTTTTGAGAGAGACAGAGACAGAATTCGAGTGGGTTAGGGGCAGAGAGAGAGGGAGACACAGAAGCAGAAGCAGGCCCCAGGCTCCGAGCTGTCAGCACAGAGCCCGATGCGGGGCTTGAACTCACGAGCCGTGAGATCATGAGCTGAGCCAAAGTCAGATGCTCAACCAACTGAGCCACCCAGGCGCCCCTACAATGACATTTTTAAGATGCCATTTTTTACTACAAGAATTCAAGTTAAAATAAATTGCATTTTGGCTACAAGGAACACAAAATGGCTTCTCGGTTATCTCAGATAGTAGTTGGACAGTTTGGGCAATAAATGTCCCTAAAGGAAGATGTTTTTACCTACAGGGTGGAATATTAGGTGGGGTGTAACCACATCCATGCAGTAGATGAGTCCTAGTCTTTTTCAAGACGTTTCAGTATTGAGGAAACATCCATGTGGGAGCCACACTGGCTTAAATAAAATCTTTTCTGAAGCAACGTGAAATGCTTAGTTTTTCATACTGTAGAATGAATCAGGAGGACACTCATTCCAAAGATAGAGAGAGAACTTTATCATAAATCGCTGCATGTCCCATATCAGGTGTAAATGTAGTGATAGGATGTTGTTTCTTCTGTGATAGCAGCAGGCAACATAAGTATCAATGAGTTTTTTTAGCAACTTTATTATAAAATGCTATTTCAAACTCTCAAGACTTTGGCTAGCCCAGTCAGCCTTTATTTATCCCATTTCTTTTAAGATCTGTGAGATTCACTCAGTAATAACTAAGCACAATTGCTAACATTTACTACTTTTTCTTAATAGTCAGGCACTGTTCCATTTACTTTGCATGGATTTTATATATTCTTTTGCCTCACCTCGATTGTTAGGAGGTTCATACTATTGTTATTTTGCTTTTGTAGATCTGGACACTGTGGCACAGAGAGGTTAAGTAGCCAGCCCAGGGTCACGCAGCAAGTCAGTATGAGAGCCAACATTCAAACTGCTTGTGATTCCAGAGACTGGGTCTTAAATGAATTCTTAAAAAAAAATTTTTTTTTAATGTTTATTCATTTTTGAGAGACAAAGCATGAGCATGGGAGAGGCAGAGAGAGAGATGCAGAATGAGCTCCAGGCTCTGAGCTGTCAACACAGAGCCTGATGTGGGGCTTGAATCCATAAACTGTGAGATCATGATCTGAGCCGAAGTCAGACGCTCAACCAAATGAGCCACCCAGGCGCCCCTTAAACTAATTCTTTATATAGGTACTTAATATTTTTGAATGGTTATAATAATAATACCTGGTGTTAAATATAGCAAGAAAAAGATTTCTTCTCAATATGACAGTTCACTTTCAGGTTTGTGGGTTTGTGCCAAGTATGTATACTTGAAGGACATTTTGAAATTAGAGAAATAAACATCTCTTTTCCCTTCTCGTATAAAAGGAAATAAGGAACCCCTCTTAACTTTGCCTAATAATTGTTTCATTGCTTTATTTTTGGTCTAAATTTGGCTAAAAGGAAGAAGCCTTTTTTTCTCTCTTAATCTACTTCTATCTACCAAAAAAAAAAAAAAAAAAAAAAGCCAGAAGAGCAAATTTCATTGTGCCTGTTCGTTGTGAGATTGTTTTGATTGTCTGTGGCCTGTAGGGAAGAGCATGTACTAACCTCTGCCCATGATGACCGATATTTATGTCTACCGGTTCAGATTGAACTTTGTGGCTTTGAAAGGACTTGGTGGCTGCCTGTAGCAGGTATAGTAAGAAAGGTGTTATTAATGGAGGGTCTACTATGTGAAGTGAACTAATTTACATCCATTGACTCATTTCCTTAGAGCAACAATGCAAAGAAGGCCTGGTTATCCCTGTATTACAGGTAAGAAGAGCCAGGCATACAGCAATTCTGAAATTTACTCCGGGTTACATAGCTCATGAGCAACAGAACTCAGTTCTGAATTCAGATCTCTGGGATTCCTGCCCACTTTCCACCTTTCTGTAGTGCCTTTTATTATAGTTCAAGCATGTGATCTAGGAAATGCTTTTCCCCATTGCTTCTTACTGGGCATGAAGTGGAGCTTCCAGCTGGTATTAGTTTTCTGGACTCTCTCACCTTCCCTTGCCTCCTTTTTGATCCAGATTGTTCAGCCATGTGGAGACTGCTTTCCCACTGCATCTGGCTTTGCTCCCCGATCATAGATACAGAGAGACACCACTTAGCGCTTTATAGTGCTGAATCCAAATATGTCTGAATCCAAATAATGATTATCATGAACCAGTCATTTCATTCTTCAGTCATGGCATTGCACTTCTTTGAATAGACTTTAGGGCCCCTATCTATAAAATGGATACTTAGAGTTATTGGGCCTGTGGTTACAGACAGCATTATTATGAGTCTCTAAAAAGAAAGTTTATAGAATTACCCAAAAAAGTAGCATTCAAATCAACACCGATTTTATCAGTGTCATATAGGAGGCAATTAGGACATATAATAAATTACTTTCATGAATTAGATATTTGACTATGGTATGATTTTAGAAATGATGAAATTATCCAATCTCAAACTTGGGGGCAACAACTTTGAATTTGTATGAAATCTTCAGTTTGGAGTATTGGTACTAACATTCCTCATTTGTTCCTATTCTCCTAGTTCCTGTTAGTAAACAGAAGTATATTTGCACTGCTGCAGTGGTTTGTAGCTTATTGAAATCACATACTTCCTTGGGTTCTTTCAGTAGGAATGGACAAAGCTAATTGTGCATGGTGTCTATGGACTCCCAAAGCCAGCTCTTGTCTAATTGAGTCAGTGAGTCAGCTTACATTTACCGAGCTCTCAGCTGGGGGTGGGGTGGAACCAGGCATTTTAACCAGAATTGAACATCTGCTCAGTGCTTAAGTAGCATGAGCCTCCAGACTGGGGCTAGCCTAATGGACTCGCCATTGCGTCTCTGCTATTGAACAGTGATTAGTATACAGATTGGGACATATTTGGTTTCAGTTCAGTCTGTTCCCACAGATGAGGCCCGAGTATGATCATATCATATAAATTATTTAAGGTGCAGCGTCTATGTAATCTGAGCCATAAGTAAAAGTTGGCCTACCGTCTGTTCTGTCACCCTGGAGGACTCTTTATTTTCCAAAGGAAATAGTCCATCTTGTGAACTGACATCATTAGAGTCATAAAAATTCAAATGTGCCTTGAGCGATTTCTTTACTTTGGCATAAAGTCTCAAGTACAATATCCAAAAGCTTAGCATTCTCTAACTGTTGGCTTAGGGTTAGATGGAAGAAATTTCTAGAACACTAATTGCAATTCCAAAATGGTGTTACTAGTTGTAGTCTGAAGAAATTTGAATCTGTAAATTCCATTCATTTTCACTGATTCTTTAAAGTTCAAGTTTGTTTTTTTTTTTAATTTGTGAATTTAGTTTGATGAGAAATAGATTTAGTCATGGGTTTTTTGGATGGTGAAATAGACTACAGAGATTATTTTTGTACAATCCTGTACAATTTAGTTTGTCTGTGAAGAACTACTGGGTCTAGAAACAAAACTGACTTGTTGAAGGTCACATGGCTAGAACCAGAACCCAAGTGACCTGACTTCTGGAGGACCCTTTTGGTTATATCATCTCCCATCCACATCATTCTATTTTAGTGAAGAATCACAGCCTAGGTCTCTTTCATGTTTAAAACTTTCCCTGCTCTGGTTTCAGTGAGTTGGAAATAGAAAAGTAAAGGGGAACTAAGTCTATCTCCCCTTTCCTCTCCTTGAATCACCTTGCCAAATATAGTTGCTACATTCTATCTATTCTTATCCTGTCTGGATAAGACCTACTCCTTGAGCCTGTCCTCCCCCCGCCCTGCCCCCGAATGCATGTAATGAAGACTTTGGGGTAGATCACGGCAAGTGACAGCGTCCTTGAAGTTAAAGGTCCAATAGTTACAGGTCTGCTGCTAAAGGGTGTATAGCACACTCCTTAGATGGAAGGATAACAACAGCAAGTGTCCAGAGCTTTGCTATTTTCTTCCGTGCCAGACATTGTGAACTGGAGCCGCCTGCCAGGACCAGACTGGGGAACCTGGCCTCTTTAGTCACTTTCCAGAAATGCAACTTTCAGTTGGCTTTCCTGTTTAAGAAAGTTAACTAGATTCAACTAAGGGAGTTTAAAGGGATGTTAGTTTCTTCCATTTTGTATCTTTCCTTTCTCTTCAAGCATATCCTGTACTGATCTTCAGAACTGGGAGAATAAAGCAGACAATACCTTTTAACACTGTGAGGCCTCAGGGCATGACTCCTGTGGGTACTGGTTCTGGTAGTGACTTGACATTCTCTTCATGGAGGCATTTATGCCTCAAGTCTTCCTTGTTAGGCACTTAATTTAGAACTCTTTTAAAAAGTACCTTTAATTCTGCTTCTTTAAAGTAGTCCTTCCTAAGCCCAAAAGCGAAACAATTTCCCAAATGATGAATTCCTTAAAAATGCATGCAGTTTAGGACAGCAGTAGTAAATAATTGACAATTCAATAGCTTTAGTCCTTTTTACTCTCTGGAAGCTCTTGACTAAAGATGGCACACACATAAAACAACCACAAAGGACATAGTTGCTTAAAACGCTAATGCCTTGGAGTACATTTTCTCTTCTGCCAAAATATATTCTTTGATTATTTCCTGGTAATTAGGACTAGCCTCTAGTAGAACCGAAGGAGGTGATTTCTCCTGCAGCACTGCCCCTCCCTTTCTGAGCCACACTTGGAACCTTGCTGTATAGACACCTAGCTTCCTTCATTCAGATCAGATTATGTTAATGACTTTTTTATAATAGCAGTTGCTTCTCCTAGGAATGCACACCTCCCCACAGGTTCATTGGTTTTACTGTTTACTGCTTTTTTAATTTTTAAAAATTTTCTTTATTATTTAATTTATTTTTTAATTTACATCCAAGTTAGTTAGTATATAGTGCAACAATGATTTCAGGAGTAGATTCCTTAATGCCCCTTACCCATTTAGCCCATTCCCCCTCCTACAACCCCTCCAGTAACCCTCTGTCTGTTCTCCATATTTAAGAGTCTCTTATGTTTTGTCCCCCTCCCTGTTTTTATATTATTTTTGCTTCCCTTCCCTTATGTTCATCTGTTTTGTCTCTTAAAGTCCTCATATGAATGAAGTCATATGATATTTGTCTTTCTCTGACTAATTTCGCTTAGCATAATACCCTCCAGTTCCATCCACATAGTTGCAAATGGCAAGATTTCATTCTTTTTGATTGCCGAGTAATACTCCATTGTATATATATATCACATCTTCTTTATCCATTCATCCATCGATGGACATTTGGGCTCTTTACATACTTTGGCTGTTGTTGATAGTGCTGCTATAAACATGGGGGTGCATGTGCCCCTTTGAAACAGCATACCTATATCCCTTGGGTAAATACCTAGTAGTGCAATTGCTGGGTTGTAGAGTATTTCTGTTTTTAATTTTTTGATGAACCTCCATACTGTTTTCCAGAGTGGCTGCACCAGGTTGAATTCCCACCAACAGTGTAAGAGGGTTCCCCTTTCTCTGCATCGTCGGCAACATCTGTTGTTGCCTGAGTTTTTAATGTTAGCCAATAGACACTTCTCCAAAGAAGACATCCAGATGGCTAACCAACACACGAAAAAATGCTCAACATAGCTCATTGTCAGGGAAACACAAATCAAAACCACAATGAGATACCACCTATAGGTTCTTTTTAAACGTGCAATATCTTAACCCAAAGGACTAAATTTATTGTTGTGGCAGGCAGGCTTTCTAACGTGAAGTTCAGGGGATGTTTCATGCTGGAGACCCACAAAGAACAGCCCATAGGCCAGCGTCTTATCCTATTTATGTGCAAGGCCATGTTCTTATTTTTTCATATGCTGGATTTTATTTTTCTTATAAAGTCAGGCCATGGTAGGGCGCCTGGGTGGCTCAGTTGGTTGAGCGTCCGACTTCGGCTCAGGTCATGATCTCGCAGTCTGTGGGTTCGAGCCCCGTGTCTGGCTCTGTGCTGACAGCTCAGAACCTGGAGCCTGCTTTGGATTCTGCCCCTCCCCTGCTCTGCCCCTCCCCTGCTCATGCTATGTCTCTCTGTCAAAAATAAATAAACATTAAAAAAAATTTTTAAAAAAGTCAGGCCATGGTGCAGGTAAGATGTATTAAGCTAAGGAAGGTGGAAAGCAAAGTTTAGTTATGAAGAAGTGAGAATGTTTGGAATTTTTCTGAGATGTTACCAACGACTAACAGTACCGTCTTAAGAACTAGATGGCAATTTCCATTCAGCATTTCCTTGATTTTCTAAGATTTTAAGGTTCTTAACATTTTCTTAATTATAGAATTAATTAGCATGTTAATGGAAAAATCATTAGATGGCAGAATTCATAAAGCCTGTGTTTTTACAAACCACTATTTGCACAACAGAGCACTGCAGTTTTAATTACAGTCAATAGAGCAATTGGGCCAAACTGTACTCTGTTCCTAGATTGTGAGAACTCACATGTCTCTTATCTTTTTGACTGGTTATCTTTTTGCACAGAGATGGCTATTTTCCTTAGAAATTTCCCAAACTATAAAGATAGGTTGGAGAATTTGGAGCCTGGAGTTGCTTGGCCTTTTTCAGTATTCTTTTCTTCTTACTTTTTACTACCGCATCTCAGGCATGCCTTTGTATATTAGCAAAGGAATCAAAAGCCCTAATGTTCTCTGCAGTATCCTTTTCTTTCTCCTTCACTGTCTGGATTCTTGGTTGTTGGGTACCTGCCCCCACTGCTGGTGGACATGAGCAACCACATCCAAGGGGACCGTGTCTGGCATCAACTTTACCTTTATTTACACTTGGCTGTCTAGTTTGCTGTGCAGACTCAGCATGGGGGATTATGCAGCCCTTCTCTGACCATAAGGGTTTGTTGCCACACAGTATTGTAAGATGTCATATAATTATGTATCATAATTTCTGCCTTTTTTTCGTACTTGATTCTACTGAAATTATACCTGCCTCCTCCTCCCTATTATCAAGGTCTCTTGGCTAGAAATCATGCCACTTCCAGCTTTCTGAAGATGGTGGAGAGGAGAAGGGAATGTGTCTAATAAAGCTACATTATTTGGAGAGGAACATTCATTTAGTTGGCCATGATATAATTTCCAGTTGGTAATCTTTTCAACCAATCAACCTGAAATTAAAACTAAAAATGTAATAAGCTTTCTTATCTCTATATGTTTCAATTTTCAGCTTCTCCAGTGAGCTGGAGATATAGATAGGAGGCACACATTCCGTTTGTTATACTTGATTGATGAACCCTTGTTTGCTGCATTTAACTTTTAAAGTAGATAACCTTGACAGAATTCTACATTTTTCTAAAATTAAAACTCCATAATACACTCATTCCCATGACCAGTCTCTATTTTTATCAAGGTAGCTATTGCTCACCTTGCCATTAAAATGACTAAGCGAACTGTTAACTCTCTTATTTGTACGTCATAGACCGTTGATGCCCTGGAACATGTTCTTTCAGCCCAAATGCCATTCCTCTGTATATTCATGTAGTTTATATGCATGTGGCTCTACCACTATTCTGTTTTGTTTTCAATTTTTCCCACTATCTTTTTTATTGTGGTAAAACACACATGCTCTAAAATTTACCATCTCAACCAGCTTTAAGTCTACGGCTCAGTGGTAAGTATTCTCACATTGCTTTACAACTGATCTCCAGATATTTTCATCTTGCAACCCTGAAGATCTGTACCTACTGAACATTAATTCCCCAACCTCCTATCTTTTGCGCATGGTGACCAACCACCTTTCTGCTTGCCATTTCTATCATTTTGACTGTTTTAGATATTTCATATGAGTGGAATTACACAGTATTTATCCTTTTGTGACTGGCTAATTTCACTTAGTAAAATGTTCATGTTGTAGCATGTGACAGGATTTCCTTCTTTTATAAAGCCACTTAATATAATGGAATCATTATATGTAGATAGTATGTTTTCTTTATCCACTCATTTATCAGTGGATAGTTATTAGTTATTGTGAATAATTCTGGGATTAACATAGATAGGCAGACATCTCTTCAAGATCTTGCTTTGAATTCTTTTGGATATATACCCAAGGAGTGGGCTCACTGGGTTACAGGGTAGTTCTATTTTAAATTTTTTGAGGAACCCCTGTACTCTTTTCCATAATAGCCGCTCCATTTTACATTCCCACAAACAGTGTACAAGGGCTCCAATTTTCCACATTCTCTCGAACACTTGTTATTTTCTGTTCTTGGATATGAACTGATATCCTATTGTAGTTTTGATTTATATTTATTTTATGATTAGTGATGTGGAACAATCTTTTCATATGCTCGTTGGTGATTCATACATCATTTGGGGGGGATTATTTATTCAAGTCCTTTGCTTTTTTTTTTTAATCAAGTTATTTGTTTTGTTGTTGTTGAGTTGTAGAAATTCCTTAAATATTCTGGATATTAACTTCTTATTATATCTATGATTAACAAATATTTTCTATTATTCTGTAGGTTGATTGCCTTTTCACTCTATTGTTTCCTTGGATGCATAGAAGTTTTTAGTTTTATTTTTGCTTTTGTTGCCTGTTTTCTTGATGTCATGTCTAATAAATCATTGTACAATACAGTGTCCTGAAGCTTTCTCTGTATGTTTTCTTCTAGGAGGTTTATAGCTCTAGTGCTTATGTTTAGGTCTTTAACCCACTTTGAATTAATTTTTGTATATGTTTAAGATAAGGGTCCAACTTCATTTTGTATCCAATTTTCCCAGCACCGTTTGTTGATTATGTAGTCTTTCCCCATTGTGTAGTCCTGGCATTGTCTATTCGGGGTCCTTTGTGATTCCTTATGAATTTTAGATAATTTTTATATTTCTGCAAAAAAATGTTATTAGGTTTTTGACAGGAATTTCTTTGAATCTGTAGATTGCTTTGGGTAGCATAGACATTTTAACAGTATTAAGTCTCCCACCCCGTGGATATGGGATATCTTTGATATGGGATATCCCATTTCTTTGAGTGCTGTTTTGTACTTTTCAGTGTATGAGTCTTTCACCTCCTTGTTTAAGCGTATTCCTAAGCTTTTTATCATTTTCATGCCCTATAGTAAATTATATTCTTAATTCCCTTTTTGGATTGCTCATTGTTAATGTACAGAAACACAACTGAATTTTGTATGTTAATTTTGTATCCTGAAACTCTGCTGAAATTGTTTATTAGTTGTAACAGTCCCCTCCCATCCCTCCCCAGTGGAATCTTTTGAGTTCTGTGCATATAAGGTCATGTCATCTCTTAACAGAGATAATTTCACTTCTTTTCCAATTTGGAAGCCATAAAAATTAGGTAAGGAAAAAAAAATGACTTCCAAATAACAGTGATGAGGGTGGGCATCGTTGCCTTGCTCCTAATCTTAGAGAGAGTTTTCATTTTTTTACTATTGAGTATGATGTTAACTGTGATATGGATTTTATTATGTTGATATAGTTTCCTTTTATTCCTAGTTTTCTGAGTATTTTTATCATGAAAGGATGTTGAATTTTGTCACATGTATTTTCTGTATCATTTGAGATGATCAGGGGTTTTTTATGTTTATCTTGCTTGTATAGCGTATTGCATTGATTGATTTTTGTATGTTGAAACATCCTTGCATTCCGCATATAAATTCCAGTTGGTCATGGTGTATAATCCTTTTAATGTGCCATTGAATCAGACTTACTAGTATTTTGTTGTGGATTTTTGCATCACTGTTCATCAAGTATACTGATCTATTGTTTTCTTATCGTGTCTTTGTCTGGTTTTGGTATCAGAGTAATAGTGGCCTCATAGAATGAGTTTTGAAATGTTCTCTCCACATCAATTCTTTGGAAGAATTTGAGGAGGATTGGTGTTAATTCTTTAACTGCTTAGTTGAATTCTCCAGGGGAGCCATCTTGTCCTGGGCTTTTATTTTTTAGGAGTTTTTGATTGCTGTTTCAATCTCCTTAAACATCTGCACATTTGTTTAAATTTAGTGACACAGTTGTCTTGATTTCCCCTCCCTCCTAAACAACACACATATTGTGTTGATATTGCTGGTGAAGGAAAGGAATATGACATTACTCCTTTAAAAATGTAAGAGTGTAAAATAATTTAGGAATGCTAGGTAGAATATTGTGTTTCTTCTACAACTCTCGAGTCTCATTTCTTTCTGCAAATAGCTTTTGATCAACTTTACCACGAAAACAAACAAGCAAACTACAACAAGAAAAATCAGGCAAAATATCTCTCCACTTTCACAGTCTCCTTAGTGCTGCATTTGCTTGTGTACATGTTATTCCTTCCTTCCTCCCATGTCTGAGGCATGTAAGAGTGTAAAATAATTTAGGAATGCTAGGTAGAATATTGTGTTTCTTCTACAACTCTCGAGTCTCATTTCTTTCTGCAAATAGCTTTTGATCAACTTTACCACGAAAACAAACAAGCAAACTACAACAAGAAAAATCAGGCAAAATATCTCTCCACTTTCACAGTCTCCTTAGTGCTGCATTTGCTTGTGTACATGTTATTCCTTCCTTCCTCCCATGTCTGAGGCAGGTAGGTCCCTCCTACTGTTTTGGTCTCATCTCTTCCCTTGAACTTTCCATTCTGATAATTTCTCTTGGTTCACTTCCTTTCCAATAAGTAGTCCTTCTCTCCTCTTATATTGGCTCTGTTTCCTTGTCCCTTTTTCTACATCTCTTAAAAAATGCTTTTCTCTTCAACCTTGTTTACCTTTATTCACTGAAGGTATTTCTAAATTCTCCTCTACCACTCACTTGTCAGTTTACATAAACCAGCTACATAAACCTTGTGAACCTTTATTTTCTTGATTTAAAATAAAGACAAAAACAACAATAATAATGATAATATCTCCCTTAAATAGTTGGAATTGTAAAGGTTATCACACACATATGTGTTGATCTTGACCTTCCTAGATATCTCTGAGGTATTTGGAGTATTTTCTTCCTAGAAATTGTTTTCTCTCTTGAAAAAAATTTTTTTTTCATTTTTCATTTTCATCCTACATCTCTGGCCATTTCTTTTTTCTTTTTGATAAGCTCATTTCCTTCACTCGCCTTTTAGTCTTTATTCCTCAAGCATCGGCCTTTAGCTCTAGTCTCCCTGTACTTTGTCTGAGCTCTTCTACTCAGAATCATAGGTACATTTTTAATATTCATTTTTGGTTCAAAATATATACATGGGAGATATACATATGCATTTCCAAATTTATTCTGAAATCCAGACATGCTTATGGCCTGCAGATCTCCCTGGATGCTACAAAATCACTTCAAACTCATTTGGTCCAAACTGGTGCTCAGCAGCAGCTTGCTGAGAACCTTTTAGGTCCATTTCTATGAATTTCTGTGAGATCTTCTTGGCCATACTTTTTGTGTTAATAAAAATGTCCTTATCCCAGCCCACCACTCCCTAATTCCCTTTCCCTTATCTCTGTCTTAAATGTTCCTATTTTTCTCCTTGTTTCTCAAATGCATTGCTATCCTGTTCTTAAATGATCTCATCTCCAACTTTTGAACTGGTTCCAAGTTATCATTATAAAACACAAACAAAACTGCTTCTGAAACTTTGCTGCTTAAAATATTCTACCAGTTTTAGGATAAAAGGATAAAATCTGAATTCCTTTGTACACCAGAAAGATTCTTTGTGATTTGTCTTCTGCCTCGGCTTTATAGTCTGTCATCTATCCCATATATTTTTAATAATTTTTAAAATTGAAGTATCATTAATATACTGTGCTGTATTAGTTTCAAGTGTACAATATAATGATTCAACAATTTTATCCATTTCTCAGTGCTCATCAAGATAAATATGCTCTTAATCTCCTTTATCTATTTCACCCATGCCCTTACCTCCCTCCCTCCCTGTAGCTACACATTTGTTCTCTGGATTTAAGAGTCTTTTTTCATTTGCTTGTTTGTCTCTTTTTTTCTTTGTTTATTTACCTCATTCCTTAAATTCCAAATATTAGTGAAATCATATGCTATTTGTCTTTCTCTGGCTGACTAATTTCACTTGGCATTACCCTATATATCCACCCATGTTGTTACAGATGGTAAGATTTCATTCTTTTTATGGCTTAGTAATACTTGATTGTGTCTTTAACCATTCATCTGTTGATGGACACTTGGGTTGCAACATTATTTACAATAGCTAAGATATGGAAATAAGCCATCACATACAATTTTGAGCAATATGGGACTATTTGTCCTTCCAGCAAAGTGAATATCTCTTACTTACTAGTTTTTTTCCCCTCTCCCTCTCATCTGTCCTTCTTCTTCTTCCCCTTATTCTCTCTCTCCCTTCCTCCTCCCCCTTCTTGACTTTGTGACTTTTTTTTTCTGACTTTTTCTCTGTTCTCTACATAATTAGCTTGTTTTAATCTTTTAAGAACAGCAGAAACACCCCCGGCTCTGTGAGCTCTGTCCTGATCATCATCACCTTACACACCTAGACACTTGGTTAGAAGAGGTTTCCTCCACTGGGCACTCAGGTATCCTCCCTTCTGGGGGAGTTGTCTTCTCATTGTTATGCTGCCAATACATGGTTCGAGTTTCAGGCAAATTGACTTCTGGAATACTAACAAGAGGATTTTCTTCTACTGCTATCCAACTAGAACATATATCTTTTGACATTTAGATAATGTTGAGGGATCCTTATTAAATAATTGGCTTCAGAGATGAAGCCCTTGTTCAAAGTGTTGAACAGATAAATTTAGCTGTGTAAGTAGCAAAGAGCTTAAGTTTGTCAAACTGTAGGGCATTTCATTAGCATTTCTGAGGAACAGGTGTTTCTTTCTGAGAAAGGTTGACTTGATCATAGTAAATTTTGCCTCTAGGGATGCAAGTCCACCTTGGGTCAAAGAACTAAGAGTGTAAATAGTCAGGACTGACTGTTGGCAGACACTGATAGGGGACAACCAGTGCTTAGAAATGCAAGAATGTTGACAGGAGTAGAGATTTTCCAGATCAATTTTTGACACCAGTTATTTCAATGTAATTGTTTCTTTTTCTTAAGGAGTCACCAAGTTAAAGCCCTTCTAATTGTCTGTCAAGACACATTGGATTATATCCATTCTTATCATGGGAATCCTCTCCAGGCCAGGAGATTGGGAGGGAGAAGAAGAGAGGAGTTTTGTACATGTTTTTTCTTCTGGAAGTCAGCCTCAATTTGATTTTTCAGTACATTGCTTATAGTTGTATAGTTTTTAATATTTTGAAAGCATTTGAATAGCATTTTTTTTCAGTATAACCTGCTACATCCTACTTTTTGGCATTATTATAAACTGATTTATAATCCTCTGTTAACAAGATTATATGACTATATCCCTGGCATACCCCAAAGAATATATATTTAATAATCTGGGTTTGAAGAGGCATTCTTTTTTAAAAAAAAAATTATGTTTTTATTTATTTTTGGGAGAGAGAGAGACAGGGCATGAACAGGGGAGGGGCAGAGACAGAGGGAGACACAGAATCCGAAGCAGGCTCCAGGCTCCGAACTGTCAGCACAGACCCCGACGCTGGTCTCAAACTCATCAACTGTGAGATCATGACCTGAACCAAAGTCGGACACCCAACCGACTGAGCCACCCAGGTGCCCCTGAGGAGGCATTCTTGATATGAAAAAGGTACCCATTTCTTTTGTTACTGATTGGACAGAAAATAACCATGTTTTCCATATAAATTAAATCCCCAGGGTTCATCATTGAATTATATGCTTCTTATTTTAATTTGAGGAAGTCTAGTAATTTAAGTTTCATTCAGATAAAAGACAAATATTTTTTAAAAGAAATAAATAAAAACAAGTTTATTACAGATTTTGAGGAGCCCAACTCAAATATATTTACAGAGTAGGTTGATAGAAGAGTCATAAAATGTAATGCATGCAAAAAGAAAAATAAGCTATTGAAAAAAATCACACTTATCTTTTTTATCCTTTATTGTAATCAGAAAAAAATCATGAAAATTGTTCTATAAACATGAGTGAGCTAAAAAATATTACCAGAGTATTAGTTACTAGAGAAACAGAAATGAAATTTGGAAATGAGATTTATCATGTTCTCACTTTAATTTGTACTCCTGCTGTACTGTAAATGTAATAACCATCAACATGAAAAATGTAACAGATTGATAATACCATTGAGTTTTAATTAAACCACTGAAATGAAAAGGACCCAGATGGATAACTGGGAAATGTAGTTATCCTTTATGAAATGTGCTGGATTGCCCGTTTATTCTGTTTTCTTATAAATTAATGCTCTGCCAAAAATAGTGTCCTATCAGAAGATTTAGTAAACATTAATCATTTAAGTTTATAAAACATATGGTTGCTTTGGTTTTTTCAATTTAGTTTTGAAACACTTATCGCTCCAAATCAGCAGTTGTTCGCTTTCCTGATTCCTTCCTGCTATGACTTCCCATTTCTGCAATTTTCTACATAAATAGAACCATAGAACTAGAGTATGTATAGTTTGTTTTTCTATAAAGCATTGGTGTGATCTGTTTGCTTTAGAATGCCAGATTTGTGGAGTTCCCCGGGTGGCTCAGTTGGTTAAGTGTCTGACTTTGGCTCAGGTCATGATCTCACAGTCTGTGAGTTTGAGCCCCAAGTAGGATCTCTGCTGTCAGCACAAATCCTGCTTTGAATCCTCTGTCTCCCTCCCTCCCTGCCCCTCTCGGGCTAGTGTGCTCTCTCTCTCTCAAAACTAAATAAATGTTTAATAATCAAAAGAATGCCAGATTTGTAAATCTAAGTTTTAGGACATTTTAGGTTCTGTGAATTCATGAATTAAAAAAGAAAAAGAAAGGACACCTTAAGAAGCCACTCCTTTGGAAAGTTTTCAGCACTCCTGAAAATAGCAACCACTGACAGTGGTTCAGTTAAGACATGAAGCAGTGGTGTTTTTCTTATCAGCTTGATGTTAAGGATGAATTGTCTACTTAGGATTCGGGAGCATCCCATCTGAAGACCTTACTGAACACCCTGTAAGGTGTTCAGATGTTTTCAGAAAAGTGGTCACTAGAGTTCACAATGACAGACCGCTGATTTTTTGTGAACAAAAGCACCAGGTCACCCCTGTGGGAGAGTTCTGGTTGTAAATGTGCAGATTTCCAGTTTCTGACTCCCTCTATGTCACGTGAAGGGCATCTGAAGATGACCTTTATCCAGTAGCAGAACTGGACTTACATGTTGAATTGGAAACATAACATTTTCATGACAGCTACAGAGAAATGAGATGGATGAGTTTAATCAAAGAACAATTCTGTGTGTTTTTATCTTAGGGTTAACTTTGTAGGATATCCAAGTTTTCTGTTTGCAAATGGCACGAAAATCAAGTGTTTGTTGTTGAGGGCCCATTATGCCTGGCATTCTGAGGACAATGTCCCTAAGGAAGATGTCTGGGAGGAAGATGGCTCTGTGATGTGCCTGTGCTCTCCAGCACTTACAGCTGAAGTGTAGAGATAGCAAAACAAATAGGAAATAGGAAATTATTATAAAATCGATTCTACCTGAGTGCTATAAGAATTCAAGAATGGGTGGGATCAGTATGAGTTGCCTATAAAAAATAGGACAACATTAGAACATTAGTTTGTCGTGGATGATTGGAATTTGGAAATGGGAGAGTAGACCATTTTAACTAATGAGCTTAACATAATGGGAGACCTGGGGGAAAAATGATTGTGATGAGACAGGGAATGTTAAGTATCCAAGAAGAATGGCTCAGCTTAAGGAATAGATGCAGATAAGGTTGGCTGGACAAGGGAGGTCCAGGCATTGAGGTACTTCAAAGCTAAGTGGCAGAGATTAGATCTTTTATGACAGGACACACAAAACCAATGTTTGTTCTTGAGCCGAGAAGTAATCTGAAAGGACAGTGGTGGAAAGGTGAATCTGGAAGTGGTACCCAGCTAGGAAAATAAGATGGTTGAGGTATTATTATAAGATATTTGAGGCATGAAACATGATTAGGAACTTAAAAAAATTAACTCTGGAGAGTGAAGAATCCAAGATGTGGACATGGTGTTTGTATAGTGCAGCCTCTGTATCTGCTTAGGATGCCTGCCCAGCCTCTTTTGGCTGAGGCCTTTTGCCCTGCTCATGTTGGTTCACTATAGTACTACACACCCCAGGGCAGAGTGATCTGTCTTATGACAGCCATTTAACTCAATGTAAGCCAGTAAAAGGGTTTTCCAGAAATTGTTCTGATTTTTCTAGTTAGAGGAGCCCTATTTTCCCTTCTGTCATGAAGCCATAAAGATACAAGACCAGATCTGCCTGCCAGTATTGTTAGAGCTTCATGCAACAAGCCTGAGAGAGTAAAGCCAGCATGCACAAGGACGTAGTGATAAGATCGGTGACTAGGGGGTTGGAGGGAAATATATGTGTGTGAATGTATATGCATGTGTATATGTATATGTATATGTCTGTGTGCATACATATATGTGTACATTAGTACAGCCCTAGAATATAAGCCTTACTAGCTGCATTTTGCAGATGAGGAAAATCATTGCTCAGAAAACCTAGCAATTTCGTCAAGGTTAAATAGGTAGATGGTAGATTGCCAATCAAAGCCTGAGTTCATCTGGTTCCAAACTAGTGTTCTTTTCTCTTTATGAGGCTGCCTCTCGTCATGGTCTTAGGGGGTCATGATCAGATTAAATGCTAATTATATTAATTGTCCTTACCTGGTCTTTCTTTTATGCTGCAAGTGTCTGTTCTCAGCAAGCATAGCCCTTGTAGCTCTGCTCTGTTCTGTAGGAGGGAGACATGTTCTCCACATCTGTGTGATCCTCAGTGATATAAAACATGGGGAACTTTTCTCTCTAGGAAGTGTCACAAAGAGTGTTTAGTCAAACACTAGCCAATAAAATCTGTATTATCTATAGTATAGTCTATAAAATGTTCCAGGTTAATAGTGAAAAAAGTAGAATGTTTTGTTGCCCAAAACAAAAATCAAAATTAAACTAGGACTAGCTTTTAATGTATAACACTTGTAATATATAGGAATATTTAGTTAAAGGGTTTTAAAAGATGGGGAAAACATTTGTGGAGATTTCAGATGATATTTTGGACACCTATCAAATTATTTAATGTAGACACTAATAGTCCCAACATTTTTTTCAATTACATTTAATGTAGATTTACAGAGTCTAACATTTTTAAAAATTGCACTTAATGTAGATACTGCTGGTCCTGATATTTTCAATTGCATTTGTGACTTTCCTTTTTGTTGATATAGTTACATCTCATTTATGCCTCTGGTATAATTTTCTAAAGTACTGTCATTAGAAATAATAGTTATTAGTGATGATTTACCTGAATCCTAAACTCTTAATCCATTTTTAACTTATTATGGAGATCAAAGAATGAGATAGAAAGAAGGGTAAGGAGAGAGAAAATTGTTTTCCTAAAGGAAGTAACTAAAAGTTGGAAGAGATACAGAAGCTGAAACATGGAGAGTTGGATATGTGAATAAATCTGAAAACTGATTCCTTGGGTCAGGCAGGAAGATATGGAAACAGTGAAAATACACTGTGAGTTTATACAGCTGGGGAGAAATAAGGTTGTAAGGAAGCAAAGGGGAGCAGGAGTTTCTCATTCAAACCACCAGGGGGTGGTAATGTCACGGAGACATCTGCAGGGCACCAGAGGCTGTAGGGCTGACCCTGTAGATCAAGCATTAGTAACACTGAGAATGGTTAAAAGAAGGGAAAAGTGATTGATATATGTCATTCTAGTTTCTGTTACTCAGGGAATATCTTAGTATCAGATGTTACTCAGGGGATAACCACTCCATTTATAGATGATCTGTTGTTTTTTGGTTGAACATTTGAGTATTTTGTTATTTTTTAAATACATTCTCAAGTTGGTTGACTCAAAAATAAAAGGTAAGCTCCGATGTATGTACTCACTAGTAGATAATTACTACTACTAGCTGTCATAGAAAATTATTGGTTAGTTAAAACTTTAACTGGATTTTGTATAATTGATAGATTTTAATTATATTATTCTCATTTCTGTAATCAGTCTTTCTCTCATTCTCTTTCTTTCTTTCTTTCTCTCTCTCTCCACTCTGACCCTCCCATCCTTCAGCATTATCACAGAAATGAAGTGTCTTACTCTCTTTTCATATTCTAATGCTGAATTGTATTGACCTAATTGATAGTGAACCTAATTGAAAATTTTAACCAATTTCTAATCTTTTCTGATCTAAAGTGGGAAGTAAATAAGAAACAAGTGTGAAACTATATAGATCTTCCAAATCCATAGCTATTTAGGTTGTGCTATTAACTGAGGTTCCCAAGCTAGAAGTGTATTAATTTCTCCCTCTTTGCAGTTACATCAACTCAGAAATTCAGACAGTTTGTCAAGTAGCTTTTCCCTACAAGCCATGTTCATGTAAAAAGCATTAGTCTAAAATCCACAAAGTAGCGTACAAAGTTAGAAAAATCAATCCAGTAGTCCCCCCCCCCCCCCGCCTTATTCTCAGGGGATATATTCCAAGACCCTGTGGATGCCTGAAACCACAGATAGTGCTGAACGTTATATACTATGTTTCTTCATATTCATACATGCCTATGATAAACTCTAATTTATAAATTAGCATAGTAAGAGACTAACAATAATTAATAAATAATAACAATTATGACAATATACGATAATAAAAATTATGTGAATGTGGTCACTCTCTCAAAGTATCTTATGTCCTATTTTCTTCCTCTTCTTGTGATGATGTGAGATGATAAAATGCTTACGGAATGAGATGAAATGAGGTGAATGACATGGGTGGCACTGTGACGTAGTGTTAGGCTACTACTGACCTTCTGACCTTATATCAGAAGAAGGATTATCTGCTTCTGAACTGAGGTTGACCTTGGGGAACTGGAATTGTGGAAAGCGAAACCACGGATAAGGGAGGCTACTGTATTTTATTGGTTTCAAACCTTTAATCTACTTCCTCCTGATTTTTTTTTTCAGAAAATGTTTTGTAGTAAACATTGATTTAAAGCTTTCCAAACATTGGTGATCGATAATTGTTTTCTAGTCACTGAAGAATTCATTAACTTCTATACTTCCTGCATTGCCACATATTCTTATTGAATTCTCTTCTAATCGCCACATTATTCTTGGCTGAAAACACATTAGCTATAAAAATTCATGAAATGAGAAACATAACATTATAAAGACTTTGTTTAGGTATAGTAGTTAATGGATTGTGCAGAACAGTGGAACACTCATTTCGAGTAAAACTAAATTTATATCTTCCATTGTTTTACACTTAAACATGGGTAACTTCACTGCTTTATCATTGCATAAACAAATTATTACCAAATGAATTTGTGGACCCACATAATTTTTACTTGTCTGGCAAGATGTAGGAATCTTAGCACCTTCTGTAGACAAAGATAGACAACAGTTGTATATGCATTAGGGCTTATTTATTTTGAATAAAAATAGATTATTGGTCAGCATTAACTTGAGAAATAAATGTAGTGTATCAAAAAGAAATTTGGCATACCTAATTCATTTTAGTATGTTAGCATATAGTTTCCCTTTTCTTCTGGGTGCATGTTAAACTGTAATCATTTTAGCCTATCTCAAAATTTCTACTATTTCATTCTATAAAAATGCTAAGTCATGGGGCACCTGAGTGGCTCAGTCAGCTGAGCGTCTGACTTTGGTTCAGGTCATGATCTCACGGTTTATGGGTTTGGGCCCTGCTTTGGGCTCTGTGCTGACAGCTCAGAGCCTGGAGCTGCTCGGGTTCTGTGTCTCCCTCTCTCTCTGCCCCTCCCCCACTCATGCTCTGTCTCATTCTCTCTCTGTCTCAAAAATAAATAAACATGTAAAAAAATGCTAAGTCATTCACATTTATCTTTTTATTCCTAAATCACATCACAATTTTAGTTAGTGTGCAGACAAGGGAATACTAACATAAAATTCATTATATCTAGACATTCAAGAAACTTCAAAAATGAAGATGAATGTGAAAGATGTTTGCATGCTTCCAAGATAAAACGGCAGCATTTATGCAGAATATGATCATGAGAATAGGCTCATGGATGAGAAGGCAATTAGAGGTACACATTCACACTTAAAAGCATCCAAAGGCTTTTAAGAAATGATTCAAATATAACACTTTCTTCTTTTCCAACTTCGGGTGCTGTTTGTACTTACCTACAACTCTGCTCATTCTCCCTTTGGAACATTTCTTGCTAGGCTTGCGTCAGACAGACCTGCTTGAACATTGATTTCACTACCTCCTAGCGATGGGGAAAATTACTACACTTTCCTGAGCCTCAGCTTTTTCATCTACATGATGGGGTCATTAAACCTGCATCATGGCATTGTGGTGGGGATTTAACGAGTGTCTGTAGAAAGTGTTCAGCACATGTCAGTAATAATAACAGTGTAGTTAAGCTATTTTTACTGTGCCATTTTTATTCTTTATAATGTAAAGGATAGAGCTAGATGGAATATATTGGATCCATCCTGAAATCCATCAATAACTAGCTACTTTAAGCCGTTCGTGTATCAACAGAATGGATGGGTTTAGGGACAAGTGTTTTTAACTTGATGGGAAATTTCTGTGGACAAAAGACAGCAGCCTCTTGAGATTCAGATACATTGTGAACTCAGTGTCATTTCTTTCATAGAGGAAATCGGATGTAACTAATATCATTTACTCTTCCCAGAGCCGTGATGAATACTAAGTGTGTTATACCTTCAAGTAAATAAGAACATGAGAGAAGAGAGGAAGGCTGTATTCTGTGGAGATTGCCTGGGCAAAGTGTGAAAGGGATAACAACAGTCATGTATTTTTTGGGTATATACAGAGATGTTTGTTAGATTTTGGAATACCTATATAAGAGATAATTGTGAAGACCTTTTAGTGACAATGATTGTCAAGCCATCTTCCGTCTCTTTTATTAACAGCTTTATTGAGATAGAATTCATATACCATTACAAATACCCATTTAAAATATTCAGTTCACTGGGTTTTAGTATATTCACAAAGTTGTCCAATCATATTCTAATTTTAAAGTTTTTGTCATCCCTCCCGAAGAAACTCCTTTTCTGTTAGTAGTCACCCCCTCCTCACCCGTAACCATAGGCAATCAGTACCCTATGTTCTTTCTCTTCCTTTATTTTTCAGCCTTTCTCCTACATTTTCTCTGATTGGAATTTCTACTCCAGTGTATTCATGTTTAAGCATGGTTTTTGGTTTGCCATCTCTGCCTTTTTGTCCATCATCTGCTTTCCTCACCTTGATAAACCTGTCCCTCTCCTGTTCTTCCTATTACTCTTAGTTCAAATCTCATCTTCTCTGTAAACCTTTGCTGATATCTCGGCATTTCTGAACCTGCAGTTCTTGAATTGGCCAGAATATTTTGTACCGTCATGTGTCAAATATTCTGTTTTAAGCCAAAATCTTCTTTTAATTGCTCATATGTTGGGATTAATTTCCCAAATTAAGTACAGGATACTTAGCTTACATGTATCCTACAGACCATTTAGTGGTTCTTTGTATAGAGTTGATACTCAATACATATTAACTGTCATCTCTGTTCACTTATCTGCTTGATACAGTTGCCCCAATTGGGCTATAAGTCATCTTTGCCGCCTTAAAATCAGAGAGGTCTGCTACAGTGGATACTTCTTGTTCGGAAAAAGCTATGACTCCACTTGCAGCTGAAGAAGTCTTGAGTTTAACTATTAAAAACATAGCTGAGTAGAATAGTTGCTTAATTTAGTGATTGAGTAAATAAAATACTTGCCATAGCTGAGCACAGGGCCTCAGGTAGGTACATCCCCGATGGCAGGGCTTGTATCAGGACATACTTTGCTTTTATCCAATTTTTGTACAAGCTGAATCAAGATAGTGGAAAAATAAAAGAGGACTTTGAGACGTGGAGGAAGTCCAGAGAGTGAGACATGCAGGAAGGGGTGAGAAGTCCAACTCACTTTGACTTGGACTGCACTTTGGACTCCGCCTTTTACCTACGCTAAAGGGGGTGCTGATGTGGGTGGTCTGTGGATCACACCCAGAGACACAGGGCTCTGAGAGAATGAAGTGCCCATCACTCTAATGAGTGGAATGTGAGATTTTGAGGAGTTGGGCTTGAATAGAAGGAAAATAAGCCTGGGTCACTGACTGACAGAAAATGCTAAGCCAGGAGGGGAGGAGGAAGAGAAAGAGGCAGAACCCAGACACTGAGGAGCTGAAGGAAGAAAAAGAGCATAATTCAATTAGAGTGTATCCTGTAGTAGTGAAAGACAATCAGAGGCTTTTTTTCCTTCACTTGAAACACTAAAACTTTAATTTGATTCCATCCCATTTCTCCTCAAATATGATATTTTTTAACTCATTACATGTATGTATATGTATATACATATGTGTGTGTGTATTATATGTATGTAATATATATTTTTCATACATTTTTTGTGTGTTTGGCTTTTATTCAGGCACTTGTGGTACACAGGATCTGAAATAAATGTTCTTTTCATTTAGATAATGTAATGTTCTCTGCTTTTGTTGTGGTAAAGATCAGACTTTGTATTGAGACACATTTTTCCTTTTTTGTAGCACAGTGCATCACTGGGAAGGTTGTTATTTGATGCTTCAATGTGTGGACAGAGCTTTTGAAAAGAAAAATAAGATGAGGAACCAAACTGATGAATTTCCATTGTGTCCATGTCTGTAACAGAGTAATTTGATGAATAAACCAATCTGACTTTGTGTGGCATAACAGAGGTGACTGCCAAAATGGGCAAAAAAAAAAAAAAAAAAAAAAAAGAAAGGAAATAATACAACCCATACTGCCATAGAAATCAAGATACGTATATGTGACTTGGCAATAGTAATAGAAAGAATCTTATCTAATTTCTTTGCTCTTTGTTGAGTCCCTTTTGGCCACTAGCCTAGCTGGCCATGCAAAACAAGATTCCATGGCATCTTTCCTAAATATGTCGTTTTAAGCAGATTTCAATAAAAATGAATTTCCCACCCCTTTCATTGGCTGCATCATTTGTCTGGTTATCTGAGCTTGCGTTTCTGTAGCTGGCCTTGACTCCATTCCCTCATTCACCTCCCAAGTCCAGTTAATCAAGTTATGCTGAGAATTTCTTCAAATTACCTTTTTATTTCTATTGGCACCATGCTAGCAGCAGCTGCTAGATTGTTCTCCACTCTCCTGATATATCCTTTTCTAATCAGTTCTGGAGTGGAAGATATTGGATTAATGTTCTCCAAACACAGAGGCTAATATGTTATCATGCTACCAGGATTTTTAACTTTTCCCCCCTTTACCTCTAGTTAATAGTTCCATTCACCTTCATCTGGCATACTGGCCCTTACAGCTTTCTCCCCTAATGCCCTGTGATTTTCTAATATAATTCCTGCCAAGGCGGGTCTTTCCTTTCACAGTGAATAGGGTATATGCATCCCCCATCACCAGCTATTCCCTGAGCCTTGGCTCATCTGTTTCTTCCATAAAACCTTTTTCTCTTTCTGACCAATGGCAATTACCTTTTTCTTCTCTGAGCCATTGTGTGCATACTGTCTCTTTATTATAACACTTACTATTGTGCTTTGTATACATGTCACCATCTCACTTTTGACCCCTTTGTTTCACAGACACAAATTCTGCCCTAACTCTGTTGAGCCATCTTGTCAAAGTGCAGCATCTATTACACCGGATCCCTAGGCCAGAGCATTTAGATTATTCAGTAGCACCCACCACCACTGCCGCCAACTCATCCTGAAGCACCCAGGGGTGAAGCAGAACTTTTGTTTTTTTGTATATAAAGGGCAGCAGATACTAATGTGTCTTCCTACCATCCTAGCTGGGAAGATCCTCCCTTGTATAATACTTGGGGTCTGCAAAACTAACCCTCACATAGGTTCTTTTTGATATAGCCTTCGTGTTTATAATTACATGCAGCTAAGGGAAGGTCTTTATTCTAGCAGGGAAAAAAATTGAAAGCTCTGTTATTTTCTATTTAGTATGTTTTTGGTTATTTCTGCTTTGAAAGGTGAAAAGAGAGAAGTGAGAAGTGACACAGACATGGGCAGACAGAAATATTTGATCAACTGAAATAAGTGCAATATTACAGTATGCAGTCTGTGATATATTAGGTATCACTTTTACCTTGTTTTAAGGAATAAAAAAAAATAAGGATTTGTATTAACGGCTCACCCTGATCAGAGATTATCCAATTTGGAGAATATTTTGGTTTATCTCTCTCTTCCTTCTTTCTGTCTTATCCTCCATCATTTCCTTAAGAAGATGCATTTCCATTAAATGGCATGTGAGGGAACAAAAGAAGTGAAATCCTTCTTTGGTTATTAATTCTATGATGTATGCATTAGATTGAACTATCATACTGAACTATTAATATCTATACACATGTGGGATTTCTTTAGATCACTTTTTATATGATTTTGGCTCTGCATTTAATAATTGCACATTTTTCTCTATCATTTTTTTCTGTCCTGAAAATGTGACACCCCAATTTAAGCCATCCTACAAGTATGTCTCTCCCTGCCATGTTCTAAGTTACTCAGCAGGCAGCTGCTGAGAATGTCCTGCAGGCATATCATAGGATGTGTCCAAAATAAGTTCTGTCACCTCTGCCCTTTGCCTTACAATCCTGCCTTTCTCTGAATGGAGACACCATTAGCTCTCTGAGTTGACATGAATACCCTCCTCTTTCTTGTAAGTGAAATCTTATCAGTTAACAAGTCCAACTCCTTCTAACTCTATAACACTTGTTTGTTTTTAAAGACTTAACCTAGCATGGTGTGGGTCATAAAATAGAAACAGAGTGGACATTTGCTGACTAAATACAGAAGCAAAACCAGTATTCTTGCCTCCTATATCACAGATTGAATTTCTTAGAAATGTACATAGTGCACACTGTGTCCTGCTCACAAACCTTCAGGAACTCCTCATTCTCTCTAGAAACACCTATATTCCTTAGCCTGCAGGCAAGCCTCTTACCATCTAGATACAGCATAATGTAGAATTCTTGTATCTCATTACTTTCCCAGTAGACAATCCTGACTTCTCAAGGTTGGCCAAAGAGCACCACAGCTCCCATACTTCTTTTTCTTTGCTCATGCTGCTCTCTCCCTTCCGACACCACACTTCAAAATGCCAGGATTTTCCCCACCATTATTTCCTGATACAAATGCTCTTGTCGCTAAGGACACTCCTCTAGTTTCAGCCAACTTGAAATAATGTTTTCCTGATACTGAGTGATGTTGAGAATCTTTCCATGTGTCTGTTTGCCATCTGGATGTCTTCTTTGGAAAAGTGTCTGTTCATGTCTTCTGCCCATTTCTTCACTGGATTATTTGTTTTTCAGGTTGGAGTTTGGTGAGTTCTTTATAGATTTTGGATACTAACCCTTTATCCAATATGTCATTTGCAAATATCTTTTCCTATTCTTCTGGTTGCCTTTTAGTTTTGTTGATTGTTTTCTTTGCAGTGCAGAAGATTTTTTATCTTGATGAGGTCCCAGGAGTTCATTTTTGCTTTTAATTCCCTTCCCTTTGGAGATGTGTCGAGCAAGAAATTGCTGCAGCGGAGGTCAAAGGGTTTGTTGCCTGCTTTCTCCTCAAGGGTTTTGATGATTTCCTGTCTGTGAGAGAAATTCTTGACCTAGCATTGTAGAAAACTTGCAGACTTTGAGACTGCTCCTGAAAAACCTTGGGTTTTGTTACTACGTGATAATAATATAGATACAATTTACAATTCACAGGCTTAGAAATCATTCAGTTTTGCTAGTTGAAAAGAAGGTTTGGATGATTTACATTATTTCTGATATTTCAAATATTTTAGGACTTTATAATACTCTCTTATTTACATAGTTTAACTTTGCACAAATGCGTGATACTACAGAACTGTAGTATTAATTGAATATAATTTGAATGGGAAGAAAAGAGTAAGAAGAACATCCTGTAATGTGTTATACAAACAAAAGGAAATTGCATCATGTGTGCATTTAGTTTATGCTAGTTCAACTGTAAAACAATCTTAGTGACAATAATTTTTATAGAGAGAATAACAATGTAAGGAGTATATAAAATTCTGCCCGCTTTTCCTTCAACGGTCATCTATACTGGACTAAACCTGAGATAGGTAATTTGATTCTGCTATCTGCTGACTCATTGCCCTATAGCATTTTGCCTGTCTGGGTGATATTTTTATGTTAAAAGATAATGCATTTCTGTTTAACTTGGCCCCAGAATGAGAATCAAGTATTTCACTTGTTGCTTAGTTGAAACTGAGATCTGCTCTGAACACAAGGAAAAGCTAGCTATATTGGACTTACTGAGAGCTACTGTGTCAATAATGTGTCAGCATGAGAACTTCAAATTCATTTTCCAAGTTGCTTTTTGCTAGACACGATTTCTACCTTATGCACCTATTTTTGAACCTAATTCCTTCATAAACTGCAATGTCTGTGGCTGCATGTCTGGTTGTGAGAAGATTTGGCCTGCATGCATTTCTGAGGAACTTCTCAAACCTTATGTCTTCTTAGTTTGAATGGCCTTATGGAAAGCTGAAGCAAGTTGGTGAGCTACAGTAGTGAACATCAGCAATGATCACCAAAGATTTCCGGATCTATCCTCCTTCCCTTTTGTCAAGTGCTGTAGTCATACTTCTTGTCCTTTATGGAAGTAAGTGGTACTGAGACTTCTCCACAAATGCAAGTCTGAACTGGAGGAAAGCTTTTTGGCTTTTTAAAAAAATTAATTTAACTTTTTTTATTTTGAGGAGAGAGAGAAAAAAAAAAGAGAGGGGGGAGGGGCAGAGAGAGTCAGAGAGAGAGAGAATTCCAAGTAGGCTCTGTGGTGACAGCAGAGAGCCCAGTGCAGGGCTCGATCTCACAAACCATGAAATTATGACCTGAGCTGAAACCAAGGTTCAGTTGTTTAACTGACTGAGACACCCAGGCGCCCCTGGAGGAAAGCTTTAAAAGCAGCTGTGAGATTCTCTATATACATTATTTTCCTGCTTTAGTTTTGTGTGTGAATGGATATTGGATCCTCCTCAGCCTGATTCCCTTACTAAGAATGATGTTAGGGAAAATCCCATTTTTGTCTAAGAGTCTTTATCTAAAAGACATGCATTTTAAACTACCTAGCTTGCTATTTGAAGCCCCTGAGGTTTGGGGGATTGCTGGTTGCTGCAGCATTATTGCTGAAATCATGTTCTGCAGTGGTCATTAGTGTTGCTGCTGTGGTGGTCTGTGTATCTCACTTTGCTGGAAAAAAAAAATCTCAGCATTGTAGCAAAATCCAAGCGGGTGCGGGTAATAATAGTGGACCAGAGGTCCTCAACCCTGGCTTGTGTTAGAATCATGAATGAGTCTGAAAAAATACCATTCAAGGGACAGCTATCTCAGACTTTCTGGTTATAATTAGCCTGTGATGAGGCTTGAACATATGCATTTTAAAAAAGTTCCCAGATGATTTTAATATTCTGCCAGAGTTGTGATCCTCTAGTCCAGCAGTAAGCTGCTGGCTCTCAGACTTTATTCTTTACTATCTATCCTTGTGATCGAAGTGCCTTTCAGTGTGATTCTTTTTTTTTTTTTTTAACTTTTATTAATTTTTGAAAGATAGGGACAGAGTACAAGTGAAGGAGGGGCAGGGAGAGAGGGAGACACAGAATCTCTGAGTTGTCATCACAGAGCCTGATGCAGTGCTTGAACCCACAAACAGCAAAATTATGACCTGAGCTGAAGTTGGAAGCTTAACCGACTGAGCCACCCAGGTGCCCCAATGTGATTCTTAATACTAAGATTAAGCTCAGATGAGGTGAATTTACCCTTGATGCTGTCTGAATTATTTGATTAATCAGTAAAATCGCTCATGGAAGTTGTTACCCTCACCCCAAAATTACCACTGTGAAAAAAAACCAACAAAAAACCCCCAAAGGTTAATGGGTTCCTAGGATTCAAGTACAAATGGTGGCATTCACTATTGTTTTGCAATGGCCCCATCAAGTTGTTTCATAATTCTCTTGAGGAACACTAAAGAAAGGTTGATGGTTATGCATGGCATTCTCTTGATGTTGAAGAAAGGAACAAAGAAATAACTTCCTCCTTTGTTTCTACTCAGATTATGCTGTGTTTGGGGCATGTTTGGGAGGAAATGCAAATAAGTGGTATTTGTAGTAAAGACTACCATATCCAGTGGCTCGAGACTGAAAATACACAAACTATGTGTTTAGATGATGGAGAGGCTCCTACCATTGATTCATTCTCAGCCCTGGCATCTGCAGGGTCAGGGAGGATGGAGTGCAGGACGAAGGCTTCATGACATCCCTAATTGTAGCAGGCATGATGGACCCTACTGAGAATCGGTCTACTTGGGGATGAAACATACGCTTGAGGGTTAGCTTTTAGGAGATATGTTTATTGAGTAACTTAAAACAGGGAGACACCACAAAACATTCTTTCTTTCTTTCCTGCCATGCCTCATCTCCTTATTATTGTCTCTTCCTACCCCAATCCCTACACAGGCTCAATTTAAGTAGTTTGCTGATTAATGTGCTCTGTAAGCTTACTTAGATAAAAAATGTAAGCATAATTCTAATATAGTGAACTCTATATAGTAACATCTATTTCTTTTTATTTTTATGTCAAGAAATACTGTTAGAATTCATCGTATATATGGATTTCATTCCTGGCCAGTAGGTCTGGGAAGAAAACACAGCTAAAGTCCAGCTAGTTCTATAGTGAATAAACTAGAGGAAAAAAAAGTGGCATGAATCCAAAAGGAGACAGTAGTTATTCCAACTTCCTCTACGATTACTGTCCTTCATCCTTTGCTTTTTGTACCAGAGCTTTAGAACGGTATTTAATTAGGGAGGATGGTTTCATAGTTTTGATGGGCTTTTGAATTCACATAATTCAGATCGGCTAGTCACCAACATAATCATTGCTCCTTGGTGGTCAGAAAAAAGGAACTGTGACAATTTCAACCTAAATCATAAATCAGCTCTTCTCTCTCATTACAAATAGAGGTAACTCATCATCAAGATTTTTTTTTTAATATCCAACACATTGTAAATAAAAAGGGACCAGAAAAAAAAAATAGCACTTATATGGAACTCATTGAAGCTGCATCAACTAAACATATTCCACTGGGTCATGATATGGAAATAACTTTGGGATTTGGATTGTTCTTTGTCAAGTTAATTGTTTAAATGGGATGTTTCCTGCACTGGAATATGAGTAGTGCACTGTAGCTTCCATTTCCCACTTTCAGTAACAAATGTAAATGCACTGAGAGACAGTCTGGGTGGAAGACTTTCTTGTGTGTGAATATTGTTTTCTTGTTAGTGTAAGTTATTGAATCTCCTTTCCTAGAAATATCTGAGATGATTTAAGTACAGGCTTGTTGAGTGGCAGAGGACTAATCTTTGGAGGGTTTTTTCATCTGAGTAAGATAGCAAATCATCTAAGAGACCCAAATCCACTTTAATATTTTTACTCTTTGTGAATTACTATGTCAAATGTGTGATTTACCAGCACCTCAAAACATGTTCTCAAGGAACCTAAAATTCTTCATATATTTTATGTTGAGTGTGGTAACAAAGAGATACTATTCTTTTGTTGTCTTGACCAAGGTCTCTAGAATCAAACATGAAGACTTGAGCCCATTTCACTTTTGACCTTAGCATATGACGTTTTCCTCTCTAGAGATACTCTTGCAGAACATTAAGATAGTGGGTTACCTTCTCCCTTGTGTATATCTGAGATTTGCTATTAGTGGGAATAAAAAATTCATAAACCACTTAGAGTTATAGTTTCATATGGATTCTTCCAAAGCAAATGTTTATGGTAATTTATAACTTTAGCCAAATAACTTCAGATAAGTCACGTATCATTTAGCTAAAGCTCTACATTCCTCAAGAAAAAAAAACACCAAGGTAAATAAGTAAGTAAGTAAGTAAGCAAGTACGTAATAATATTATACTGGTAACATGGCAAGGGGTGTTGTTACTGATCCAATAAAAAGTGCCAGAATATTAAAATTAAAAAAAAAAAGTATGTGGAGGGGAAAAATAAAAAAAAGAAACATGGTTAAGATTTTGCATTTATAGTTTTTAACTTGTAGTCTGAGAGCAAAGGAACAGACAGCCTCAGGCCCCTCTGTAGAAATGAAAATTTACTCTTAGATTCATTTTGCAGGAAAGACAAACTTCTTTATTGAGCTTCAAGGCTGGCTAACTCCTTCGAAGACACAGCTGCTTAATCCGATTACTGGTTTTGAAGAACACATTAAGCTATTTTAAAGAACTACTATTTTCAGCCTTGGGAACGTCTTTTCATATTAGGCTACAATGTTTACTACCCAAGGAATAAGGGACTCCAGCAGAGAAACAGTAAGAAAGAATTGTATATCTTTATACTTCTGCTTTTCTTGTACATTTAGACAGTTATTTCTAGAGTTACTTCACTGTTATGCCACTTATGTACAAATGTATGAAAGTCATTAGTAAGGGTTCAAATGGGTCACGATTAAATGGAGCACCATAGTGGAAAGACAAATGACCCCCAGAGCCACTTCAACATCTTTGCACGTTAACTGAACATCACTTTCCTCATAAATTAATTTCATCAATCCCAAAACATGTTCACAATAAAGCCTGCAAATAAACATCTATTCTTAAAGCTCTAATAATCCCTATTCCTTAAATAGTTTTTTTAATGCTCCTCTGAGTTTCATATAGACATCATCTTGTTTTACTATGTTCACTTCTCTCTAAGTTACTGAAGATTGTCAAAATTGCCAACACTTCTAGAGTTCAAATTGAAGAAAGATTAGAGTTTCGTTTAATGACAAATGTGTCAGAAATACAGCCTTACCCAGACATAGAAGTAGTGATGTACTTTAGGATTTTATTTTACAGTCAAATTCAGATGGTTCATTCAGTTATTTACTTACACATTACTTTTTTTTTCCAATATATGAAATTTATTGTCAAATTGGTTTCCATACAACACCCAGTGCTCATCCCAAAAGGTGCCCTCCTCAATACCCATCCCCCACCCTCCCCTCCCTCCCACCCCCCATCAACCCTCAGTTTGTTCTCAGTTTTTAACAGTCTCTTATGCTTTGGCTCTCTCCCACTCTAACCTCTTTTTTTACTTACACATTACTTATTGGATTATTTATTGACGCTGCTAGGTGCTAGGAACACGGGCATGATCTCTTTAGTTGTTGAATTTGTAATATAGTAATCAGATATTTGAAAAAATATTATACTATTCATTATGGAGTCTCAATTGTGATATGTCTGCAAAAGAGAAAAATGGGCTGCTGTAGGAATGAAAGGGAGGGAGGTTAATCTGGAGTCAGGGAGGTTCTCTGAGGAGGTAATGTTTAAACTGAGATTGGAAGGAACCCATCAAAGGATAGCCAGGTGTAAAAAAGGTAGTGTTCTGCAAACTTTCCTTGATCAGCTTATCTCGTAGTGATTTCCCTCTTCATTTGCACCATTATTGTGCCTCTACATAGTGTCCCATTAGTGAATATCTTATTTTTAAGACATCACGTAAGAGCTTTCTATTCTTTGACTTATATCGTTTCTCTTGCTTCTTCTACGAGACTATAAAGGAATGCATTTCTGGGTTCTCTGCAGACTTTAGCCTGCAGTATCCAGATGTTGTGTATTTCATTAAACATTTGCATATGGTTGTTTGTAGTAGTTTCTTTGTGTTTTTCAATAGCCTCTGGGGTTAACCCATTCTGATTTTTATCACTACATTGCAATTTTGCTTTCTTAGCTATTATTATCCTTCAAATCCACATATTTGTATTGACTTTTATTGTAGGGACTCTAAGACAGTCATGGAGAGTGAAGGGAAGACCAATCATACAAAGAATGTAGATATGAGGACCACCTACTGGTGAACCTGAGTTACAGCTCTGGGGAGCTCTGCCCTGTTTGAGGTGAAAGACTTAGCAATAGAATTGTGTGCAATTTAAGGTGGTTGTCAGATAGCTGGAATATATGGGGTCACCTTGATAGAGCTGATGTATAAATGGAAATTTAGAGAACTATTGTTTACCTAGATCTTTAACTGAGTAAGTTTCAGCCTATAACATCAAATTGTTTTAACTTAATTTACAAAATTGCCTAGCTAAATTAGCCTCACTCCAGAAGGGAATTGGATTTGATATGACCAACATAATCTACTCTCTATAGATTTTTCCTATGTGTTAATAATAGCTTCCCATGCTCCTTAAAAAGGAAACTCTCAGAGAAACAGATATGCCGTCTCTAGAAATCTGGTCACAGAATCAACCATCAGAGTTCTTTAAAGTTGCAGTCTCCTTAAGAATTTTTTTGATATTAATTAGGCTTAGGATGTGAGTTTTCTTTAATCAGATTTGTCAGATTTTAAATTGGTATAAAACATTTTTAGATTGTTGTATATGAAGGATGTGAATGTAAAAGCAGAGTAAAAGTGAGGGCATTTCATTCATAGGAGACAGCAGAAAAGAGGGATGTAGAAACCACATGCTTTCATGCACATAAAAAACATTAAATTTCTTACTCTTAGGCAGTAGAAATTTAATAAATAAATCAGGCATGGAGTAAGATTAAATTTACCCTAAATTTTTTAAATATGTAAGAAAGTCAGCTGCATGAATCTTGAACTAAATCTTTGATCTCTGAGGTACTTTGCAAGGCAGACATGACTGGTTTTTAACTTCATGTCAGCAAAATAAATTATTTAGCAGCATACAATGCCAGCTTGGCCCCGAGTGAGAATGAATCTCACACTGGAAGTGGAAAACGTGGTTACATGTCTTGCAAATCTGACAGAGATGGCTTGGCTGCTTGCACCTGGGAACATGTTTCCTACTAGTCTGACCCATAGCAGCCCCACCTCCTTCTTTTATGTGGCCAAGTGTTCTCCTGTGGGTAGTGTACCATGAGAAATTTATTAGGCTTATGCCACAGTCATTTGAAGTTGGGGCCCATCTAACAACCATTGTACCTTCCTCTGGTGACAGTACCTCGAATTCCTTCTGCCTTCCTCGCAGTGTTTAGAAAAGGCTTCACTTCGGGGTCCAGATGGGATCATGTGACTTGGCCTGGCCATTGAGTGTCATTTGGTCCCAATGTTGGTTCCTTTAGTTATTTCTGGGTCTTGGGCTGGTGTTACTATCCAAGAATTGACTCTGAGATGGAATAGGGTGGAAGCTGCTGGCAGCTGTCTTGCTACCTACATGGAGGTAAAGCTGAGAGATAGACAGCTAGGTCCCAGCAGCACACTGTGAACCCAGCGTCCTGCTGTCACTACCTTAGACTTTTCAGTTACATGGGCCCAACACAATTTATTTTTTGCCTTGAGCAGTTCATTATTAGTAGTCATTATTAATATTTTCTTTTTGTAACTGACAGCAGAGTCCTGGTAAATATAGTTTCATTGGTCTAAAGCATTTCATTTTCTTTGTTATTATGTTGTGAAGAGCTTCCTGAGTTTTGTGTTTTGTGACTAGATTCAAGCACTCTATATCTGAATTAATATGGTCAAGTACATTTGAACCAAATGATAGTCCAAAGCTAGAGGCACCCCTGACTCATGATAAGACTATACTGGGATTGTGATGATTAAAGTTAATGATATTTACTCGTTGCTAACAGTGTACCTTAGGGCTGTTGGTCGCTTCAATCTGGTCACTTATTTTTCTTAGTGTCTTGAAATTAGCTATTAATGGAGATATTTATCAGTTGGCTACACAACTGAAAGTGAGGAGTATTATTTTGCATCTCTAAATCAGGATACACAAAGATCTTCAATAATTAAAATAATTGTAAGTAACAAGATGAAATTTAACAACTCTGATTTTGTATAATAGTATACAATGGTAAGACTTATCAAGCTTATATTTCTTATTAATTACAACATTTTACATACATTTACCAAAACAAATTAATGTGTTCATTTTAATTTACTTTGTGGAAATGATTTCAAATGTAATGAATGAAGAGTTAAGATAAAGATATTTTGGAATTTATTAAAATGCAAGTATTGGATACTTAATTTTTTTAATCAAAAAGCAAAAGTAGCTCTAAAGATTTCTAAAAGTAAAGATCTATAGTTGTGTCCTTCAAATAAACAGCAGACTACAGGAGGAGCACAGGATGAAGGAGATGTGTGGTTTATCAGCAGCACTGTGAAAATGATTTAGTGGTTTTAGTTGATTGCAAACACAATATGATTTAACAACCTGGTATACTGGCCAAAATGGTTAATTTGGATGCATTGATGCAATTGTAGACTGGTTTCATCTAGATACAAAAGCCCCAAACTCTGGAGGTGATAGTCACCTTTTATCCAGGGGTAATGAGGCCACCTCTGAAGAATCCATTGTTTTTGGCATTGTGCTTGGGGGATATTGACAAAAGGTGGGGCTCAGAGTGAAGGCAGAACCTGGGGAGAGCACTTGTCACTCTTCTGAGGGATTGGGATGTTTGCCTTGGGGGAATGAAGACTCACAGCAAACGAAACTGTCTTTAAATATTTGAATGATATTATGTGAGAGACTGAGTGAATTTATTCTGAGTGGCATTGGAGAGCAGAACTGGGCCTACTCTTTGGAGGCCTGTTTCAGATTACTTTAAGACTGAGGAGTCTAATAGAGCTCCCCCAAAGTGGGCTGAACTTTTTCCCATGTGGGTTTTGGATATACAAGCCTCAGACTGTGTGGTAATGCTGGTAGAGGTGATGGTGGTGGTGGTGGGAGGGGCAGTGCACCTGCCTTTTACATTCCCTCCAATCTGGGATTCTGGCAAATTCTTCAGAAGTGGAATTGGTTTCAAGTGGTATCAGTGGTAGAATCACAAGTAAACCTCAGAAATAAGGCATTCAGGGGGACTGGGTGGCTCAGCCGGTTTGGAGTTCTCATGGTTTGGGAATTCAAGCTCCACATCGGGCTTTGTGCTGACAGCTCAGAGCCTGGAGTGTGCTTTGGATTCTGTGTCTCCCTCTCTCTCTCTCTCTCTGCCCCTCCCCTGCTCATGCTGTCTCTCTCTCTCTCTCTCTCAAAAATAAAACATTAATATATACATATATATGTATATATATATGTATATACGTATATATATATATACATATATATATATATATATATATATCAGGCATTAGGGATCCTTAGCACATCCTAGAGCCAGGAGCTACTTTAATATCATATGTTTTCAGCTCAATTACTTCAGTCATTATGTGACTTTTTAAATAATCTGCTTCTTTGATAGTACTGCCTTCTTCCCCAGCTTCTACTGGTGGTTGCTTAGGGAAGTAGACACTGAAACAGCTAAGCTGCTGCTCTGTCTTGACTAGCAGCTTTGCATCCTTCAGTCCAATTTATAGCATTTGTCCCAGTAAATTACTGAAACTGCACTCTGATGTCCTGCCTTTGCTTGTCATAGAACTTGTCCTTCTCCACATTCACTGCTTCACTTTGCCCCTAAACATGGGTTTGGTAAAAGCCTACTACTTTCCACTTCTCTTAAAATTACCTGGTTGTCAAAACACTCCTCTTGTGAACTTTTTCGAATAACACATTCTATTTGGTCAGAGAAATCATCTTCAGTTTCCTTGTTGATTTTCTGGCAGGATGTGAACTTCAAGTCACTTAAAGCCATTATTGCTCTTTAGCCAAGTGTTTTTCAGCCTGAAATCTGGGTGATCAGAAATAGAATACCTAGCCAAGGGGAGCAAGGTGTTCACACCCCTACCAATTACCTCCATAAATGTATCGCAAAGATAGTGAGGTGTGCTTTTGTGCTAATTTGGTTAAAATAATTTTGACATTTATCCCTAACTAGAATTGAGGCCTGGCAAGAGAGGAACTCTGGAGGGGGGCTTCAGGGGCAGGAATCAGATATTAGGTTGAGAGAAAGAGCCAGCACAACTAGAGGAAGGCATACTTGATTCAGAGTTAACATCACACAGATTTAGAACTAAGAGCCAAAGTCTAACCATTTTGAGTTAGTGACTTCTGGGTTGTTTGTATGCAAAGTGATATTGCAGCAGATTGTGACCTGTGGATACTCATTTGAGGGCATTCAACAGAATTTATTTTCCAAATACAGGGTTTCCATGGTCTTTGTCATTGCTGGTAACAACAGGGTAGCTTTGGGACAGGAATGCCTTTAGCTCCTTTGGTTTCACTCCACCATTCTTTTCAAATGCCTTTTCTGAGAAGTGGTTTTCAAACAACAGCTTTAACCCATAGCCCCCTGTCCTACCCTCCCCATGTCAGGCCTTCCCTATCCAACAAGTTTCCTACCTTTATGGACAGAAATCTTTCAGCTGTACTTGTCGCTTAGAGTTGCACAAACAAAAGAAGGAGAATGAAAATGTAGACTTGGAGGGGGAATAAAAACCAATGGCATATTTGAAAATGTAACACCAGAAAACATAGCAAGTTCTCAGGTTAAATTTACGATTTCTGCTTCTGATGGAAATCAGTTACATTAACTTATAGGTGTTATTGGTATTTAGGTAAATAGTATTCAATATAAGTAGTAAAACTTAGAGGAGATGCCCAGAATGGATCATTCTTGGCAGAGCTTTGTGTCTTTTACTATTGAAGTCTTCAAATATATGCACGTGCAACTTGAAACAAGGTGACTCTTATTATTATGGATTTATTCTGCCTTTACCTTTATATTTAAGGAAGGTAAGTGATCATGGAGGAGGGGTGCCCATGTAGGCTATTCATGAAAGTGCACTGTGATAAGTTCCATCTTCTATAATGATGGAAGAGAATAGAAGTGTCATGCAACTTCCAGTTACTTACTATATCATCAAGGGAATCGAGAATTCAGAAAAAGGAATTTGAAAATAAAAAAAAAAGTTCTTAGATTTTGTAATGTTTGTATTTGTGGTAGGCAGAATAATGCACTATCGCCCTACCTCCAAGATAGCCATGACCTAATCTCCTGAACCTGGAATACATTATGTTAGATAGCAAAGTGCAATTCAGGTTGCAGATGGAACTAATGTTGCTGATCGGATGAACTTGAGATGGAGAGGTTATTGTGGATTTTCTGGCTGGGCCTAAGGTAATTACCAGGGTCCTTATACATGAAGGAGAGAGGCAGAAGAAGAGCTGTAATGCCCCCGATTTCGAATCCGAGAGACCACCAAGGAGCCAATACCGATGCAAACGCACGAGAGTTTATTTGAAAGCTCGAGCTTGGGCCCAAGTATACCTGACACAGCGGAGCAGGGACTTGGACCCCTAGGTTAAGAGGCGTAGCAGTTTTATGGGAGCCAGTGGCCAATGAGATTGTAACACACACAGAAAGTTGCACATTCATGTCAGTCCACATGCAGGTGGCCAATTGAATTACAATTTACCCTATAGTAACTGTTTGAACTAGCCTATCACTCTGGTCAGAATTGGCGCGCAAGTTTGGCGAGCAAAAGGCAGGGTCTACGTTCTTTGGCAGTTAGGGGTTCTGCATTCCTAAATGAGCCAGTTTCCAGTAAGGGTGTGCTCAGCGGTTTGACTAGGGTGGGGGGGTGTCTTAAGCAATAAGTAGGTCATGTGGATGTTATACATGAGATGGTGGGTGTAGCACAAAATGGAGTTAGTCTTGCTCTCCAGGGGTAGGGGATTTTTGTTAAATTCCTTAGGTCCCACAGAGCGAGGGTCAGAGTGGTGTGCATGAAGACTAGACCTGCGATTGCTGGCTTTAAAGATGGGACAGGGCCATGAGACAGGATCCCAGGCAGCCTCTGGTTGTCAAAGGCAAGGACATGGATTCCTCTCTAGAGCCTCCAGAAGGAGCAAAGGCCTGCGGACACCTTGATTTTAGCCTAGTGAGACTACTTCACACACCTGACTTGAGAATTGTTAACATACTAAATCTGTGTTGTTTTAAGCCACACAGTCTGGTCATCCGTTGCAACAGCAATAGGAAACAAATACACTATGTGTATTTATGAAAATATGTTATCTGTTTCTTCACAGTATATGGCAATAAAAATCTTAGGAGTTGAAGAAGACCTTGCTTTTGGAAACAGCAGAGTTATGGAGAGCTGGGCCTACTGTGCCCTCCTCCACAGTCAGTCTTGTGCAAAAAGGAGGAGGGCGGGGCCTCCACAGGAGGCCTCTGAAGACAAAGGAGCAGAGTCTCTGGGGACAGAGGAACAGAAGACAGGGAGGGCAGAGGAGTTCCTGGGCTTGAGAAGCCTCCTCAGGACCTTAGTGTAGAAATACTCCCAAGACAGTTGAGGAGAAATCCTGAGTGAAATGATATGAAAGTGCTATAGAAAATACGATGTATTTTTGCTGAGAAATGTAACTTAATAAAGATAAGTGATCTATTACTTTTCTTATGGAAATAACACATTTGGGGGGATATTTTTTTGCTGGCTATAAAACATACATAGTTTGCACAAAGGAACATAAAAGCTAATACTTCAAGTTTGATCATGAAATATTCATTTTTTTTTTTTATTTAAAAAAAATTTTTTTTCAACGTTTTTTATTTATTTTTGGGACAGAGAGAGACAGAGCATGAACGGGGGAGGGGCAGAGAGAGAGGGAGACACAGAATCGGAAACAGGCTCCAGGCTCTGAGCCATCAGCCCAGACAGAGCCTGACGCGGGGCTCGAACTCACGGACCGCGAGATCGTGACCTGGCTGAAGTCAGACGCTTAACCAACTGTGCCACCCAGGCGCCCCTATGAAATATTCATTTTGAAATCTGGGTTTTTGTTGTGTTACTCTTTAGTTTGCTTCAACAGAGGCCAGAGTAGAGTTTCTAATAGAATGGTAAATGGAGATTAAATTACTGGTTCTGAATATTATACATATTCCAGAGATGGAGGCAGTGGGTCAAAATACTGCTTTTTGGGGTCAGAATTACATAATTAAAGCTATGTAACAGGGATGAATGCATCAGTATTCACCATTGCTTCCCGTTCTTACTCGCTAAGGAAGACTTTGGATTGGCTTGTTTGGCATTAAACACTCCCTCACATCCCTCCCACCCCACCCCTCCATTTATTTTGCAGATCATAGTAATTAGTAAGGAAGGAAAGGAGAAGAAAAGACAATTTGTGCTGGAAAGGTTTATGATTTGCTTGAGAGAAGCTGAAGAGAATGAAGGTAATAGAAGAGGGAAATTAGAAGGAAAGAGCAGAGTCCATGCCAACCCTGTGTCACAGAGATTTTGATCAGGAGAGTCAGAAGATTCTTTCACAGCTCCTTAGTCCATTTACTCTGTCGTGTTCAAGACAACTGTTTCATGTCTTCTTTTCTTAAACCTTCAGCAAGCTCAATTCTCCTTCCACTAAGAAAGGAATTAGAATTCTCTCATCTTGTGTCAACTTGCTCCTGTGCTAGGCCTTGCTGCCCTTCCCAATGGGGTAATTGTCTGTACTTCTGTCTAGGACTGTCCCCAAAGATGCCCCACAATCCACACCCTCCTGACTTCTCAACGGTATGACTTTACTATTTCTCTTATTTTGCATCAGTAACTTTTTCCCATTCTACTTGAACATTTTCATCTTTATACCAATATTCTGTAACATCTCCCATTTCCCAACAGAACAAAAACAAAGCCATATTTCTTCTCTATATAGCTAACTTCCTCCAGAGGACTGTTTATACATGCTAGCTTTACTTCTTCACTACCCATTAATGCTTTTACTCACTCCAATTACGTGGTTTTCACAGTGCTTTTTTGAAATTGCCTTCGCTAAGGTCATCTTCCAAAATCCTATTGTCAGTTCTCTGGACTCTTATTATCTGACCTTTCATGTAACACAGTTAATATACTTTCCTCTTGACTTGATTTTGAGGACATCCTCTGTGTAGGCACTGATCTCAGTGCTGGGGCTGTGAACATTAGTCATAAATCTCTGCTCTCATGGAGTTGCTATGGGGTCAGACAGATAAGTTATATATATATATATATATATATATATATATATATATATATATATGTATGTATATGTAACATGTATGGTAATAAATGCTCCAATGCAAACAGTATGTGGAGTGCTGGAGGTGTAGTTTTGAATAAGAGGTTCAAGAAAGGTCTCACTAAGAAGATGGCATTTGGGCAAGGGTCTGAAGGAGAATGAGGAGCAGCCATGAAGAAAGTGCTTTGGGAGACAGGACACAGGCAGAACCCCCTCTTCCCAGCTGACTTCTGCCCACTTGACTTTAATGAAACTGCTTTCCAGAAATTCACCCATGACTTTTTCACTGTCATTGGCCTTTCAAAGGTCCTTTCTCTGTTCATTTGTTCTTGACGTCTCTGTTGTAGTCTTTCTTCAATCCCGTTTTTTCCCTTAAAAAAATTTTTTTTTTTATTTACTGTCCTGTTGAGATAATTTGGTTTTCCTTTGGCTTCTGATTTTTGTTTATCTTTTATTCTGTCAGAATATATCTTTTAAAAACATTTATTGTGATAATAACATTTAACATGAGATTTACTCTCTTAAAAGAAATTTTAAGTATAAATGCTACATTCTTAATTATAGGCCCAAGATTGTACAGCAGATCTCTAGGAAGTTTTCATCTTGCGTAATTGAAATGTATACATGGTTGCCAGGGGGAAATGGAGAGTTGCCAATCATAGTCAGTTTTTAATGGTTTCTTTTCTTCCTACCTGTTAAACTCATTAATTTCTTTTACTTTCTCTCTAGAATTCTTTTTCTATCTTCTTAACTCAAAGTTCTGATGGTAAATCACATGTTATTGGTGCTCAGTACATGCTTTTTCAGTACATTCGTTATAGACCTTTGTTTACCTCTCTGGCTTCAGTCCATACTTGTCTGTGCATACGTCTTCATTCTTCTGCTGACTTAACTTTTTTTCCTGTGTAAATACTCTAGTTTTCCAAGACAATGTTGGGCATTTTTGCTTGATTAGTGAGCTTCTGTTTCATTATCCAACCTGTGCTTAAAATTGAACTCCTGTCCCTCTTCAGAATCTCCCCCTCCTGGTTAACTGCTTTCTCACAGTGGTCTCAGGGATCCTGTTGTCTAGACTTCGCACTTCGGAGCTGGCTTTAGCTTTTCTCTCTTCTCCAAATCGGTCTATATTCATTCATTCTAAACAACATTTCTTCAGTCCATTCCTTTGCTTTCGTTTATATTGCCACATTTTACCTTTGGTCTGTATCTTTCTGTCTCGACTGCTTTCGTGGCATGGTCTCTGAACTGTATTCCTTACTTTTTGCTTTTCTTATCTACTGCTTAGCTGATGAAAAAAATCTGGCACCAACCTACCATTCCCATATTGTCTTTCCTGTTCCTTCAATTCTCCCTAAGACTTGTCCTCTAAATATGTTAGTAAGCACCTTCCCTCTCTGGAAACATTTTCCTCTCCCTAAGTCCTATCCATGTTTCAAGACACAGATCAATAAAAAGCCTAATTGTAAATGATTCCCTCTTTCTTCTCTTCTATCCACCTACGCATCCTTCCTTTCTCTCTCCCTCTCCTTGTGAACTCTCTATCACTCATCATCTCAGCAACTCACTTAGCCTTGTCTTTTATTTAGCTGTCATTCCCTTTATACGTGTCCTGTGTCCTTGGCTAAATTATCAGCTTCCTGGGGAACAGAATGCTGCTTATGCTTTATTGTATCCTCTGCAGTGCTCCGTATGGTACCTGGCAGGTGGGAGGTATTCAAAAAAGCATTACTTGGTTGGCTATTTGAAATAAATTTTTGCAGGAATAACATTCTAAATGAGTATGTCAAAACTAGTGGACTTCTTTACGGGAGTATTACACAGAGATGCAAAAATGGCCAAGCTGTTTGTGACACCTGCCCCCTCTTTCTCTTGCTAACTTGTTCGCCTTCCTGTATTGCCTCTCTCTACCAGTAACCTGAATATAGTCTTGAAGGCATCCTCATTTCTTTTATTTCCTTTTGTTATTATATGTAACCATTCACCAAATTCTATTAATTCCATCTCTACTGTGAGCATTCTTGGTGCCATTTCCTGCCACTTCATGGCCATGGTTCAAGATCCCAAGTGCTTTCCCTTCGTTATTGAAATAGCCCATTCCTCTGCTTCTTTCTCACAATCTTTTCTGCCTTATTCATGAATTTCAAAATATGGATGTGTTTATTTTATTTTTGTTGGTAGATATTCTTAGGGGGAAAATGCATATAAATACAGGTTTAAAGAATAATTGTGAGGTGAGCCATGATACATCAACCCAGGCCAAGAAATAGAATATTGCCTGTACCCCCGTGTGCCTCATCTTTATCATAGTCTACTCCTCCCAGCCAGAGGGAAGCAGTTTCCCTGACATTTGTAGTAATGTTACCACTGAAGATATGGATCTTCCTTGATTTGCTTCTTATACTGTACTTGTGTTCCTGAGATTCATCCATTTTGTGTCACGTTACTGTATGTCCTCCTTGCCGTATAGCAATAATTGAAGGGATATGGCTTATTTATCCATTCTGTTATTAATGGACATTTGAGGGGGTTCCATTTTTACTATTAAAAAGAGTACTGCTTTGAACATTTTATGAATGTATCATGATACAGATGTACATGAGTTTCTGCAGGGTTTTTACCTAGAGGTGGATTTGCTGGCCATGTATATCTTTAATCTATTAATGACAAGCTCTTTTCCCAAATGATTAAACCAATTTACACTTGTTTTAGCATTATATGAACATCCATATTATTCCATATTCTAATGTTGTATGGTATTATCAAGCTTTGAAAATTTTGGTTTTGTTTGTCTGTGTGTATGTGTGTGTGTGTGTGTGTGTGTGTGTGTGTGTGTGTGACAGAGAGAGAGAGAGAAAGAAAAAGAGAGAGAGAGAATAGATATGTGTTTAAAGGTGATATGTGTTTAAAGGTATCTCTTTGTAGTTTTAATTTGCATTTTCTATTACTGGCAAAGTTGAGGATCTTTTCTTTTTTATGGGCTATTTGGATTTCTTTCCTTTTTTTGTTAAATACCTTGCCCAATTGTCTATTTTGTTTTCTCTTTATTTCTTATTAACTTTAGGAATCCTTTAAATATTTCTGCAAAGAGAACTCTGTTGGCTATATATGATGCAAATGCATTTTTCTGCTATGTCTATATTTTCATTTTCTTTGTGGTATTTTTAAAAACAGAAGTTCTTAATTTTAATGTAGATAAATTTGTCAGTATTTATGACTAGGACATTTAAAACCTTGTGTAAGAAATTCTTTCCTACCCTGAGCTTATGCTGTAATGTACATGTATTATTTTATGGAAGTGTTTAATATTTAGGTTTTATTATTTCATCTTTGACAGATTTTTGTTTTAGCACTTAAAGAGATGGTGATAGCCCTTTTTTTAAGTTTATTTATTTATTTTGAGAAAGGCAGAGACAGTGCAAGCGGAGGGGTAGAGAATGAGAGAGAGAGAGAGAGAGAGAGAGAGAGAATCCCAAGCAGACTCTGCACTGCCAGTGCAGAGCCTGATGCGGGGCTTGAACCCACAAAACCATGAGATGACTTGAGCCAAAATCAAGAGTCGGATGCTTAACCAAATGAGCCACCCTGGCACCTCAAGTTGGTGATAGCCTTTTAACTCTTTTTGGTTTGCCCTCTGGTTTCTCTCACCTCCCATCTGTCTCACATTTGGCAGCCAGACCTACATTTCTAAAACAATAGCTTGAATAGTTTGTGTGTGAAAAGTATGCAGCACGTTACCCAAAACACAGTAAGAATTAACTAAATAAAAAAATACTAATACTGTTCAATTGCACAGAGAAAATAACCCAGCTTTTTACCCTAAAATTTAAGGTGCTACCTGGGTGACCCCTGTCTCCATGTACAAGTTTCCACTCACATCTTGAGCTCATGTAACTATGCCAGCCACTGACCTGCTTTCTGTTCTAGTAACAATTCTTTTTTTAAGTTTTATTTATTTATTTATTTATTTATTTATTTATTTATTTTTGAGAGAAACATAGACAGTGCAAGTAGGGGAGGGGCAGAGAGAGAGGGAGAGAGAGAGAGAATCCCAAGCAGACCCTATAATGTCAGCAGAGCCCAACACAGGGCTTGAACTCACAAAAGTATGAGATCATGACCTGAGCCAAAACCAAGAGTCTGACATGTAACAGACTGAGCCACCCAGGTGCCCCTCTAGTAACAATTCTTGCCTTGATTTCCCTAACTCTATGTCTTGGACTTTCCCCTGTCAGCTTTCCATTACCTTTTTCTCTGATTTCGACCCTCTAAAGTTCTTTATACATTGTGAATTCCAGCCCAATTTCAAAACCTTCCCAGGCTCCTTTATTGAGAAATGTCTGCTCTACACTTAGGCCACTGCATTTTGCCTCTCAGATCGAGTTAGGGAATAGCTTACCTCTCCCCATTCCAGACTTACCTCTCTGTAAGACCATGAAACATAGATTTTATTCTAAACTTAGTTATGTCAATGACTTTTGCTACAGTAGATTGTGAACTTTTTTAGAGAAAATATCTAAGTTTAATAACTTTTGAATTTTGGAGAGCTTCAAACATATGTCTTACATGTTGTGGGATCTCAAATATATATATATTTTTGAAGTAATTTGTTCATCAATTCATCCTGTTTTCCTTTCAAATGAGTTTATAACTATTACCTAATTATAAGAATAATTTTTTTGCAAAGATATTTTGTGAAAACAAGTAACAGTATAAAGGAAGGAATAAATGGAGACCTCCAGCCGTCATTTCCTGCCCTATTTCCAGAACACATCAGGTAGGATATAGAGAGGTTTTCCTTATAGAGACTGAATAACCTCAGAGGAAAGACATAGATATACCTGTATTTGGGGAACAGAGACTCTAAAAAATAAAGCAAACATAATCTAATCTCTGTAAGTGAAGCTCACCAGTTGATAAGCTTCTAATTAGCTTTTTAGTGTTTCATGTTTGATATAATTGAACAGCCAAGATCACCATGCATTTCAGGGAAAACTCCAAAACAAAAGTTGAACAAAGTTGTTACAAAACAAAAACAACCTCATACCTACAAAAGGAACTTGTAGGATACAGCAGCAATGCAGGAAAAAATAAAATATTTTTAACAATTACTATCTTGAGAGAAATAGGAGAAAATATTGAACCCAAAATACAGTATCAGGATATTTAAAAAATATATATCAACATGATCTAGAAAGTTCAAAATAAGGGCGCCTGGATGACTCAGTCGGTTGAGTGTCCAACTTTGGCTCAGGTCATACTGTTGCAATTTGTGACATTGAGCCCTGCAGAGACTGGAGCCTGCTTCAGATTCTGTGTCTCCTTCTCTCTGCCCCTGCCTTGCTCATGCTCTTTCTGTCTTTCTCTCTCTCTCTCAAAAAGAAATAAACATTAAAAAATTTAAAAAAGAAAGTTCACAATAAAGTAGAAAAAAATCAGATAAAGGTTTAGAAGAAAAAGTTGAGGATGCTCAGAACCAAATGAACAAAAGAAAAGAAAAAAAAGAAAAGAAAAAATTCAAGGAAGAATAAAAACAAAAAGAAAATATAAAAACACTTAAAAAATTAACTTCAGAGGGCTAACATTTGATAAATAATAATTTCAGAAAGACAAACCTGAGAAAGGGATGAAATAATGAAAAAAATAATAAGAAATTTCCTAGAATTGTAATGTCCCAATGACTAGATTGAAAGATATTATCAATATCTAGCCCAATAAGTGAGAAGAAACAAATCTATCCAAAGCAAAACAGTGAAATACAAGAATATCAGAAATAAAGAGAACATCCTAAAATTTTTCAAAGAGAAAAACACAAAGAGAAAAACCCAGCTTATATACCAAAAACTAGAATGAAAATTGCATTGGGTTCCTGGATAGGAATATTGGGACCTATGAGGTAATATATCAAAGCTTTAAATAGTTTAAATAAATTATTAATTAAGCTTAAGTGTAGAATAAGGAGACTATTCTTTTATACTCTATTTATTTTGAGAGAGAGAGATAGAGTAGAGGAGAGGCAGAGAAAGAGGGAGAGAGAGAAACCCAAGCAGGCTCTGTGCTGTCAGCTCAGAGCTCAATTCCATGAACCATGAAATCATTACCTGCACCAGTATCAAGAATCGGACACTTAACTGACTGAGCCACACAGATGCCCCATAGAATAAAGAGATTTTTATACCTCTATATGTAAAAAATGAAGTTTTTAATTATATTATTTTAATTTAATTTAATTTAATTTGTTGTATTTTATTTTATTTTATTTTATTTTATTTTATTTTATTTTATTTTATTTTATTTTATTTATATTTTTAGAGAGAGAGAACACAAGCTGGGGAGAGGGGCAGAGGGAGAGAGAAGGAGAGAGAATCCCAAGCAGGGATTCTGAGGCAGGACTGTATCCCATGCTGCAGGGATCAGGACCTGAGCTGAAATCACTAGTTGGATGCTCCACTGACTGAGCCACCCAGGAACCCCCAAAATTAACTTTTTTTGAGTGCCTCATTCCTTTTTATTGCCAAATAGTATTAACTGTAACAACTTTTTAAAAAAAATTTTGTTGGTGTTGTCTACAACAACTTTTTAAAGAAAATTTTTGTTGGTGTTGTCTACAGGAGATTTATTTATTTATTTAGTATAATTTATTATTAAATTGGCTAACAGGGTATACAGTGTGCTCTTGGTTTTAGGGGTAGATTCCCATGTTCAGTGCTTACATACATCAACCAGTGCTCATCCCAACAAATGCCCTCCTCAATGCCCATCACCCACTTTCCCCTCTCCCCCACCCCCCTATCAACCCTCAGATTGTATTTAAGAGTCTCTTATGGTTTGATTCCCTCCCTCTGTCTTTATAACTATTTTTCCCCCTTTCCTTCCCCCATGATCTTCTGTTAAGTTTCTCAAGATCCACATATGAGTGAAAACATATATCTGTCCTTCTCTGATTGACTTATTTCACTCAGTGTAATACCTTCCATTTCTATCCATGTTGCTGCAAATGGCATGATTTCATTCTTTCCCATTGCCAAGTAGTATTCCATTGTATATATAAACCACATTCTTTATCAATTCATCAGTTGATGGACATTTAGGTTCTTTCCAAAATTTGGCTGTTGTTGAAAGTACCACTATAAAATTGGGGTACATGTACCCCTGTGAATCAGCACTCCTGTATCCTTTGGGTAAATACCTAGTAGTGCTATTGCTGGGTTGTAAAGTAGTTCTATTTTTAATTTTTGGAGGAGCCTCCACACTGTTTTCCAGAGTGGCTGCACCAGTTTGCATTCCCATCAACAGTGCAAGAGGGATCCTGGTTCTCCACATCCTCACCAGCATCCACAGTTTTCTGAGTTGTTCATTTTAGCCACTCTGACTGGTGTGAGATGATATCTCAGTGTGGTTTTAATTTGTATTTCCATGATGATGAGTGATGTTGAGCATCTTTTCATGTGTCTGTTGGCCATCTGGATGTCTTCTTTGGAAAAGTGTCTATTCGTGTCTTCTGCCCATTTCTTCAATGGATTTTCTGTTTTTTGGGTGTTGAGTTTGGTAAGTTCTTTATAGACTTTGGATACTAACCCTTTATGTGATGTGTCATTTGCAAATATCCTTTCCCATTCTGTCAGTTGCCTTTTAGTTTTATTGATTGTGTTCCTTTGCAGTGCAGAAGCTTTTTATCTCAATGAGGTCCTAATAGTTCATTTTTGCTTTTAATTCCTTTTTTTTTGGAGATGTGTCAAGCAAGAAATTGCTGCAGCTGAGGTCAAAGAGGCTGTTGCCTGCTTTCTCCTCTAGGGTTTTGATTGTTTCCTGTCTCATATTTAGGTGTTTCATCCCTTTTGAATTTATTTTTGTGTATGGTGTAAGAAAGTGGTCTAGTTTCATTCTTCTGCATGTTGCCGTCCAGTTCTCCCAACACCATTTGCTAAAGAGACTAGTTGGCCATACATGTGTGGGTCTAATTCTGGGTTCTCTAATCTAGTCCATTGGTCTGAGTGTCTGTTTTTGTGCCAATACCATACTGTCTTGATGATTACAGCTTTGTAGTAGAGGTTAAAGTCTGGATTTTAACCTTCCACTTTGATTTTCTTCTTCAATATTACTTTGGCTATTTGGGGTCTCTTGTGGTTCCATAGAAATTTTAGGATTTTTCGTTCTAGCTTTGAGAAGAATGCCAGTGCGATTTTGATTAGGATTGTATTTAATGTGTAGATTGCTTTGGGTAGTATTGACATTTTAACAATATTTATTCTTCCAATCCATGAGCATGGAATTTTTTTCCATTTCTTTGTGTCTTCTTTAATTTCCTTCATAAGTTTTCTATAGTTTTCAGCATACAGATCTTTTATATCTTTGGTTAGGTTTATTCTTAGGTATTTTATGGTTCTTGGTGCAATTGTAAATGGGATCAGTTTCTTTCTTTCTCTTTCTGTTGCTTCATTATTGGTGTATACAAATACAGCTGATATCTGTACATTGATTTTGTACCCTGTGACTTTGCTTAATTCATGTATCAGTTCTAGCAGTCTTTTGGTAGAGTCTGTACGGTTTTCCATGTAGAGTATCATGTTGACTGCAAAAAGTGGAAGTTTAACTTCTTTGCCAATTTTCATGCCTTTTATTTCATTTTGTTGTCTGATTGCTGATGCCAGTACTTCCAACACTATGTTAAACAACAGTGGTGACAGTTAACATCCCTGTCGTGTTACTGATCTCAGGGAAAAGCTCTCAGTTTTTCCCCATTGAGGATGGTATTAGCTGTGGGCTTTTCATAAATGGCTCTTATGATGTTTAACTATGCTCCTTCTATCCCAACTTTTTGAGGGTTTTTATTAAGAAAGGATGCTGTATTTTGTCAAATGCTTTTTATGCATCTATTGACAAGATCATATGGTTCTTATCCTTTTTTTTTATTAATGTGATATATCACATCGATTGATTTGCAAATATTGAAGCAGCCCTGTAGCCCAGGAATGAATCTCATTTGATCATGGTGAATAATTCTTTTTATATGCTGTTGAATTCGATTTGCTAGTATCTTGTAGAGAATTTTTGCATCCATGTTAATCAGGGATATTGGCCTGTAATTCTCCTTTTTCATGGGGTCTCTGTCTGGTTTGGGAATCAAGGTAATGCTGGCTTCATAGAATGAGTCTGAAAGTTTTCCTTCTGCTCCTATTTTTGGAACATCTTGAGAAGGATAGGTATTAACTCTGCTTTAAATATCTGGTAGAATTCCCCAGGGAAGCAATCTGGTCCAAGACACTTATTTTTGGGGAGATTTTTGAACTGATTCAATTTCTTCACTTGTTATGGGTCCGTTCAAATTTTCTATTTTTTTCCCATTTGAGTTTTGGTAGTGTGTGGGTGTCTAGGAATTTGTCCATTTTGTTAAAAAACCCAGCTCTTAGTTTCATTGATCTGTTCTACTCTTTTTTGTTTTTTGTTTGGATTCTATATTGTTTATTTCTGCTCTGACCTCCATTATTTCTCTTCTTCTGCTGGCCTTGAGGTTTCTTTGTTGTTCTGCTTCTAGTTCTTTAGGTGTGCTGTTAAATTTTGTATTTGGGATTTTTCTTGTTTCTTGAGATAGACCTGGATTGCAATGTATTTTCCTCTCAGGACTGCCTTTGCTTCATCCCAAAAGGTTTGGACTGTTGTGTTTTCATTTTAATTTGTTTCTATATATTTTTTAATTTCTTCTTTAATTGTCTGGTTGACCCATTCATTCTTTAGTAGGATGTTCTTTAACCTCTATGCATTTGGAGGTTTCCAAACTTTTTCCTGTGGTTGATTTCAAGTTTCATAGCATTGTCATCTGAAAGTGTGCATGGTATGATCTGAATTCTTTTATGTTTATTGAGGGCTGTTTTGAGACCCAGTATGCAATCTATCTTGGAGAATGTTCTGTGTGCACTTGAGAAGAATGTATATTTGGCTGCTTTAGGATGAAAAGTTCTAAATATATCTGTCAAGTCCATCTGGTTCAGTGTATCATTCAGGGCCATTGTTTCCTTATTGATTTTCTGTCTGGATGATCTGTCCATTGTAAGTGGAGTATTAAAGTCCCCTGCAATTACCACATTCTTACAAATAAGATTGCTTATGTTTGTGATTAATTGTTTTATATATTTGGGTGCTATCAAATTTGGTGCATAAACACTTATAATTGTTAGCTCTTCTTGATGGATAGAGCCCATAATTATGATATAATGTCCATCTTCATCTCTTGTTACAACCTTTAGTTTAAAATCTAGTTTGTCTGATATAACTATGGCTACTCTAGCTTTCTTTTGAGTTCTAGTAGCATGGTAGACAGTTCTCCATCCCCTTACTTTCAATCTGAGGGTGTCCTCAGGTCTAAAATGAGTCTCTTCTAGAAAGCATGTAACAGGTGGGTCTTTTTTTTTTTTTAAATCCATTCTGATACCCTATGTCTTTTTATTGGAGTATTTAGTCCATTTGCATTCAGTGTTATTATTGAAAGATATGGATTTAGAGTCATTGTGTTATCTGTAGTTTTCATGCTTGTACTGATGTCTCTGGTCCTTTGTAGTCCTTGCAACATTCCACTCACAGAATCCCCCTTAGAATCTCTTGTAGGGTTGGTTTAGTGGTGATGAATTCCTTCAGTTTTTGTTGGTCTGGGAAAACCTTTATCTCTTTTTCTATTCTGAATGACAGGCTTACTGGATAAAGATTCTGGCTGCATATTTTTCCTATTTAGCCCTTTGAAAATTTACTGCTACTCCTTTCAGGCCTGCCAAATTTTAGTAGATGCATCTGCTACTACCCTTATGTATCTACCCTTGTAGGTTAAGGCCCATTTATTTCTAGCTGCTTTCATAATTCTGTCTTTGTATTTTGCCAATTTCACTATGATATGTCATGCAGAAGATCGATTCAAGTTACATCTGAAGGAAGTTCTCTGTGCCTCCTGGATTTCAATGTCTGTTTCCTTCCCCAGATTGGGGAAGTTCTCAGCTATTATTTGTTCCAGTACACCTTCAGCCTCTTTCTCTCTTCTTCTTCTGGAACTGCTATGGTATGGATATTGTTCCATTTCATTGAATCACTTAGTTCTCTAATTCTCCCCTCGTGGTCCAGAATTTTTTTTATCTCTCTTTTTCTCAGTTTCATCTTTTTCCATAAATTTCTTCTGTTTCACTTAATCTCCCATCTGCCTCTTCGATCCTCCCTGTCACTGCCTCTGGTTCATTTTGCACCTCATTTACAACGTTTGTTAATTCATCACGACTGTTTTTTTTTATTTCCTTGATCTCTGCAGCAATAGATTCTCTGCTGTCTTCTATGCTTTTTTTCGAGCCCAGTGATTAATCTTATGACTGTTATTCTAAATTCTTGTTCAGTTATATTGTTTATATCTGTTTTGATCAATTCTTTAGCTGTCATTTATACCTGGAATTTCTTTTAAGCTTGTTGTGTGGCCTGCACCTGCGAGCACTACTGTATTAAAGAGGGGTCATACACTGTCCAGGGCCTGGCACTTCAGAAGTGATTTTTTGAGAGTGTTACTTACTCTCTGTTGTGACTTTGGTTAGTTTATCTGCCTACTGTGGTGATGTTTTGGACCCTCCACCAGTTGCGTTTTGATTTCTTCATTGAAGTAGCCCTGGGAAGGAAAACAAACAAAAAAGCAAACAAACAGAAAACAACAACAAAAAAAACATACAAAAAAGCAAACAAGAACAAAAACAAAAAACCAGAGATACCAGCTACAAATAAACAACAGGGTGGAGGCGGTGCTGATGGAAGAGGCCTTATCCTATACAAAGAGAGAAATGACAGGTGTAGGGAAAAAGAAAAAAATAAAAATTGACCATACAGAGAAACTATATGGCTTAATCCAGAGAGAAAGAAAGGAAAATAAAGAAGGAGGTGTGGAACATGTATCAAGAGAATGCATTAAATATGTCTGCTTAAACAAACCAACAACCAGAGTAACCAGACTAGAAGAGGGAAGAGATAAGAAGGAGAAAAGGAAGGAAGAATATGTCTATGTAATAAGAATCATCGAAGAATTAAAGCAAGCAATGCAGCAGCACAGGTTTTTAGGAGGGGCTGTCTGGTTCCTCAGTGTCTATCCCACTCCAGCAGATATGCAGTTACCAGGTGTGGAGGGGTGTGGTTTGGTGTGGGCAGGTCCGCCTCCACTGTGGGCCCACTGCCTGTTCCCTGAAGCCTCATGTTGGTGGTGATATGGAGAAAAATGGTGACACCCCTGTCTCTCCTCCAAGGACCAGGTGTCCCAAACCTCTCTGTTCGAGCCATCCTTGCTGTGATGTGGATGCAAAGGAGGTGGTTAGTCCTGCTCTTCTGACTCCCATGCCTCCCTCGTGCTTGGCTGGGATTTAAACCCTGGTGTCTTAAAGATTATTGCTCCATGCATCCTGGTTCTGGGGAAAAGCCTCCCTGCCACCTCACAGTGCTGTGCATGGTTTGTCCCATTCCACTGACTCCCATGCTTCCCTTGGGCTTGGCTGGGACTTAAACCCCGATGTCTTTAAGGTTCCCACTCTGTGTGCCCCAGTTTCAGGACATGCCACTCCTTTGAGTGGATATATACCTTCTTCCCACAGCACTCCAGGGATGGGATTGCTTTCTCCAACTGCAGACTGTGCATCTGAACTAGGTACCGAGCCTGAGGCTGGCTCCCCTCCTCCCCAGGTGCACGATCTGGGCAGCCGGTCCCAGTTGGGAGAAAGTCCCACTGTTAGAGTTTGGATTTTTCTCTGTCCCAGTGCATGGTTTTTCTCTTGTCCAGATACAACCCTATGCTTCCCCAGCCTCTCTTTCTCTTCCCTTTGTCTCTCCACAGATGGGGATTCCCCCCCGCTTGTTCATTTTATCTCTCCCAGTTCATAATCATGCACCCATGGCCCATAAGGTTGTCCTGGTGGGTCCCTGGAAGTGTCCCTGTCATTTTGCTGCCTGGAATCTTGGAGTTCAAAGTCCTTTGGCCTCAACACTGCTGTGTTTGAAAAACAAGGGAACTTTGGATCCCACTTTTCTGCCATGTTGGCCCCTCCTCCCCAAATCAACTTTTTTTTTTTCAACGTTTTTTTTTTTAATTTTTTTATTTTTTTTTTATTTTTGGGACAGAGAGAGAGACAGAGCATGAACGGGGAAGGGGCAGAGAGAGAGGGAGACACAGAATCGGAAACAGGCTCCAGGCTCCGAGCCATCAGCCCAGAGCCTGACGCGGGGCTCGAACTCACGGACCGCGAGATCGTGACCTGGCTGAAGTCGGACGCTTAACCGACTGCGCCACCCAGGCGCCCCCCAAATCAACTTTTTTAAAGAAGCTACTTGATCATGTATTTCAACAGAACAGTGGAATAAACCAAGAAAGCAGAAACTACTGGAATATATTTTCTACATAAATAAAGAGAAAACATGAGAGCTAGGCATAGAGTATCTAAAAGAAGAAAAGTAAGTGTAAGAAGACTGTCCAGAAAGTTTGGAATGCAAAGTTACAGAACTATGGCTTACTCACCTAAAAACAAACAAACAAAACACAACTGGTCTAGTTTATAGCTGGAGGAAGAAAGACCCATAGAGACCTTAATTAAAAAGACCTTCAGTTAAAAAATGCATTGATAGATTATTAGGTATATTTATGAAAACTGCATGTTTTGGTTTTCTCAGTACAATCCCGATTTATACCTGTTGTAGTCACTGATAACACATACTTTCACTTTCAGAAATGAAGGATATTAAGTTATATGGTCACCCTAGATATGTTCTACCATGTTGAAAATTGCCTCAAAAGTCTTGCGTATTGTGTAGGAATAAAATGTATAGGCATAAAGCAAACTAAGCAAATGAAAAATGAGGCATATTTTAAGTTCTAAGAATATTAAATATTGCATAGGAAAGCAAATTTAATTATTGTTTATCACCGGTCAGAACTTATACAGATACAAAACACAAACATTGAATTATTGGTTTAACCAAAAAATATATAATAAAATTATATTGCATGATAGAGAGAACAACCGAGGGATATTGAGGTATATTTGAGCAGTAATAGGGAATGCTACCTCATTTTGGCTTCACCAAAATTTAACTTTAATATATCACATAAAAAGAAGTCTGAGATAGGAAACTGCCACTGTGTTGGTAGGGTTTGGGCTCCACGTCTCATTGAATGTTTACTTCTCCCCTCCTGTTTTATCTTTATCCTCAGATAGATAATTAGATGGCTGCAGAAGTTCCAAGCATTACATTAATGAGAAAGTGATGAGAAAGCCCAGAAACAGAAAAAGGATAATTTCTGCTGAAGTCTCTTTCCTAGGACCTAGGAAGCCTTCCTCAGTAATTACTGAGAAGACTTTCCACTGTGTCTCTGTGAGCAGGATTAGTTACATGCCCACACCTGAAACCAAATCACTGTCAAGGAGAATGGACCACCATGAGGTTTAGAGTGTTGGACCAAAGTGTAAATGTTGGGTAGAAAACCAACATTATCTGCTGAACTTGAAATAGGAGATGTTCAGGAGTAGTGAGAATTATGTCCCTATCTTCCTTGGAAGTTTGTACATAATGTCCAACACTGATGAATTAAGATATAGAAGTGTAAGTTATTATTTTGAGATCCGGTGGTCAATATCAGCAGAAAGAAAAACAATTTCAAAGCAGTTACTCTGGCGAACAAACAGGAAGGGGGGAAAACGTTTGTTTTTTAATACTTCATCATGCTTTTCAGTGTTATCTGATATTTTAAACAACATGCATATATTTGATAAAATGCCACTTAAAAACAAAACAGTAAGTATTAAACCTAATACCACAATTTTAAGAAACAATATAACATTCTACTACACAGTTTTCCATAACATTGAACCCGTCCCCTATTGAAATGTATTTAGATTGTTGAAACCTTTTGCTAATACAAACATGAAGGGTGAGCCTTGTTTTGTTTAGAATACTTTGGACATACTTACAAGCATTAAATAAATATGGTTTGAAGCAAGTAATTATTAGGAAGAAAGCACTAAAGATTCAAATGGTGGTTCTCAAATGTTGGAGCACATAGGAGTCACTTGCACGGATTTTACAATAGCTCAGTACTTGGGCTGCACCCCAGACCAACTGTATTCAAATGTTTTTGGAGGTTGGGGCAGCTACACAGACATGGGTTTTACTTTGAAAACTTCCAGTGATATAGTGAGTATACAAGTTTGAGAATCACTGTATTTAGGGAAATTGTTTTCCCACTCAAAACAATCATGATTTAAAAACATTTATGATGTCTATGGTGCGTATTGATTTGATATTATAATTCTGTAATTACTTACACCCATTACTTTCCTCTTCACTTCTTCTCTCATCTCCAGGCTTGCCTTCCCTCTCACTCATCCTCCCTTCCCCTTGCCTCAAGGCAAGAAATTTTAGGATTAGAGTGCAAAGGTTGCAGTTGGGGGATATCATTTCTTTCTTCTGTCCTTCCTTTATATTGTAACCAGTCTTATCATTCTTTTGAAGGGGCAGAGGATGTCTTGTCTGTATTGGCCATTCTGAATTATGTGCTTCCTTAACTGGCATTATTCTCCTGTCTATTTTTGCACCCCTCACATTTGGGTTCTTTCACATTCTTGAATGGCTGTTGCTTTCCAATGTGAAGACTTTGTTTCTACTTTTACAGCCTAGTATGGCAAATAAATTGAATTTAAAGACTAAATATCTTTGTTTTTATTTATTCTGCACTGCACTTTTTTCCTTATAATGGACTGTTTTTTTAAAATCAATATTTGTCATGACAGAAAAAGCAAAATTCATTATTTTCTAAAATTATTTGTGAAAATGGATTTCCAAGTCTTCAACATATTCATTCTATGACAGTAACAGTAAAGTGTTTTCAATTTACTTTTTTTGATCAAAACCAAACTTGACAAATACATTGTACTGCTATGCCATCTGTAGCAAGCTATTGTAATTATGCATCTGTTTCAAATTGCTCCTTTGTTAGTACGTTTTTGCATTCACGGTTTTGCATAATTGAGTTTACTAAAGTAAAACCCTTGAGTTTTAATATTTAGTGTAATATTTTTGAACTCTGGCATTCTAGAGAGTACATGTTAGTATATAGAGTTTTGATGAAAGCAAATATTTTATTCCTTAATGATTTGTGTTGCTTAGGAAAACAATATTTTAAAATATCATGAGGTAATGCTTTGTATAACCACATATTTCAAAAGGATTTTATAATTTAATGAGAGTTAGACTAAATGGCTGTGATTAAGTAATGATGATTCAGATTATGGTTTTTCTCATTATGTTTTATATGAATTTAATGAATATTCATCTGAACTTATGACATTTATTTTCATCCTGCTATTGACACTTATTTGCTCCTTGCATTGTATAGTTATGCCTATAATATTTGTTTTCACTTTTATGTGGATCCTGAGAAACTTAACAGAAGACCATGGGGAAGGGGAAGGGGAAAGAAAAGTTACAGAGAGGGAAGGAAGCAAACCATAAGAGACTCTTAAACTGAAAATAAACTGAGGGGATGTGGAGTAGGAGGGAGGGGAAAGTGGGTGATGGGCATTAAGGAGGGCACCTGTTGGGGTGAGCACTGGGTGTTGTATGGAAACCGATTTGACAATAAATTTTGTATTAAAAAATGTTTATTTTTGAGAGAGAGAGAGAGGGAGAGAAATCTCAAGCAGGGGAGAGACAGAGAGGGAGGGAGACAGAGAATCCCAAGTAGGCTCCATGCTGTCAACACAGAGCCTGATACAGGGCTCAAATTCACAAACCACAAGATCATGACCTGAGCCAAAACCAAGAGTCGGACGCTTAACTGAGTGAGCCACCCAGGCACCCCATTTTTTTTTAATTTTTAAAAAAATATTTATTTATTTATTTATTTATTTATTTATTTATTTATTTTAAGAGAAAGAGAGAGAAAGGGGAGGAGCAGAGAGAGAGAATCTGATTCTCCCTGAAATTATGACCTGAGCTGAAATCAAGCATCAGACACTTAACTGACTGAACCAACCAGGCACCCCTAAATTTTTTTTGATTTTTAAAAAATTTTTTTGAGAGAATGAGCACAAGTTGGGGAGAAGTGCAGAGGGAGAGACAGAGAGAATCTTAAGCAGGATCCACACTCAACTTGGAGCCTGATGTGGGGCTCAATCCCATGACTCTGGAATCATGACCTGAGCTGAAATCTAGAGTTAGATGCTTAACTGACTGAGCCAGCTGGGCACTGCTGAAGTTCATTTTAAATCGAGATTTTATAGTTGGTATCTTTATAATGTAGACCATTCTCTTTCAGTGATGCTTTTGTACAGGGTTTCTGTACAATATCATAGTTTTAGAGTTCTGTTTTATTAGATTGATTGTATTATCATTGTAAGTATGTTTTGAAAGTATGTACAATCACTTAGCAATGTGGATGGAATGTTGCATTTAGTTAATAGTAGTAATGATAATAACAAGTAAACATCTGTTGAGTGGTTATCTCATAGCAGAAACTATGTTGAAGGATTGGTCTCCATCATTTCTTTTAACCTCACCAAAACAAATAATTATAATGTCTTAATAGATATTACTTCTATGTTGAATTCACATACGAGTGAACAGGGGCTTAAAGGTTATATATATATTTTTTTCACATTTATCCAGGTCTTATGGCTAATATGATTTTTAAACAGAACCTGGACCATTTTCTGACCCCATACACAAAAATAAACTCAAAATGGATTGAAGACTTAAATACGTGACCCAAAACCATAAACTCCTAGAAGGAAACATAGGCAGTAATTTCTTTGACATCAGCCTTAGAAATGTTTTTCTAGACATGTCTCCTCAGGCAAGGGAAACAAAAAGCAAAATTAAACCATTGGGACTACACCAAAATGAAAAGCTTTTGCACAACTATGAAAACCATGAAGAAAACAAAAAGGCAACCTATGGAATGGGAAAAGATATTTATAAATGATATATCTGATAAGGGGTTCATATCCAAAATATATAAAGAACACCTTCAACTTAACACCAAACAAACAAAGAATATGATTAGAAATGGGCAAATGTCTATTTAGATAAACATTTTTCCAAAGAAGACATCACATGGCCAATAGACACATGAAAAGATGCTCAACATCACTCATGAGTGAAATGCAAATTAAAACCACAATGAGATAGCACTTTATACTTGTCAGAGTGACTAAAGGAAATGAACAGCCAACAGGAAATACTAAGTGTTGGCAAGGATGTGTGGAAAAAGGAGCTCTCATGGTGCATGCTTGATGGAAATGCAAACTGGTGCTGCCACAGTGGAAAACCATATGGAGGTTCCTCAAAAAATTAAAAATAGAATTATCATTTGATCTAGTAATTTCACTACTGGGTATTTACCCAAAGCAAACAAAACACTAATCCAAACAGATACATACACCCTTATGTTTATAGCAGTATTGTTTATAATAGCCAAGATATGAAAGCAACCCAAGTGTTCACCAAGAGATGAATAGATAAGGAAGACATGGTATACATACACAGTGTAATATTACTCAGCCATAAAAAGAATGAGATTTTGCTATTTATAACAACAACATTACACCTAGAGGGTGTAATGCTAAGTGAAATAAGTCAGTCGGAGAGAGACAAATACCATATAATTTCCCTCATATGTGGAATTTAAGAAACAAAACAAATTAACAAACAAAAAATTCAGAAAGACAGACTCTTAATTTAAAGAGAAAATTGGTGGTTACCAGAGGGGAGGTGGGTGGAGGAAATGAGTGAAATAAATAAATGGGATTAAGAGGACACTTGTCTTGATGAGCACTGAAAATGTAAAGAATTGTTGAATCATCATATTGTATGCCTGAAATTAATATAATACTATATGTTTATCATACTTCAATTAAAAAATACATTATATAGTATGTTAATCAGGCTTCATTCAAGAAGTAGAAAATAATGTAGGCATTTAAAACGGAATGGATTTAATTCGCTTTTGAGAAACTGAGAGAGTATCAAGTGGTCAAAGAGGTGACCCAGAAATTGGTAACTGTAGAAAGTGGCTGTCAGTCCTCTGGCTGGAATAACAAAGGGATGAGATGGTGCTATGAGAACCTAGAAACTTGGAAAGTGGCCACCATGGGGCCAGGAGTGGTGACTGAGAGGTTCCATTAGGAGACTAGGGCCTTTGGGAGAGTTTTGCAAGGCCCATCTTGGTCCTACAGGTGTGCCTTGGGACTGATGCTCAGACGCCGCAGGGAAGGGATGTTAGAGTTATTTAATGCTACTGGAGGGGTAGTGATAGGAGTTCGAGAGAGGGCCTTCTCCTGCCTCTTTTCTCCTTCCTGTCTCCTTCCTCTTCCACCAGTGCCTCTCAGCAGCAGAAGCTAACCAGAAGGCTGCTGTCAAGGGAAGCTGAGAAATGTATGTAGCTTGCAAATTCCAGGCCCAGGATTACAAAGCAGAGGATCAAAGCTGTGGACTTGGGCTGAGGGGTAATTGGTTAATAAATGAAACTTATACTCTGAAGTTTAAAAGACTGTATTTCCAGGCTATCTCTGAGTATACCGCATGCCAATTTATGTGGTGTTGGAGATTAAAAATGTTAAATACTAAGCTGCTGATCAGATTGTTGTGCAATATGTATGATTTTTTAGGTTGATCAAAATAACTGAGTTTAGACATCTTGATAATTCAGCATCGTGGCATGGGTGGGAATCAATTTTCTCAGGAATTGGCTACTATTGCCAAAAGCCTAACTTGATTGGAAAATGATCAACTTGAGTCTGTCATATTATTAAGGTCAAAAGCATAATGAGCTAGACAGATGAAGTATATAATTAAAATTTTAAGTAGTGTTTTATATCATGTAATTTATCTATATAATTTAGGTTAATTTATCTCCATTGCTCAATGTCACTATTTGTTACATGTTTGAAGGTGTGCAGGTGGGTATGGCAAAAGAGAAAAATAATGCTATATGGGAATATGAGTGCATAACCTAAAAAGGTTAGCATTGATTTACTATTTTAAAAATACTGAGAAAAACAAAATAATTTTAAACAATCATGTATATGTTTGAAATGTTTCTTCAACTTTTCTAGGCTGAGCAGTTAGGTCAGGTTAATATATGCCCCTCTGTCTTGTTAGTTGCTTCCATGAAAGATAGCTGTATACTTTTAAACTTAGTATACTCAAAACCAGAGGAAAATGATAAATGAATTATATTCTTATTAGACATAAGAGCATGCAATTAAATATGGTTATTTTAAAAAATATTATCTTCCAATTGGGAATACATACTTAATTTAGATGATAAAAATGCCTTCTTTAATTAGAAAAAAAAAGAAGTATGGTATACGTTTGACCTCTTTTTGTGTGCAGTTCATAGAATGATCCTCCAAAAATAGTTTTTATGTTAAAGTTTAAAGTATCAATTTTCTTTCCTGTAACCCCAAAGTGAGAATTTGTATATGCAATAGATTAATGCTAAACTGAAAAACAAACTTAGATGATTTTTTTTCTATCTCTGTTACAGCAAAAAATCTCTTTGCAGAAATACAAATTAGTGATTTTTAAATACCTTTCTCTGTAGCATACCTTTTGAAATGACTTTTAGACACTTGACCTAGGAAGTTGGCAAAGTTTTTTTTTTTTTTTTCCTGTGGGAGAATTGCCAAGCAGTTGTAATATAGTTTAAAGACACCAGTGCTCTAAACAAAAACCAAAGTAATGTGTTGGTCTGAAAACAAGAGAGAATATGTAGTTGTCAGTGCTAAATCTACCTGGGACAAGAAAATGCTCTCAGAGACCTTAACCTTGAAAGTAATGTCAAGCGCTAGATGAAGATTCTGGTTTTATCCTCCCAGGACAGGATGCTGAGAAGAGGGAAAAGGGTGAAGTGTTGGGTCAGAAGAAAGAGGCTGCATGTTGATCTGGACTCTGTGGTGTGTACATACATAGTTGTGGGAATCAACCTTCCCCTCAGATACCTGATTTTCTACCTTGGATATCTGATAATTTAAATAATCTGCATGAGTGTTTTCCTTCTCACTTCATTATTAACTCTGCTTTTTTAGCTTAATTTGAATCTAGCCATTTCTCTTTTGAGGGTAGCTTGGTGTCCTTTTTCTAGGGAGCCCTTCCTCACCCTGCACTATGGCTTGCAGAGACTTGGGTTCTCTATTATTATCACCAATGCCATGTCTCCATGCTGGTTCAGTTCATACGTCTGGAGTGAGTACCTTCTGTTTGTTCACTCACCTGGTTTCCTCTCCATGATCACTTATCTGGAAAACCTTGCCTGCCCCCTCCAATCTGAGTGGAGGCCCTCTTTGCCCACTCAAGTTCCATGCCGTCCAGGTTATAGTGCTTAATGTGCCATCTTGTAATAGTTGGTTTACCTAACTCTCTTTATTATTGGCCAGTGAGCTCTATGGCAGTGAGGACCTTGTCTTATTCATTTGTTGTTTGGTGTTTATCACAATGCCTGGATCTGACAGAGCTCATGGAGGAGGCCCTGGGTGAGGTTTTGGGGATACCAGGATGTATGTGACTCTATTTTGTTCTCAAGGAACTCACAACATAACTAGGGAGATAGATACATGAACAGCCAAATCTAACAGAGTGAACTATCTGTTTAACAGCTATGGAAGAGAAATGAGAAGTGTGTTGTGTTAGAGTGAAGAAATACCATGATAAATATGCTGGGCTGAATATAATATGTTAAGTCCCTTCTTTCAGAAACATGCAGTCTGCTAACCTGGATTTCATGATTTTGCTTAGTATGTAGCACTGCCATGTTCAATGAGAAGTTTCTGGACAACCCAAACACCTTAAGTCAATGAAAGTTGATTGGACACTGATTATGCAAGCTGAAGTGATTTGTAAGATGGAACACAATAAACATAATTTCTTCCTTTGAGGTAGTAGCCCTCTGATAAGAAAATATGACATGAAAACCTAGAAGGTAAGATTTTTTTAAGTTTATTTATTTATTTTGAGAGAGAGAGAGAAATAAAGAGAGAGAGAGGAGGGAGGGGCAGAGAGAGAGAGAGAGAGAGAGAGAGAGAGAGAGAGAGAGAATCCCAAGCAGGTTCCATGCTGTCAGCATAGAACCCAACACAGGGCTTGATCTCATGAACTGTGAGCTGAAATCAAGAGTCGGACCCTTAACCAGCTGAGCCACCCAGGTGACCTGGTGAGATTTTTTGTTTTAAAGAGAAGGTATTCTGTAAGCACCTACAAGAAAGTCTGTGAGGAATTACCAAGTGGACAGTAAGTTCTATGAGCTTCATGTTCTTCCATTTCCATGGTTCTTATCTGCCCATCCCGTTGTACAGAAGGGTCTAGCTATGAAGGGTCTAGCTATGTGAAATGAGCAGGTATGTAGAAGCAAATAACATAGGCTTCAAAATGTAGACAGAGTTGGAGTTCTTCTCTTGAGTTTCTTAGGGAAATGTCAAACAACACTAGGGTTGCTGTGATTGTTTCAGTCAAATAAGTGCACATGAATTGAGAACACAAATCACGGGGTAGGTAACTATTCCTGCCAATAGGAGCAAGTGTACCTTTGTGAACATCATCCCAGAAAGTTTATTTCTGTCACCTTATCAGCTCCCACTGCTAATAAACTATGACTGTAAGGACAGCTTATAATTTTGGAAATAGGACAAATGCTGTTTTGGCACACTAAATATCTGTCTACTAGTTATTGGGGGTAACTTGGTGCTATCCCAGTTTTCAGAGATGTTGGTGGTAAAAGTGTTGATTCATAAGTTATTTAGCCCTCTGAATTCGACACCTACTTTGTAACAGCACCATAGTGTTATCTTACTACCTGCCAGCAATCCAGAAAGGTAGTTACCCACACCTCCATTTCTCATTTGAGAACAATTAGATTCCCAGTGGTGCAAATGTCATTTCAGTATGTTCCATGTCTGTGTCTGTCCCATCTGACATTCAGAATATATGCTAGAGAGCAAACAAAGAGAGTCCTTCTTTTGATTTTGCAAAGTCATTTAGCCACGGCAGGTGACTGACTTCTATGCTACACCTTTGCAAGTTCCATGGTGGAGAACCACTGGGGCTATTCTTTGATTTATCACCTCGATAAAAGGGGCATTTTAAAAATGTAAAAATTAGGGCAAAAACAGAACCAAAAGTGAGCCATAAAAGGAATAGGAATAGGAGTAACATAAACAAGATGGATGTCAGGCATGTGAGGATGGGATAAAGGTGAGAAATAATGTCTGCATTTTCACTGCCTGAAGATGGGGATGAGGCAGCTGTAAAGACTGAAAACATCAACTTGAGAGGCTGAGAAAGGCCTGGAAGCCCATCATTTCGTCCAGCCTTTCCACCACACAGCATAGGCTTCTGACTTCAGCTTCTGACTCATGTCATTTTAACTTAATTTGGATTATTCTCTGAACATTTTTTATATCTGGTCATTGGGTCCTTTTGCGTTTGATCAAGTGTAAGGTATGTGCTAAAGATTTTACACCTGGTTGCTTTATATTTGCCAAAAAGGGTTGAAGGAGAAATGGCACATTATTTTTGGAGTGGAAACTACCTCTTCTAGGAACCTCTGGCAATACTATCAAGTGAAGACTTTTGTAGATCCATACATTAAGTTGAGAGAAGAACAGATAAAACTTCATTTTTATATGGAGTAGAGATGTTGTCCGCCTTGAGATGGAAAGCCAGGGTAATCCAGCTGCTTAAGTCTGAAGACTTAATTTAAAACGAAACCAAACCAAAACAAAACACCAAAACAAAACCAGGCTCTGTTGAGATATCATTTACATTTCATAAAATTCACCCATTTTAAGTATATAATTTAACAATTTTTGGTGAATTTATTTTGTTATTCTACCATCACAAAAGCCTAGTTTTACAAGACATTCACCACCCTAGTGAGATCCTTGGTGCCCTTTTTTTTTGCCACCTCCAGTCACAGGCAACTACTAATGTACTTCAGTTCTCTACAGATTTGCCAAAGGCTTTATTTTAAGGAAAGCAAGTTGATCCAGGAAGTTTAGGATGGATTTTTGTGTCTCTGGCCTCAGATGTGGGTAGGGAGGCTAAATATGAGCTCATACTGAAGTTTGAATTTTGTAAGTCTTTTGATTTTTACCTATTATATGAGAAAATGGCCTTGGGTAGTGGAAACAACAAGACCTAATCTGTACTTGCTTCCATATCTGCCAGAGTGAGTTGAGAAACTTCTTTAGAAAGTAGTTTGAGATTGTTTAATACTTTCTCTGGCCAGAGTGTGACCTTGGATGATCTTACTTGGAAAGATTGGCCTCCACTAATGTATTAGTACACCGGTTCAGTGTGTGAGGAGCTTCCACCTAAGACTGTCCTTGAGGTGGCTACAGGAGGGAGATCTTTGTCCTTAACCTCTGAATATTTGCATTTCCCAAAGAGACTTGTCTATAACTTTGAGAAGGCTTTCATGGATTTCCAGCTTTGGGCATGTGGAATTTTTTCTCACGTTAGTGGAGGCCAATCTTCCCAAGTAAGATCACTGAGGTCATACTCTGGCCAGAGAAAGGATTAAGTAATTTCAAACCACTTTTTGTAGAAGTTTCTCCACTCTTTCTGGTCAGCTTGGGAGCAAGGATGCCACACTGTTTTCCATTCAAAATCTGTTTCACTCCTGCTCAATGCAAAGTCAATCCTGTCATTTAGAATCTTGAAGAAAGCTTCACTACCCTAGTAGTACTCTCCCTTCTCTCATTCATCCATTGAACAAGAATTTGTTATTTTGAGCATTGTTCTAGATGATAGGGACACAGGTGTGATTAAGAAAACAACACCATTGTTCCCCTGAAGTTTACATTCTAGTAGGGGAAGAGAAATACTAAATAAATAAGGTATTTTCAGAAAGAAGGCAGTGATAGAAATCAAAGCAGGGTGTTGCAGTAGGCATGATTGGTGATGCAGGATGGTGGGGTCACTATAGATAGGGTGATCAGGAGAAAGCCTCCATGAGGAGTTCATTTCAGCTGAGGCTAGAGTCACAGAGGGAGCCAGCCATGTGAAGATTTGTTTGGTAGATAAGCATTCCAAGCAGAACATGCAACAATTGAAAGACCAATTGAAAGACCAAAACAAGGCCAGTGTGGCCATAATTTTGGAAGAGAGAGAGTGATCCAAGAAGAGGTCAGAGAGGCTAGGACCCATGGTAAGGCTTTTGGTATTTATTGTAAGTGCAATAGGAAGTTGTGGGGGAGAAGGGGTAGTGATATGGTCTGAATTACATTTAATCCAGATTATTCTAAGTACTGGGTGTAAAATGGAATTAAGGGTTCATGGGAAGGAGCTGGGAGTAGCTTATACTAGGGTCATAGTGCCATCTGGTAGTTTCACAAATGTTGATTCTTTTTTTATTTTTATTTTTTTTTTATTTTTCAGAGAGAGAGAGAGAGAGAGAGACAGACAGACAGACACAGAGCATGAGTGGGGAAGGGCAGAGAGAGAGGGAGACAGAGAATCCAAAGCAGGCTTCAGGCCCTGAGCCTGAGCTGTCAGCACAGAGCCCAACGCAGGACTTGAACTCATGAAACACCAAATCATAACTTGAGCTTAAGTTAGATGCTTAACTGACTGAGCCACCCAGGTGCCCCACACATGTTGATTCTTAACATGATGCTTTCTCTCTTCATTCTTTGTGCATCTGTCCTGTTAGTGACATCTTCTGCTTTCCTCTTCCTTTCTTTCTTTCTTTCTTTCTTTCTTTCTTTCTTTCTTTCTTTCTTTCTTTCTTTCTTTCTTTCTTTCTTTCTTTCTTTCTTCTTTCTCTCATTGAATTGAGTAACCTTAGTGAGGATGGCTTTAAGTCATTGACTAAAAATACTCTTCAGAGACAATATAGTGAAATACTGTCATTTTAGAATTGAGGCGACTGAAGTCAGGAGAGAAATCAGTGACTCGACTGCATTTATTCATCTTGTTAATGACAGAGCCAAGAACAGAACCCAAGCTCAAGGTTCCTTCCTCACTGATTGTTCCTTCCACTAATGTCCAGCCTGGGTGGTATTCCCATGAAATGTACTCATTTTCATATTCTTTGTTGTAAGAGTCAGATGTATTGGTCAGTGGGCAGAGAGGCCTTAGTTAGGAGGACAAGCTGGCAGAGCAGATCATTGTGTCAACCCAAGGTGACCAAGATGCCTGAGCAAGGGTGGTAGAGAGCCAGCAAAGCGACAGGACTTTAAAAGGTCAGAGTGATGAAGACAACAGATGGACAGAGCTGTAGGGGGGTAATGCCAGGTGGGGAGCAGATGAACCTGAGACTGTCTGAGGGCATTACAGGACAGTCAGCAGATGGGCTGTGCTGGAACGTGGGGTGAACAACACTGTTGTTGACACTAATTACTCGTGATGGACGTGCTTTGCAAAACATGGGGGAAAATGTTCTTATTTCATAGAACATTTGCTGTAACAATGGGCAAGTTCGCAGCAGCTTTCTACATTAAATGCACTAAACTGGGGAACTGGGGAAATATTTGCAGTTTGCTTTTCCTTCTCTAATACCATGTTTGAAATGGAGATACTGATTAGGACATGCCACAGTGCCTGGCCAATGGCATTTCTTCTGACCATTGAGCATTTTTACAAATTAAAATTCCCTTAAAAGTAAAATATTCGGAAGTGAAACAATGCATAACCCAACAGATGAGGTGATTTTTGTAACAAATCAGCAACTAAATCAGAAGAATCTGATGTGGGAAACACATCAAAACTGTCACATCTTCTCTGATGGCACAGTTTCATACCAAAAAAAAAAGTATAAAAAATAAAGCTGGTTATATGTTAAAAAGCCTGAACAAGTATGAGCTTCAATAGAGAGGCTATCCTTTTTATGTTATTAGAAAGTCCCTGGTATGTAATTTAACATTTTAACTCAAGAGATTTTTTGGGAGCAATTATTGTGGGCCAGATCCAGTACTAGGTTCTGGTGATGCAAAATTGAGCTAGGTAGGATCCCATATCTCAAATCGCTCACCATTTAGTCAGAGAGAGCACACAAAAAATGATTCGAACATAACTGCTATTAAGGAGGTAAGTAAAATGCTTTGGTTACATGAATGATAAACCTCTATGATAAGGAGAGTAGGAAATTAAAATAGGAAGGTCAGCCGTGATCTTGAGAAAGATGAGTTGGTTGAATGATATATTTGCAAGGAAGTCTGTCCTGTGGTTACCTTTGCGTTGTTGGAGGTCACTCCACATGCCTGAGCTTGCAGTGGAGAGGTGGGCCTCTTCCCCCTTCACTTCTGTACTTGTATCACTTTGGCTCCAGAGTAGCAAAATGCTAAGTGGTGGCTGGATGATCCCCAACCACTGAGTGATTGGAAGAGATGGGCAGGTTGAGTGGAGGGCATCAGTTTGTCTGTAAACCCTTTGATTTGCTCTTCATTAACAAGACAGTGAGTATTACTAATTCTACTTAGCCTTATTGTTTGCATTCTGTCCTCATAGCCAATTCTTTCATCCCATTAACTTTTCTTCTGCCTCACTTCTTTCCTTAAAGTTCTCTTATTTCCTCACCACTGCCCCTGGCCAAATTAAATTTGTCAAGAGTATTTTGGAACTCAGGTCCATAAACTTGGAATGCCAAACCACAACGGCTTGGTTTTTACAGTTTTCAGAAGCTTGTCTGGCCCTAAAACGGGATTTCTTATTTGGCTTCTGCCTTCTTCATTAGTCACTTTACCATAATGAACATTACAGAGTCCTCTCCAGCAGTCACATAAGCTATAAAGTCACATTCATGAAAACAAATTAAAATGTTATCTTCTTTGTCTCTCTTGCCCAACACACTAATATATAATTTTATTTCAGACTTGGAAAAAAATCGTTTAGTTGATTGATATAGCAATAAAAAGACATGTTAGATCAACCAAGATAAAAAAAAAAACTTGACTAAACTGACTTCGTTTTGCAATAATCTTTTATCTCAAATTACTAGGACCTTACTTAAATGACTGAAGTATACTATATAAAAGTTATTCTCTGGCAAAACTTTTGCTGGCTAAACGCTGTAACTGATCAGAAGGAGTTTCTCTCTCTTAAAGTATCATTTTGGTTCTAAGACAATTGTGGGACCCAATTTAATGGTTTATTTCCTGGCAGTCTAGCTGTTGCTGATGCACATATGCATTACTGAGGGTGCTTTCAGCAGCATATCTGGGATTGAACAAGGAAGGAGTTTACTTGGAAAGTGCAGGGAAAACGTGTAGGGAGTGGGGAAGTGATGCCGGGAAGGGGAGGAAGCCAAAAAAGGTGAGCTATACCACCAGCATTACAGTGGGTGCCTGGAGCTTGACCCAGAGGGCAGACTCTGGGAAATAATGTGAAACCCACAACTGAGGGGTGAGGAGATAATTGCGTTACCAAGTCTCAAGACATTGGTTGAAGACTGCCCTGTTCCTGTGGGTATTAACTTCTTGGCACTTCTGGCCTGTCATGCAGTAGCACATCTGGGCAACTCATCTTTCCGTCATTCCAAAGGTCAGCTGCTGGTAATTGGAAGTCAGCCTGATACTAGCACACACAATGGTCCCAGGGCAACCATGGGCCATTGAAAGTGTCGTTTCTCTAATTTTAGATTATCTGACAAACAGAAAAAAAAGAATAAAGTTAAGTCCTAAAATCTTTGCTCTCTGTTTAAGTCATTACTTCTCTTTCCTTCATTGATAGTCTAATCAAGAGATTCCTTCATCTTGCTACTCATGCTTTTGCATTGGAGGAAATACTTGGAGGCAATCTGACAGTGGGCAAAATGAAGAGAAACAAAGCTACCTGAATGATTCATAAACTGGAGAAGCAGATCATGAATAATCATGGGTTGTCAGAACAGGCCTTTGCAGCTAAGAGGATGCTTTCACTGTTTGAGCTATACACAAGAACAAATCATCTAGTGCTTGTATCACTGCCATCATTAATGTCACACATTTCGTAGGCACCTCCATTTGAATATGACACTTTTAGACAGTATAAAAAGCAAATCAAACCAATGTGCTCCTTTCCCCTTGGAATCTGAAATCTGAGCAAAACACCTAAATGGATATAAAAGCATAGTCCAGAGTGCACAATATGAAATAAGAGCCATGAAAGCAAAGTGAATGAGAAAGCAAGCCAGGTGTAATACGATAAGTAGAAAGTAACACTTAGCCTTATGGTCAGGAATAGAATAGTAGAGTCTTCAGTAAAGTAGAGAACTTGAGTTCCATCTAAAGGGGACAGGCTGCCATATGGAAATGCAGTCTTAGTGGTTATGGATTAACCAAACTCTCCGTAATAGGTATATGGAGGTTCATGTGACATTGTCTCAAGTTTTAAATGAATAGGTAATTTACATATATTTAAAACACTGTGTGGCCCAAACATATCAGGCCAGGTAAAACACATTTGCTGACTGGATTCAGCATATCTGTCAAATTTACTTGGAGAACTCTGATACAGAGAAGTGTATAAATACCAGATGACTGTCATTGCTGGAGGTGGAAGAGGGTGTGTGTGTGTGTGTGTGTGTGTGTGTGTGTGTGTGAGAGAGAGAGAGAGAGAGAGAGAGAGACAATCACCTGATGTGCTTATGATGAACATATATCCATATGCATTTATGTATGTGTATATATAGATACATGCATTTTATTGACAACAATGAGATAAGTATTTTTTTGAGATTATGAATGGAGAGGATAGCAAAGGTGTTTTCCATAGTCTTCTGCCATTTCAATCATATTCTTACCTCAAGATCAACTAAGCCATTGCCACGTCACTGACTCTTGCCTTTATCAGAAAAGATTTTTGCCAAGAGGGGTTTCTTGGTATATAGGTGGATTTGCAGGTAAATCCATTGAATAGGTCTGGCATAAGATAAGAGATTTAAATGGTTTGTTTTGTAAGAGAGGGGGAGCATGGAGAAGTTCATAAGGACTTTTAATTGTGGCTTGAGAATAGCATATAGTGAGAGTTCCTGGGTGCTAGGACCCAAGGTATTTTGCCTCTGTTATCTCATTTAGCCCCAACAAAAATCACGTATGGTGTTAAATTATTTTAGAGAAGGGAGAATGTACCCCTTTATGCATATGTGTAAATGAAGACCTAGAGTTTTAATTATTTGCTACAGATTATAGAAACAATATTCATCAGTCCCAAGGCTTATATACAGATCACACTCCTTAAAGTATGCATACAATCCCTTGCATAAGGTTTTCAAAGAAGCAAGTATTGTCCGCATTTTTCAGAAAGTGGGAAAAATATACATTTATTTTATTTGTGCATAGTATTCCTCTTTGGCATGTAGGTTTATAAGTGTTGGTTAATTTGGGGACTTTCAGATAGAGCATGTGCCTCTCTTTATGCCTGAGCTAGTCTGACTCTGCGTTACTCCATAACCCATTTGTCTACTGGAGTCTTTTAACAGGTTAGCTAATTTTTTCAGAAGAGTGTTTTAATCTGTCAGCAGACATTTCAAGCAATCCAAAGCTTGTGGCTGCGGTAGAGGGAGAGGATCAATCCTACCTAACCTATGACCTTATGGCTGAGAATGGCTGTCTCAGAACAAACTCCAGTGGGGCTGTGAGCAGGTGGGAAATGGATGTTTGCCAATAGATGGTAACATAATGTGTCATCAAAGCAACAAAAGCAGAGATGGTTTTGTTAGCACAGGGCAGATGAACAGATTGAGAGTAGTAATGTTGAAACTCAGAGAGAGGCAGGGACCTGCGAATCTGCATCCCTGAGAAAGGAGACAGCAACACTTCCCACCTCTTCCTTCTCCAAGAACAAGCTCTGCTTTCTGCCTATATTTCTGCTCTGTTCTCTGAATTCTTCCATTAAATACCTATTTTTAATTTGAACTAGTCTGAATGTTTCTGATATGTGAAATGAAATGACCCCATCTAAGGGGACATTTCCTGGGGAAGTGTGATGTGAATCAATATTGAAACCATCAATTCTTCTTTACTTGGGAAGAGAAGAATATGATTGGCAAGTAATTACTTCTCATGACTTCATCATCTTAAGGAGACAAAATCTCATGCATACCTCACTAAGAAATAAGAAACGTGGTTGTTACCTGCTTTTGTCTGTTTCATTTTAGACAGGAAATTGAGAAAAGCTTGTTGAAGGTGGAATTCTACATGCTATATTGAGGCAATTTTCTCTGGGCTATTCACTTTTAAAGTTAGGTCTTATTTATAGATGGTTAGAATGGGGACAGAATATGTGTCATTATTGAGATCGGAGTTAACAGTGGTGTGTCCCACATTAGTTTTTTTCATCCCTCATCCCTTGATCCACCAACTGATTTTTATCCCAAAGGTTTTGAGGAATCATCTTTACTTTTTGCTTTATCTCATGTATTTTGCTATCCCTGAATAGCAACATATAATTTGAAGATGTAATAACATGATTTGAAGTTATGCTAATTTTTAATGGAATAATTCTGTGTGTTGACACCTCTGCAGAGATGTTGCTATAGCATTAATTTCTGTTTTCTTTGCTCTGTCTGTGCACAGGCTAGCAGACTGGAAGAAGCCACTTCACAATTCAGTAGGTAGTTAGAAAAGACATTGAAACTATTTTAAATTATTAACAGATGAGTCAGACTGTGTTTTTAACATGTGATTTAGAAATATACTAAGAACACAAATTGGTGCTTTTGATAAGATAATTTCATCATTAATCAATAAGTACTCATTGGGCATTCTTAGAGAGAACATGGTGGATGCCAAAACAAATACATCTAACAAATGCACAGGAATGTAAAGAAATGATCGAGAGCTGTCTTTTAACAGTATTAGTGAAATACTTTATGTTCTCGGATGTTGGACTGAATTGGAAACATTCATGATTAAATTTTTATGGACAGAGTGATGGGAGGGTGGATTATCTTTATTTTCTAAGCAGTGATGTGAATTATTTTTTCTTACATACGTATTGGTTGAAAGTCTGTAATAGTACTCTTCATCCTTGGAAACATAGTCCCAATAATGTAATTGATAGCTCTTTGCGTTCAGGATGTTTTTCAAGTACCACAAATTAGTCATAGTAAACATGAAGGGTTATTATAAAGTTGAAGAATAAAATAGATGACTGAGCCTGTATCCAGCTGATGAGAATATTCCTGATATGGGAAGTTGCTCCTCTTTTCTTACTCCTTTTTCTTCTTTTTTATCTCCTCATTTTCCTACTCTTTCTTCTCTTCTTTAGTAAAAATCCTACTTATGAAATTGTTTTATTGACAATTACTTTATGCAACTAAAAGTAGAGTACAAATATAATACAAAACCTACATGCTTGAGGGATTTGTTTAATTAGGGATTAAAGTATAAAATAGTTCCTATAAGTTCTCTGATTTTGTGTGGCTATTGTCATATCTAGACTCAGTTGGGATAATGTTTTGAAAAGATGAAACCAAGGTGGTTTGTTTATTGCCTTCATTCACTGATTTTATTTACCCTATCCACTTTGGAGAATGGAAAGCAGGTGCATAGGCACCACCATAAAGTGGAAGAGAATGTGATAGAACCTGCACGTTTCTGAGAGTAGAAGAATAAATGAAACTGAAATAGTAGAAACAAGTGATCTGACACCTGTGTCTGTCCTAGTTTCCTCATCCAGTCGCCACAAAATAAGAATAGTCACAGCAAAGTCCTGAATTAATGACTCCTTGCCTAATCTGGTAGCTTTATTTCCTGGAAGTGAATCAGATGATTCAAGGTCAGATGGTTCAGACCTTGGGAATGCAGGAGGAAGCTGAGTTGAAAACCATGTGGGCTGCAGAGTGCATAGCTTATGCCATGGTTAAGCTGCCGGGCATGACTAAGACCCAGTGTTCCCCAGCATTACCAAAGGATGAGGTGAGACAGAGAACTGGTCTGGACTGAGCTAAGAAAAAAAAAGCCAATAATTCAGCAGTCAGACTTTAACAGACAACTTCACAAGTTCTCAGAACACATTGGATCAGCAGAAGACACCAACTGAAGACCCATACAAAAATCAAGGACTCTACCTAATTGGTATCACTTAAGCTTGTTTGCTATTCTTAAGATGCTCTTTTTGGGAAGAGGAGGTATTAAAAACCGTGAAAGCCCATAATTTATTTTTTAAAGACAGAGTTTACTTCCTAAAATTATCTTATAAACAGAAAGAACCTAAAAGACCTGTATTGTAACTTTTTAAGCTTCATATTGTCATGGATTAGGAACATGTTTTCCTGTACATTTGAGTGTAACATGTTAATTTCAACCCATGATTCACACTAAAATGTCTGAGATCAGGTGGTCCTTTTCTCCACATCACATCTGTAGGAGAAATGAGGAGGGCCTTTCTAATGGCAGAGACTGGAAGACCTTTGTAAAGTTTTCCTGAGGTATTCAACTTTAAACATAAAGCTTTACAAAGTCAAGTTTTGTGAAGGATTGAATTACACAAACACTGGACAGAGAGAGAGAGAGAGAGAGAGAGAGATTGCTGGTTGTAGAATAGAGAATGGCTTTATAGCATCAAAGAACAAACCTACCTTCATTTAGTACTTTTTACTCAAGAATATTGCTGGTGGTGGTTTCTTTCAGGAGGGTGGGAAGTTGAGGTCAAAGATTCTTAAGTTCTGAGTCTAAAGCTGTTTCAAGAAGCAGAAAGCTAAGTGACAGCCTTGAGAAACTTAAAAACACACTTAGTGATAGGCAAAAGAAGTAATTAGTGGCATTCATTTTCATCATCTGTTTCATGCTTTTTTCCCTAACGTGCGTGTGTGGGATGTGTGTGTGCGTGCACATCCCACACACACACTCCTTCCTGCTTTCCTTTTATCCAAGTTTTAAGCATGGATAAAGAGCCTATTCAAGATTCTTCTCCTCGTTGAAGGCTTACACAAACTCTCCCATCTCTTTCTTCTTTTCAATATTTATTTTCTATATTCCTTGTTTAAGGACTGATTGTATTTGGCTTCAAGATTTATGAACGGTTCTATGAGAGCTTAATGTTTCCTCAGGAAAGATGATCAGCCCCCTAGGGACAACAGAGATGTCTTGTGATGTCACTCTGCTCTTCTGGGCACAAAGGACAACAGAGATAACCAATACTTGATAACTAACATTAAAACCACACAACTATCCCAAATAAACAACATAGTCTTTTAGAAATTCCTGGTGAATCCTTTTGTAGTCAGCTCTGCTAAGTCATGTTTACTAAAAAACTGAGTGTGTTGGACTTGTGTGTTTATTGAAAAAAATGAAAGACTAAGAAGGTTCTGAGTAAAAGTGATGGAGGATGATAGATTGAAGCCAGAGCTTGGGTTACTTGTTTAAGCATGGTGGTAGTTTTGATTTATCCTTTTTGTACATCATTGTGAACTTGGCTGAACTCACCCTAGAAATTCTGAGAAATGATGGCAGCAGGTAAGGGATTAGTTAATTCCCCAAATCTGCAAGTCTGTTCCCCTACCCTCCTAGCATATGATTTTGGCATCTGTCTCACCAGCAAGCTGCTATGAATCTGCAGCATTGTGAGGGGGAAACTCACAATATTTAAGAAATATGAGCATACTGTTTAGATTACATATTTCAAATATTGCACCTCCCCCTTAATGTCTGACTAAAGCCCAGCTGGGAAGTAATTTTGGTTCAGTAGGAGTTTTATGCCAATTTGTATTTTTCAAGTTTTGCTTCAAGGCTGAAGCAGGAGAATCCATCCTGTGCTAACGTGTTCAGTTTGGGACATTTTGGAAATGGATGGAGAACATTTGGAGTTCCCCATCTAATTGTGTGAAATCTTCCTGACTAGGGTAGATTCCAATTCCAATGGAGAAATTTCATTAGGGACTTCTATGTTAAGACAAATTATATTTATGTCTTTTCATAAATTGCAACAGGATTGTCTAACTGCAGTTATTGGCTACCAGTTTCTCTCCAGAGAGGTTAAATCATTTTATGAAGCTAGAGAAGCAAACTTACAAAGTTAGGGTACAGTGAACAAGAGAAATACATTTGCCATTACGCTTTGAAGGTTACAGAGCAGAAATGTTTACTAAGCCCTCCCAACTTTTTTCCCTTAAGCTTAACTTTTCAAAACTATAGGTGACTGTAACTAAGGTTTGTTATGTCATCTAGAAATTGTGAAATTCTTATAAGAATTTAACTGGGAAGCTGTGCTGATATCATAGAACCTGTGGTTGGGAAAGTCTTTTAATGCTTAATCTCATTAAGAGGTAGTACATTTGGGGTGCCTGAGTGTCTCAGTCGGTTGGGTGTCTGACTTCAGCTCAGGTCACTATCTCATGGTTTGTGAGTTCAAGCCCCGCATCTGGGTCTGTGCTGACAGCTCAGAGCCTGGCGCCTGATTCTATGCTTCCGATTCTATGTCTCTCTCTCTCTCTCTCTCTCTCTCTCTCTCTCTGCCCCTCCTTGTCTCACACTGTCTCTCTCTCAAAAATAAATAAACATTAAAAAAAAACTTAACAGCAACGAAAAGGAGGTAGTGCATTTTAACATGCATCACAATTGTGACTGCTATCTTTAGCACTTAAGAAGGAATACTGATCCTGTGGGGTTTGATTATTAACTCTGTTATTATGTTCCTAGTGTACTCATGAAACTGTTTGGTAATGCACCCATAATTTATTTTTATTTTATATTTTAGAAGCATTGTTATGGGTTAATTGGCTCTATATTTTACAAGTTTGCATTACTAATACCAATAAAAATCTGTTTATATTGTTCTTTTGGGATTCTGATTGCATTAAGGGATGATTAGTCCTAATTAAGTTCTGTAGTCTGTGCTAATTACAATCAAATAAGACTTTACACAAAAATGTGAAATTATGCTGAAGTAAACACATTTTTGATCATTAATTAGAAAACTACCAGGCATACCTTTGAAGATGTTTTTATTTTATTTTGTATTTTTCGTTGTGAGATGGAAACTTCACCGACAAGTCACTGCATTTGGAAAGGGTGTCTTCCATAGTTGTGACAGAGGCAGTCTTGTTAATTAGAAATTTGAGTGATGTTTCCTTATTTTACTCCCCATGAGAACCAAACTGTCCCAGCTGTTCCTCATCTACCCTCCAGGTAGTAGTATCATGTTTACATTACAGAATAAAAGTGCGAGGCTGAGGGTTTTAAGAGCATGTGTTCTATCATATTGCTTCATTTAACTTTTATGCACTGCAGTCCTTTTCACGTTTGACATTTTCCTGATTTCTTTTTAATGCTGTGGACTCATTTGTGTGAGGTGGTAATGGTGATTCTACCTGTACTTTCCTGGTGTGCTGACAACTGATGTCCTCAGCACTGACTTTTTTTTAATGTTTATTTATTTTTGAGACAGAGAGAGAGCATGAATGGGGGAGGGTCAGAGAGAGAGAGAGAGAGGGAGACACAGAATCCGAAACAGGCTCCAGGCTCTGAGCTGTCAGCACAGCTGGCTCAGAACCTGAGTTTCATGGAACTCACGAACCATGAAATCATGACCTGAGCCGAAGTCGGACGCTTAACCGACTGAGCCATCCAGGTGCCCCTAGCACTGACTTTTTAATACTCTTTCTTACTAGGAGTGTTGAATTTCCTATGTAAACGAGGAAAAGATAAACAGGATAGAATCAGTTTCTGGCCACCTGCATCTGTTTCTGTCCTTTCATAGGAAACACTAAATGAGATAGTGCCTTTAAAACACAACAAGGTTCCTGGTGCATGGAAGGGTTCAATAAATGTTAGCTAAGATAATAATTATGGTTAGCATTGCATTGCATTCAATACTGCTGGAAGTCCAATTTGAGACCAATTAGTTGGTTTTGAGCTCAGAAGGAAGAAAGTATTTCATCAGAAGTCTCCAACAATTTCACTTCCTCTTTTGCACTTCTCCTGCTTAGAGATGCTAGGAGTTTAGCAGCTAAGATATTTATAGAGGCCGAACTCTCTAGGATACTTCAGTGACCCTGAAATGTCCACTCTAATGCAGTCGTACAGGCTCCAATTCAGAAATAATACTCAAATCTTTGACCATTTATCTACGTTGTAACCTTAATCTACTTTTTTGTAAGCCGCCTCCTCATTCATTTCCTCACACTCAATTACTTTTCTTACTCTTTATCAACCCAAGAGCTATTTTTCTACTTTTCTGACTTAATTGCACCTTGATTTCTTTGTTTCCTGTTTTCAAATATTTTTATTTTGGCCTTAAAATTTTTTTCTCACTCTTCAGATACTCTTAATTATTTTATTCATATTATTTTTTACTATTGCCCTGTCTTCACTTGAGCTGCTGATCTCTCCAAGATCCTATCTTTTTTTTTTCCCATCTCATTACTGTTATTTATCGCTGATTGAGTTCATATTCCAGCCAACCAAGTATGTGTTTTGCCTTTCATATGATTCTCTCCTTTCTTGCTCTGGGGTTTTAAACATGACTTTTTCTGTGTGTGGAGTTTCCTCTTTGACACTTTGTCGATACTCCATTCAGTGCAGAGCCTGATGGGGGGCTCAGTCTCACAAACCACGAGATCATGACCTGAGCTGAAACCAAGAGTTGGACACTCAACTGACTGAGCCACCCAAGTGCCTCATCTTTCAAGGATTTTTTACATCCAGATGCCTCCCCATGGCAGTGGAATTACAGAATACTCTATCTTTGAGATCATGTGGTCAAATCTCCTTATGTTATAGATGAAAAAACTGAGGTCTAGAGTGGGTCACCTGAGCTGACCAAGATTATGAGGCCCTTAAATGTCAGAATAGGAACTGATGACTCCAAATCCCATGCCCGTTCTCACACCCGCTGTGTTACAGCACACACACAAATATACTTCTCCTTTGGTATCTTATGAGTTTTTTTTAACTTTCTTTGTGCATGTGTGTCTTTTCCCCCTCAGTTACTTTGTAAATTCTTGGAACTCAGGGACCATACCTCCTTGCTTTTACCCTTTGTCTTCCATCATCCTCCGTAACCTCTAACAGAAATTGAATTCTCTACAAGGGCCCACCAAATGTAAATATCATTGTCCATATCATGCTAGCATTTTTATTTTTTTCCTGCATTGATTTCCATATATTTGAATATGTAACTCTATATACCTCTTTCCCCCCAAATTCTCATTATTTTAAAAATTATATTTACGGGGCGCCTGGGTGGCGCAGTCGGTTAAGCGTCCGACTTCAGCCAGGTCACAATCTTGCGGTCTGTGAGTTCGAGCCCCGCGTCAGGCTCTGGGCTGATGGCTCGGAGCCTGGAGCCTGTTTCCAATTCTGTGTGTCTCCCTCTCTCTCTGCCCCTTCCCCGTTCATGCTCTGTCTCTCTCTGTCCCAAAAATAAATAAAAAAACGTTGAAAAAAAATTATATTTGCATCATATTAGCTTTCCATTTTGTGATCAGAATTTTGTTCATGTCTTATAACTACATCTTAGCTAAAAGATAAAAGAATATCAGTAGGTGCACCTGGGTAGCTCAGTTGGTTGAGTTTCTGACTCTTGATTTTGGCTCAGGTCATGATCCCAAGGTTGTGAGATCGTGCTGGGTTCTGCACTGATGGTGGAACCTGCTTAAGATTCTTTCTCTCTCCCTTTGCCCCTCCCCCCTCATAAGCTCTCTCTAAAATAAAAAAAAAAAGAAAAAGAAAAATTGTAGGTAGTTAATGGCTCTTTTTTTAGTGTGTGAGTAGCAAAACCCAACAGCATGGGTGTTAATTATTGTCAAAGTCTTTTTACTTTACTTGCATAGTGTATGAACAATTTTTTTAAAAGAATGCTTAATTATTTATTTTGAGAGAGAGAGAGAGGAGGGGGAGTTAGAGAGAGGGGCAGAGAGAAAGAGGAGAGAAAGAATCCCAAGTAGGCTCTTCACTATCCCAAGCAGAGCCTGGTGCAGGGTTCCATCTCACGAATGTGAGATCATGACCTGAGCTGAAATCAAGAGTCAGAAGCTTAACAGACTGACCACCCAGGAACCCCTAGTATATGGGTAAATTAACTCTCTGTATGCTAACTAAAGTCTTTTAAGTCTTTTAAAACTAGTTGCCTGCTGTTACCTCATGAACTTTTCAAATGTTTGACATTTTTCACTGGAAAGTCTCTTCATCTATTGGTTTGTAAGTCAGTTAACAACATCTATTAGTTTGTAAGTCTAGGTAATCTGTCTAATGGGAAGATTTGAACTAGATGCTGTTTTTCTGTGTTGTTGTAATGGGAACATCCACACACTGCTTTTTATAAATGAGTAGCATACAAAATTCAAAGACAGAATTTGTCTTAGAGTCCTGCTCCTTTAGAACAATCTTGAAAGAGGAAAGTTCACAGTTTTGCTAAGGAAAGGTAGAAGAGCATTCTAAGGATAAGAAAGGCATGGTTAACTGCTTACAGGGTAGATATGGAGTAGGGTACTGTGTTTTTCTGCCTTTAACAAAAACTGGAGAATAGGTTAGAAGATAGTAGATATAAGAATAGAAGAATTGCTCAAATTCTTTAAGTCAACGATCCCAAATATCCTATTCAATTTTAAAAGGAAATATAAAGTGTGCCATGGCAACCACTGAGATTCAAAATCATTAAATGGAAGAGTCTCATCCTTTGCAGGACTGGAAAGGCTCTGACTTTCATATGAATTTCTTTTAAGTACCTCTTCTGGATGATCTCTTCCCATAGAAAGACTCTTTAGAAACACATGTTTACTCGGTTCCTACCCTGTATTATGTTTGTCTTTGCATTTATCAGCTCATCAGTCATCACAGCTAATTCTGAGGTGAACATTATCAGTTCCATCTAACAGACAAGGGGAAAGAGCCACAAAGCCGTGAAGTAACATACCTACAGTTAAACAATACATGTGGTAGAACTAAGATTCGAATCTGACATTTATATGAGTTTACAGCATTTTAATTCTTTTTCTAGGCTATATTACCTCTTAATGTTAAAAAATATCATATAGATTTTATGAACTCTAGTCGCAAAACACTAATCTGTCTTATTCCGCTGATGCCTGAGAAATTCCCTTCACCTCCCCACCACTGCCTCCTGAAATAATTGTGCATTCAGTTGAAGGGTTATAACTCTGCCATAGTATCTCAGTTGTGAACATATAGAAAGTTTCTGAAAAACAACATTAATTACTAATTATGTAGGAAATTTATTTAATCAGTTGAAAGAAAAAAAATGTTGATGATGACGATTCAAATATGGCTCTGTGTAAAACTGGAAGTATGCACATCTATACATTCATAAGTTGGGCTGCCAACCTTCATCCACCTTCATCGTCGTTTGCCTGATCCAGTACACACATACACACGCACACACTCACACTCACACGCTCAAATACTTATCATTCAAGAAGAGCCACTCTAAGGTCTTGTGACTATATCTCTTCATTCTGTAAATCACATTATTTTTTCCTAAGGAAACAATTAGTTGCTTATGAACTCACGGACATTACTAAAGCCTTTGGAAGTGCCACCTATGCCTATGATGTATTGGAGGGAAAAGACACTGAAATACAAAAGAACAGGCTACTTCATGGGGAAAACTGCATATGTGACTCAGTTCATTTGTCTTTCTGGAAAATTATGGTCCTATACCAAGCTTTGAAGAAACCTCTTTTTGAAAATTCCGATAGCAATCTTTGTGTGTTTAGAAAAACATCGTGATGATGTTGATACCATCTTGAATTCTGTTCAAGATAATCAGCCGGATTTGTGGACATTTAACTGAACCCAAATACTTCAGTAAATTTTCCCATTTCAGTGTGAACATTTACTTTCAAGAATGTGCAGTCTTCATTTTGTTGGATTTTTATAGTTATTTGAAATATATTAATGAGTACACTGTGTTTTTATAAATTATATTTTGTAAAAGTTATAATTTGAAAAATTATATAATATAATTATATCATATGTATTATATTATTATATAATTAAATTATATAATAATATGATTCTTATAAATTGTTTTTATAATTATAATTAAAATAAATTATAGATTATAAAGTTTATTTTAACTGCCTTATGTCACTTCTGTTCTAAATATCTGTGAATAGTTAAATCATTATATTCTTCTATTTTCTGTTTGAAGTTGGATATCATGTAAAGGTACTATTTACTCATGCATGAATGCATTTTACAACTTCTCTTCCTTTTGTAAAATAATTTGATAAAGTATATGTAGTCTTATTAAGTAAACAAATCCAACTGCTCAGAAAATCCTAGTGAAATATGTGCATGTATTATATATCACAAAAAACTCTTCTGCAAGTCTGTTAAAGAATTATTTGATGTGAGACAGGAGAGCTAGAATGTTTTCAGGGTTTTTATTTTTATTGGTTTGTTTGTTTGTTTATTTATTTCCTATGTCAAAGTTAATTTTTAAATGAAGATGTGATTTCAGTTCTCAGCCAACTCCTTTTACCAATAATTTTCCTTTTGAGCCAACAAATGTTTATGAACAAGTCAACTAGTGGAGTTGAAAGGTGCTGAAGCCTGCCAAAGCATGTCGGTTGTTTTATGTTTCAATTCCCTGAGGAAAGAAATGTAGGATATGGTACGGAAAATATCATCTGCTATTTTCTTTCCCCAGGGAACCAGCTTGGCTTTGCCATCAGTGAAACTGCCCATCCTTTACTTTGTTGCACTGGTACCTTGTGACTTTTTACCTCAGTTGAGCTGTAGGATGTTATGATGCTCAGAACCCAGACTGCATGTGTTGGCATTGCTGTTGGAAGAAATTGAGATAGCTTAACAGAAGTAATTGTGCACTTGTATTGTTGGCTACTCTATGTTGTAATTACTTCTGCAGTTGCCAAGTTCCACAAATTTAAAGTTAGCCAATTAATTAGGCTTCCATTGTAGAGAAAGATGGACCTACAATCTAGGCTTTTTATTATACAAAGAAAAGGAGGAGAGGTCTATTTTTCTTGATTCTATTATATATATTTGTTTTTTTTTTTTTTTTTTTAATTTTTTTTTCAACGTTTTTTTAATTTATTTTTGGGACAGAGAGAGAGCATGAACGGGGGAGGGGCAGAGAGAGAGGGAGACACAGAATCGGAAACAGGCTCCAGGCTCCGAGCCATCAGCCCAGAGCCTGACGCAGGGCTCGAACTCACGGACCGCGAGATCGTGACCTGGCTGAAGTCGGACGCTTAACCGACTGCGCCACCCAGGCGCCCCTCTATTATATATATTTGAAACAGCACAGTTTTGTTTTATCGTTAGCAGAAGTTTTACCTTCTAAAGATTGCATTTGGCCTTAGAATTAAAGTAAATCTAATAACGTATTGACTACAAAGTTGTGTGTGGTACAAGAGTGGACAGAGAACTCATTTCAGATTTTACATGTATGTGTGCTTGTGTGTGTGTACGTGTGTGCATGTGTACATTTACAACAAATCTTAAACTTTATATCTTTTGTAAATTATTAACAAAATCTGAGCTAATGATAATATTGAACAGGGAACCAATTTCACATTTTTAAATACTGAAGCAGTAAGATCTACCCCAAAATGTGCAAACTGAAGTCCCATCTGAACCTTTTTAAGTAATCAGTATGGGATGTTTGTGAGCAGTGGGCACACTTGTGTGTGACATGGCCTGAAATTTGTGTGAAGAAGGAAGAATGCCTCCTCTAATTTCCATTCTACTGGCATGTTGGGTGATTCCATGCCCTACCCCCATCTGCCCTCCACCATCAATGCTGAGAGAGAAAGCTTAGCCAATTCTCCCAACTTCTTGTAGACATTAGTACACAATAATTAAATATTTATCTCATCCCAGGCTGATACTATAACAAATAATACTAAAACAAATACTGTAACAGATAATATATCTCTTTTCATTTTTGTGGGCCATTTTATATTTTGCAAATTCTGTACCATACTGTCTTCAATTTCTCTATGGCTATATAGTTATAAACTATTTCTCATATTATGACGACTCTATAAAACTGTGATATGAAAGACTAGAATAGAAACAATTGAAAGAGAATTTTCCATGTAAAAAATGTAAATTTTACACAAATAAATATTGTACAAAACAGCTTCTTCCTAGCTGTGTAGATGACAAGCAAATTAATCTCAGTGTTCTCTTAGTATTGAAGGCATTTCATTTGATTCTATTAGTGTAATTTAAAAAATTTTTCTATGTCACATCATTTCATATGACTAATAGTGAACATTTGCATGCAGACAGATATTCCTGAGTGTAAATACTTAGGTTGTCTCAGCTCTCAGATGGAAATATTCATGTAAAAATGGGCACTAGTGAATGAAAGTATAGTCAAATTAGACATTTGTCACTTTAAGGGAATGACTTTGTGGGCAGCTTGAATTATGCCTGAAAACATTTAGATGACCAGAATGTATACTAATTCTCACAGGAATGTTTAAATTACAATCATTTTATCAATTAAAAGTTTCCTGTGGATTTGAATCACATTAACATGTAGTAAAGACAGATGACCGCCTAATGTAGAAATGAAGGCAGGAGCTCTCTGGAAAAGATTAGAGGTGAATACTTTAATATATTTCCATAGCAGAGAATAAACAACCCATGAAGAAAATACAAATTAATGGAAGGTGATGTGTAAAGTTTGTATCAGTGAGAGATAAATGAATCCTGTGGCCTGACCAGACCTAAAATTCTACACTTGGACCATTCATTGTAAAGGTACAATGCAGTGAGATAAGAATTGTGAAGACACTCTTCATGGTAACAAAAAAAAAAGGAGAAATTAAGGCAAACATCAACAGTAATATTTCTATAGGGATCATATTGCCAATGAAAACCTTGGACAAAGAAATCTTTATGATGAATTAATTAGGCCATAAGTCTTTTTATTTAACTATGAATCACCTGAATGCCAATTTAATTCCAAGTCAATTGATGTTATCTTAGTTCATTTAAAATCTATGAAACAAATATCCGTCATAAAATATGGAATGATATGTGAAATACTTTGCTGAATGTGATTGATATTAGTTGGCTTGGTTTCAGCAATAATTACTTGGAGGATTCAGCTATCCAGATAAATTTTATATGATGTCAAAGCTATAAGACTTAATGGGTTCATATCTAATCCATTCTACGAGCAAGGCATGAATAAGTATTGTATGATCAGTAAAACACTGTATCCTAGTTTGGGCTGGATCAGGAAAATGCCCTATGGCCAAAATTTTTATTTCCAACCCAGAGTGGAAGGCCCTTTCTGGTTTCTACACTGTCATGATAGAAGAGTGGGTGAAAATTCATCTTAATGAGAATGTCTGTGGCAGATAGTGAGTTGAACAGGTGGAAACAAATTAGTTTAAGAAGCCCCTTTTTGAAAAAAAAAAAGGTAAATCAATTTTAATTAAGGGGAAACTATAAAACAAACACTCAGGCCAAAGGGTACATTATACCTTTATATGTCAACTTCTTATAAAACATCTGTTAGCTGTTAATAAAACTGGACTTATGAACTATTGGACAACCCAAAGTGTGTGGTGTATTTCTTTAGTTGATGAGGTGGAAGTAAGTTCTTCCAGAATAAGATTAAATTGGACTATGCTCTTTGGTTTAATGTGGTTGATTTTTCTGGGGTGTATGCATGTGTTTCTATTCCATCTAAAGAGACAGAACTCTTTTTTTTTTTTTTTTTACTAGAATCTATCTTATAGAAACCCTTTATTTTCATGGACATTGCAATATGTAAAATATTTTATTTTATAACAATGAGGAGAGTGATGATAAAAATATCATTGTTTATGAAAGAGATAGTGATAGTTCATAAATTGCACCTATTGCTAACCACTGGAGCTATAAATGACTTAAAAGTGGTCTCCTTTTGTTATTTCATTTCTGAGGTCTTTTGTTCCACATTAACGTACAGACTACAGTGTAAGTTTTGTTATTGGAAACATCAGCTTGCTCCATTCTTTAAGGGTGGACATTAAATGCTTCTGACAGTCTCTAGACCTAAAATGCCATATGGGGCCTTTTTATTCTGCAGACAGAAAGGAACAGCGCCCGATAAAAATCATTGGGAGTATATTTCCTAATTCTTTGATATCATATCTAGCACCTGCCTTCAAAACTCAGATGAATTATAACATAACAGTGATGTTGAGTATCAGAGAGCAAGGGTTAAGAACCATGATTTCCTCTGGTGACTTCTCAGGAGTGTGGATAGCAGTAAAGCTTCCTTTGTGCTTCTGTGGTATCTTAGATATTGTCCATTATGAGGCTTATTGTGTTGGATTGTCATTATTGTCGTTATTTGCATGCCTTAAGTCCTGGAGGACAGAAATTCTTTCCTTTGATCTTTATATCCACGCCAGGATTTTTCAACCTTCGTAATTGTGACACTTTGAACTAGATAATTCTTTGTTGTTAGGGGCTGTCTTGTGCAACCTAGGACTTTTAGCAGTGTATGTAGCCTCTACCCACTAGATGCCAGAATAACCCCCCCCCAACCCCCCACATTGTCATGATAATCAAGAATGTCTCCAGACAAGGGCCAGCTCGATGCCTGGCACACAGTTGATATTGAGTGAATATTTCCTGAAGAACAAAGTGCAGTTATGATGCTGCATAAAACAAGAATGTGTTTACCAGGGAATCCAGAAATGTGTTCCGGGTTTGAATGCATCTGAACATGTCATTTAGTCATGTCACAGTGGGGTGGCAACTCTCATTTCCCATCCCTAATTCTGTTATCTAACTCTGAATAAACTCGGGTGAATTCCACTCTCCACCTACACTCCCCACTTCACCCCGTCCTCCCCGTGCTTCTGCTTGAGGACTTCAAGCTGTACAGAGATGGCACACTGTTGGTGGCAGGTCATCTCACTGTGTAGACGTCTTTGACTTTGATCTGAGGAGCTGTGCAATCCATCACAATCAGATACAGAAGCATGCACAGACACCCTCACAGCTAGTGGGAGTGGAAGAAACTAGATATTGGCAGAGTGGAGCCATGGCTCTGACTGCAATTAGGTATGCACTCTATTAATCTTCATATCTAAGGACTCAGTATATATTTACAAGAATCTCCTCTCTACTTTTCAACTACATGACTTGAACAATTCCCCAAAGTTCTCCAACCTATTTTCTCACCGATAAAATTAAAAGAACAAAAATATCTGTCTCCCTAACGCTGCATTGGAATACTCATCACACTTGGTTGTAATTCTTTTTTCACTGCATGCCACTCTTGCTGGCCTGGAAGGTGTGTAAGGGGCAGGCTCAGATTTCTCACTCGTTAAAGTCTCCATCACAGCGCCAACATATGTCATTCCTCAGTTAAAGAAGTGAAAGTAGTTTGGGGTGCCTGGGTGGTATAGTTGGTTAAGCATTATGCTGTTGGTTTTGGCTCAGGTCATGATCTCAAGGTTCATGAGTTCAAACCCTGCATTGGGCTCTGTGCTGACAAAGTGGAGCCTGCTTGGGATTCTCTCTCTTTCTCCCTCTCTCTCTACCTCTCCCCTGCTTGTGCTCTCTCTCTCTCTCTCTCTCTCTCTCTCTCAAAATAAATAAGTAAAAAACTTTAGAAAAGAGAAATGAAATATTTTTTCATGAAATACATTCATGAATTACTTTGTAATAGCATATACTATACAAATGTTAGTAACTCTCATTTATTCATTCAGTATATATTCTTTTTTATCCACTTTTTCTGTTTAAAAATTTTAAAATGTTTATTTGTTTTTGAGAGAGAGAGAGAGAGAGAGACAGACAGACAGAGAGAGAGACAGAGGGTGAGTGGGGGAGGGGCAGAGAGAGAGGGAGACACAGAATCTTAAGCAGGCTCCAGTCAATGAGCTGTCAGCACAGAGCCCCATGCAGGGCTGGAACTCATGAACTGCGAGATCATAACCTGAGCCAAAGTTGGGCTCTTGACTGACTGAGCCACTCAGGTGTCCCTATTCAATATCTAATGACCACCTACTTTTTCAAAGCCCAGTTGGGGTACCCTCAAAATTTAGAAATACATGGGGCGCCTGGGTGGCTCAGTTGGTTGAGCGTCCGACTTCGGCTCAGGTCATGATCTCACGGTCTGTGGGTTCCAGCCCTGCATCGGGCTCTGTGCTGACAGCTCAGAGCCTGGAGCCTGCTTCTGATCCTGTGTCTCCCTCTCTCTCTGCCTCTCCCCTGCTCTCACTTTGTCTCACTCTGTCTCTCAAAAATAAATAAATGTAAAAAAAAAATTAAAAAAAATTTAGAAATACATCAAGGAATTGATTTAAATTCCTAACCTCATGGACCTTGCATTCCAGTGGGCCAGGCTGTCAATAAGAATTGAAATCTCTCTCTCTCTCTCTCTCTCTCTCTCTCTCTCTCTCTCTCTCTCTTTGTCTTTCTCATCTACCTACAGACCTACATAATTTCTGGTATTTATAGATGGATAAGTACTATGAAAAAGTATAGCAAGATGAGATAAGAGTGATGGAGGAACCTATTTCATAGAGAGTGGCAAGGAAAGACTTCTCAGGAAGTAATTAACATAATATTTTTATCGTTTTCATGATTAACATTATCATCAAGGTGCCGCTATTAGTCTTTCATTAGTAGAACATGTACTTTGATTCATCTTCCTATTAGGGAGGCTGAACTATTTACATACTCTGAGCTGATTCTCCTTGAAACCACTCCTAGGAAATGGGGCCTCGGGTAGATCTTATGGCTTTGAAATGGGGGTTTTGACCATGCAATGAATCATTCCTGAGACCTTAGTTCAGTCAGTCTGCATATGAGACCCTCGATAAGGAGGAGGTTTTACCTTCAAAACTTGATATACTATTTGTCTCCTAAACAGTACCCTACCATTTTCTGTTTCATTTGGTGTAAAGAAGGTAACTTTAATGAGCTACTTCAAATCCTTCTTAACCTCTTCTTACAGTAGAATTTTTCAATCTTGGCACTTTTGACATTTGAGTCAGCTAATTCTTGAGGGGCTGTTCTCTACGTTGTAGAATGTTGGCAGCATCTCTGATCTGTACCCACTGGATGCCAGTAGCATCCCCTCTCCATTTGTAACAATTGAAAATGTCTCTGAGCCTTGCCAAATGTCCCCTGCGAGCCAAAGTTGACCTCAGCTGAAAACTGCCTTTTAGGAACCTTCTGTGTCTAGCTTCTGTATATAGCATCTCCTGCAAGTGCTTTTGTTGCCCCACTGTGTTTACTAATGCAGCACCACAAGCTCCTTTCTCCCCTTCGATGATGTGTATCCCACCCATCCCTGAAGACCCAGCTGAATTTTTTTGCCTGTTGCATGGAGCCTCCTCCTAAGCACTATAGCCTGTTTCGCTTCTACTTCTGAATTCCTATTCTCAGTCATTTCTGTTTGATCATTGCTATTTTCATCCATTAGCTGAGCCCATTGTTTTTTATTGAAAGAATCATACATTTTTATCTCACCTAGATTATAAATTCTCCAAAAGTAAAGACCACAGCTTAGTCACCTTTGCATCTCCCTGGGGCACTTGGATAAGGAAATTCTTGAAGTATAGGTTGAATTTAGCAGAAGCAGTCTTAATCACCAACAACCCCATCCTTAGTCAGGAGAAGTGATAAATAACACAGATGGTATGGTCTTCATAACAATCAGTTATTTTGGAAAATTAAATTTTTATGAACTCAATGTACAATTCAAGTGTAACAAATACTGATATTGGTGGAACTGAGTTTACAAGAGCTTAGAATAAGTTATGCATCTAGGGTGATCCTGAGTTGGAGGGTCAGAACACTTTAAATAATGGACTTCCTCATCAGGCACAAGGCTCGAGGTAATTGTTAGCTCTTGACGCAAAAGATGTTTACATAATGTTTAATAACTTGAACTTAATTGTTTTTGGTAACAAAGTAACAACGTCCTTGGAGAAGAATGTATGGAAAAGGGCATCCATTCAAATAAAGCAAACGTGTACCTTTCTCCATGTTGATGGTTTGGTTTAACTCTTGAAGGGTAGGTTAATAGGTCTCACTGGAAGAAGTGACTACACATTAACTTCTTTCTGCATCAAAATAAAACTTGTTATTCAGAGTGTATGTGTTTGTTAAGTAAATTCAGTACTCATGTGGCATTCAGGTAATTATTGAACACTGGAGAACCAAATTCAAGGTCCTTTTAATGACATCTGAGAAGTGTAGCACAACCACACTGCGTGTGGGGTCTCCGGGCTCCTAGTGTGTGTTTACTCCACTTAGGATATGATTCATAGTCCTTCTTCTGCTTTTCACATTTAATAGACTACATAGGGATTTCTGAAACATGGACCTATCTCATGATTTCTCATAAATAAGTTCTTTTAAATAGCAATGTGAATTGTATTATTTCCAATAGAACAGCTAGATAAAAAATGCCTGGGGTATAGACGTACCTGAGAAATGCTCCTGTGGTGAGAGATTTGTGGGTCAAATGTGGATACATTTCAGCCAGTCAGGAAAACGGCCTGAAATGACTGTTTACTTAATTTCTTGATGAGAGTATAATAACAGCTAGGTTATAACATACTGATTATTTTATTTGCTAGCCACTCTACATGTAGCAACTGAGGAATCCTAGACACAACCTGTTGTGAGGTTTCCCTGTATAGTATTCCCTTTGGACTCCCTGTCATTCCACAGGCCATTTTTTAAGATCCACCCCCAAGCCCTACTCCTCCCCCACCCAACCTTCCCACAGCAGAGAGCTTCAGGGTCCAGGCTGGTGTAAATGCCTTCCACCTCTGGGTAAGAGCTGGGACACCCAGGTGCTCTCCTGTGAATTAGGAATTAAGATGTGTGGAAACTAGTTAGTTTCTGTTAGTAACTTGATGTTAATGTGGTGGTCATGGAAAGCCATAGTTCATCATGTTCAGTTTGGGAAAGCAGAGGTTGGGGGCGAGGACATAAAGCAGAGGCAGAGCACTGAGTGTGAAATCACTCCCCACAGGCTTTCTAGTTTTTCCTTTCCTTCCCTGGGAATGCTTGACTGCCTGTCTTTCCAGTAGGATCCATGTCATCATCCAAATCCTTACAACAAAGTCATCTTCTTTTGCTTGTGCTGGTTGACTGGGTTTCTGCTAGCAACAGAACCTTGAAAGCAATTATTTTCTGTTTTCCTAATAAGAAACATGAAGTTTCTTATTTATTTAATAATTTAATTTTCCAAAATTAGCCAGTACAAAGAAGCCAGTAACTCATCCAGAGCAGTGGAGCTAGGACGTGGTTAAGTCAGGATTCCAGCTTTGTGCTCAGTGTTCAGAAATCTGTGCACTTATGTGTGTGGTCATGGGTTCCATCAGCAAAGTTTAGAATGGATACAAATAATTGTGTAGAGTAAATGGTTTGTGAATGGTCTTGTGATTGGGCACTTGTGTGATGGCGGCCCTTTCCTTGGTGCTGCTGTGCATGCATATGGCTGGCTTCATTGCTTAAGACATGTATCTGTGCCTTGAGGCCAGCTTTGACAGTTCTCTTTGCTGCTTTTCCACAAAGCTCAGGGTGATGCCTGCTTACTTAAGTCATTCCCTCAGCTTGGAGTTTTCAAGCTGTCGGTCCTGGTTGTCAGTCCTGGGTACTTTTCTTTGGTCTTTAAAAGTTTAAATCCCTGTTTTAGTCATCTTTGGGTGTTGTGATAAAATGACCATAATCTGGGTGCCTTAAACGGAAGGTATTTTTCTCTCATAGTTCTGGAAGGCTGTGAAATCTGGTATCAGGGTGCCAGCATGTGCAGGTCCTGGTGGGGACCCTCTTTGTGGCTGCAGATGGCTGCCTTCTGGCTATAACTTCATATGGCAAGGGAGAGGAAGTGGAGGGAAGAGAGAGAGAGAGTGAGAGACTGAGAAAGGGCAGTCTCTGGTTTCTTCTGAGGGCACTAATCCCATCATGAAGACCCCACCCTCAAGACTCATTTAAACCTAATAATTATCTCCTAGGGGCCACATTTCCTAACGTCATCACATTGAGGGATAGAGCCTCGACATAAGCATTTTAGAGAGACACAAATAGTTAGTCCATATCAGTAGTCTAGTCTGTATCCAGTATGGAAGAGATATATTCCTTAATTAGTTTCCATTGATGTCCTCACTAATTTGCCAGGAGCGCACTCACACAGGCTGGTGCACACACAGAGCCACCACATGTAGTTCTTTCCTGACTGCTCCAAGCTTCTCTGGTCCCCTTGGAATTCCCTGTCCAGTCCGCTCAGCATTGGCCTCTCCCTCATCCCCATCTTCAGGAGCTATATCTGGTCTTCATGGCCATGGCAGCGAGGGCTGCCCTGACTCCCTTGTGTGCTGCCTTGGTAAATTCACCGGAGTCACTCAGTGAAATTGGCTCTCTGCGACCAGACCTCTGCCTCCCTCAGGCCTCATCTCAAGCCATTTCTTTCCTTGCTATCTGTGCCGCAGTCTGAGCAGCCATATTCTATGTCCTGAAGTACATGGTGCCCTTTTTGTCTCTGAAGCTTTGACCATGCTGTTCTCCCAGCCTGGAATGCTTCACCCGCCCAACTCCTCACATTGTGGGGCTCAGCTTCACCCTCACATGGTCAGAAAGGACTTCCCTGACCCCCAGACCTAGTCCTATTCCCTTGAATCTACTTGTATCTCAGACTTCCTGTATCACAGCACCACCTCTTCTTAAAATTGCTTTTGAGGTATCTTCCTTATTAAACAATAAACTCTCAGGGGCAATAACCGTATGTCTTACTCACTGCTCTGTATCCAAAGCTTCTCAAAAATGGTGGTACAGAGTCAGGATCATGATACCTGAAGTAGAGGATGTGAGTCTCATTCTCACACCAGGTTCCAAGAAATGCCCTTATTTAATTTTTGGCTCTGAATTACTCCGATGGACTGTTAGGAGATTCAACTTGATTTGACTTAGGGACAGCTCCCTCACTGCAGATTGTGCCGTACTATTGGAGCTTTTCCAGTGATCACTCATGGGTCCACAGAGGTTACTCCTAAGGCAGCCATTGTGTCTGCAGCTGCCTGCAGCTTCGGTGCCGTGGCTGGGACTGGAAATCGTTGGTGGGGATAGATATCAAGGCCAGCTGAGTCCATCTCCCCTGAAATAGCCATATTTCATTCCTTGATGGTAATTTCCACCTCCATGGGTGCAGGTAGTGTTGTAAGAGCTGAGTCTTTGTTATTCCAGACCCCAAAACCTGTCCTGTACCATTGCTCCTACTTTAAAGGAGCTCTTTCTCATCTCAGGAAACCCCTCTTTGCTTCCTGCTTCTGTGAGACTCTTTATTTCTTCCTTAAATATCAGTTACTCTCTTTTTCTTTTGAAAGTAGACTGTGATGTCCCATGAATTTCGGAACCTGAACTAGTGGCACACAAAAACCATTTCCCCTTCCTTTGAGAGCAGGGAGGACTTAATCATCAAGACCTCTTAGGAGATGAAGAGAAATGGAAATATTTGTGTTTCCTTTTTCTAGTGCAGCAGTGAATGGTAAAACAAAATAATTAAATTTACATAATAAAAGAGTCTGAATGTTCATATCCTGCTATACTAACATTTGCTGAATGCTTACTATGTGTCAGACATTTTGCTAAATGCTTTACAGGGAAAATCACATGTAATCCTCACAAGAACACCTTGAGGTAGGTGATTCCTGATATCATATATGAGGAACAGAGGCTCAGAGAGGTTAAATCATGTCATAAAGTCACAGAAGAGGATTCCAGCCCAGTCAGCCTGACCTCAGAGCCTGCAGTTTTACCTCTGCTTCTCCTTCCAAAGGCCGATGGGGGTTTGCTAGATGAATAATTAGATAAAAGAGACCCTTGAGAGCTTTCCCCAGCAACTAATAATAAAAATGAATCTTATCGGCAGCTTTGTGCAGACTGATGGCTATCTCTTTGTTTTCTAAAGTAAAGGAATAACAGTAAATATGACACTTGCAGATTATATAAGAATAGAGTATCCAGAAGACTTTAGGAGATATTTTTGACAAGTGTCACCTGTCACTCTCTCTCTCTCTCTCTCAAACTACATCTTTTAGAGAGCTTTGATTTTGACCTCAGTTTGGAATGATAGTGCATATAATCTTACCTCCTTGGTGAACTGGACATTGACACCTGAACGTGAAGCCCACTCCCCATCACACACACCTTTGAAAACCGCTCCTAGAGGCTTGTGGTGGGGAGAGAAGCAGCAGTTATTTTCTCTTTGTGTCTGTTGTTTGTTTCTCATGGGGATCATCAGGGCTTATTTCATTAAGACAGCTCTCCTTACTGGGACCAGGATACATTCTCTGAGAATATTAAATGGTATATGAAGAGTGTCTAGACATGTTAATGCCCCTTAATGTAGTACCGTTGTGTAAATTAGACCGCAATTCTGTAGTCAGGCTTCTAAAGTCAGAAACCACTGTGTTTCATATCAGCCTCTGTATTAATCACAGATATACTGTCAATACTTTTACAGTTGCTCCTAACTATTGAGATTGATATGAAAAATATTGCAGGTTTACAGCCCTTCATCCCAAGTCCTTTGGGCCAGATGCTTTTCAAACCATAGGTGTTTTAAAAATATAATACAGTGCATATATACTTTGTGTTACATAGCACCCCCCACACACTGGAATCAGTCATGGTGATATTTCCACAGAAGAATATAAGAAAATTAAGCTAAAATGTCAGTTTCCTGCAGATTTTACTGCCAAATTAGGATATAAGGTTTTGCTCTCAAATGAATTGCAAAGTATATGTATATAAACATATATATGTGCAATAATACACGTGTGTGTGTGTGTGTGTGTGTGTGTGTGTGTGTAAATATGTATGTGTAATCTCATCTTTAGAGCTTTTGGCACTTTAGCATTGTGGATGAGGGGTCGTGGACCTGGAGTACGTATCCACTATTCATAACCAGAAAGGAAATAAAAACAACAAAAAGTGGGGCACCTGGGTGGCTCAGTTAAGCATCCAACTTCAGCTCAGGTCACGATCTCACAGTTCGTGGGTTCAAGAACCACATGGGGTCTGTGCTGACATCTCAGAGCCTGGAGCCTGTTTCGGACTCTGTCTCCCTCTCTCTGCCCCTCCCCTTCTCACACTCTGTCTCTCTCTCTCAAAAATAAATAAAACATTAAAAAAAGTTAAAAACCAACAAAAAGTAGAATAGTAGCTTGAGGCAAAACTGACTTGACATTGAAAGAAGGGACTCTGTGTTTTCTCTCTCTCTCCCTCTGTCTTTATAAGAAAAACTTAATCATTAGTGAGGATGGAACCAATTTTGGGTAGAGATTGGAGGAGAGATTTACACCTTGGAGAGAATAGGAGGGACAGGACATGAACCGCTAGCCAGGAGGAGGGCAAGGGCAGGGAGTGTGGCCTTGTGAGTAGGCAGCAGGCAGCACGTGCAAGCATAGGTCTGAGGAGCTGGTTCTCAAGTCCTCATGGGGGGCTGGTGTATTCTCAATCTTGTAGGGACGATGCTTGGGTCTGAAAGGGCAAATGCCCTTGTAGAAAACAGACTATCAAGCAGAAGTGAGGATATAGCTGAAGCTTGGATTCCCGGCTTTCAAACTTTGATGTCAGGACGTGCCTTATGCTTTCTCTGTCACTTGTACAGACAACGTTAGTCTGTTGCTTGGGGACTGTGGGCCCTTCCCCACTCCGTGCAGCACAGTGTCTTATCCTTTCAGATGCTTCTGTTGCTTTTCATTTCTAGTTTGAAAAGTTGTGCTCAGTCATGATTAGCTTTCAAAGATCTCATCAAAAAGGAATATCCAATTCCTTTTTCTTTAAATGCCGAGCAATTGGATTCAAAATTAATGCTGTACCTCAGCTTGCACCATTATAATATTTCCAAAAGTTCTGTTGTATAGGATGCAATGAGACAATGTTTAACATCTGTGAGGCAGAGATAAAGACCCTTTTTGACTTAGTTTTATTTTAACTTTCTTTGGAGTGGGTTCTTCCCTTTCCTCAGTCAAGAACTATGATATGTTTCAACATTTTTACACATAGATTGATGTTACTGTGTGTTGAGAAAGTGAGTCTTCAATTCTCTCTCTTTTGCAAACTAACCTTAAATATAAGAAAAATACATTATAAATGTTATTTTATTTTTAAATAAAATATTATTAAATTTAAAAAATAACACATAGATCACATTTTAAATTTTAGATTTTTTTTAAAGTTAAGAATATTGTAAGACAGCAAAGTATACTTCTTATGGTGTTTCCAAATAAGCACAGGGACAATTGTCAGATTTTAAACTAATGATTGGTTGGCAATGAGATTAGAAAGATGATAGCAGGTAAAACCAAAGAAACCTCATAAGGACACAGAAGTACTCAGATAATCTCTGGAAACGTACATAGCTATACTCTAAACCTTGAAAAATTTTGGAAAAGCACAAGGAATCATAAGCACACATTTATGCTCTCAGAGTGATGCAACAAATGAAATATGGTTTCTGGAAAACTCTATTGTATATTTTAAGTGCAGGTTACAAATTTGCAGGGAATTTAGTTTGCAACGTGCAAGACACCTATGGAGCAAGAAAGCAGATAAAATAGGATTTATTGGGGCACTGAGTGGCTCAGTTGGTTGGGCATCTGACTCTTGGTTTCAGCTCAGGTCATGATCTCAAGGTTCCTGGAGCCCTGAGTTGGGCTCTGCACTATGCTGATAGTGAGGAACCTGCTTTGGATCCTCTCTCTCCCTCTGTCTTTCTGTCCCTCCCCTGCACATGCGTTCTCCCAAGATAGTTGGATAAACTTTAAAAATAAATAAAATAGGGAGGTGCCTGGGTGGCTCAGTTGGTTAAGCGTACAACTTCAGCTTAGGTCATGATCTCACGGTTCATGGTTCGAGCCCCACATTGGACTCTGTGCTGACAGCTCAGAGCCTGGAACCTGCTTTGGATTCTGTCTCGCTCTCTCTCTGCCCTTCCCCTGCTTGTGCTCTCTCTCTCTCTCTCTCTCTCAAAAATATAAACATCAAAAAATGAAAAAATAAATAAATAAAATAGGATATATTATTTTAACATACTCAAACATACTATTTTGTTGAGTGAAATGGCTCAATATTTACCATTATTAACTAAGTAATGTAATGGTTAATATTAAAAAAAAATAAAAGCATGATGTTACCTGGCATTATGTTATTCTATTTCCAATATTTTCTTTCTATACATTTCTTTTTTGTTTGTGAATTATTGAAAGTACCTTTTACTATGTACAAATACTTTGGCTTCCCGTAATGACAGTGGACTGAATATTTTAGTCACAACCCAGTTCTTACCTCTATTTCTTCCTTGTCCCCACACATATTCTAGTAAGTCAGCAAATATTTTAACCATTTTTATGAAATAATTCTCAAATATATTCCTGTTGTAGTTACAATTCTCTCGTTTCATTCCCTAACACCTTCTATCCCATCCTCCGGCCATCACCAATGTGGTATCACCTCCAGGGAACTGTTGCTCACACCCATTGTTTCCTGCCATTCGAACTGGCACCTCATCCTCTGTGTTCAAATCGCCCTGCACACATCTCTGTCTAGTAGTTACTCTATTTTTATGTAGTTGTTGATTGGTTTGCTTCTCTCCACCATTCAACTGAAAACCTGTATTTATGTCTCTAATTTCAACACAATGCTTGGTACTCAATATATACTTGATGAGTAAAGGAAAGAGGTACCCATGTGATCTGATCATCCTCCACTGAAAAATCCTTTTGTGGGTCTCATTTGCCCACAGAATACATTCCAACTCCTTTGTGTGGCAATGCAATTCCTTATAACCTGTCCTTGACCATATTTCTAGCATGCTGCTGAACTGTATTCAACACTCTGTGGACCTTTGGGACTCTTTATCTTTGAACATGCATTTTCTCCATCTAGAATGTATCATCCTGCATCCCCCCACCCCTTTTGATGCCTTTGATCAAACCCTTTCTACCTGTTAAACTTCCATACATCTTGGAAATCCACTGTAAGTGTCATATCTCTGTGACACCTTATACTCCTTTATGCATATTTTACAGAGTGCACTTATATGATTATATTATGACTTTAATTTATTATTTACTTTGCCCTTAGTGCCTAGCTCAGTGCTTGGTATCCATCAGATGCTCCATAAATGTAGTTTGGGTAAATACATGTGTCCTGAATTAATAGAATAGCACAGGGATAAAAGAACAGGTTTTGGAGACATAAAAAAAAAAAGATTTAATTTGAATGCCAATTCTGACAGTTACGTGCTGTGCAACTTTAGGCTAGCTACTTACTAGCTCTGATCCTCAGTATACTGGTCTATAAAATGGGGATAATGATTCATGCACAATAGGTTTGTGAGGATTAAGTTAGGGAGCATGAAAATTTCAGCCACAGAACTGGGAACACAGAGCTGTCCAATGAATGGTAGCTATTCCTATTTTTTAAGATTATTTAATTTTTTTAATGTTTATTTTTGAGAGAGAGAGAGAGAGAGAGAGAGAGAGCAAGTGGGGGAGGGGCAGAGATAGAGGGAGACACAGAATCCAAAGCAGGCTCCAGGCTCTGCGATGACAGCAGCAAGCCTGATGTGGGGCTTGAATCCACAAACCTTGAGATCATGACCTGAGCTGAAGTTGGATTCTTAACTGACTGAGCCACCCGGCGCCCCAAGATTATTTAAAAAAAATTAAATCTGAGTATAGTTGATACATGATGTTATGTTAGTTTCAGGTATACAACGTAGTGATTTGACAAGTTTATTATAGGTTTTGCCATGCTCAGAAGCGTAGCTATCACGTGTCACCATGTAGAACTGTTACGATACTATTGACTATGTTCCCTGTGCTGTTATTATCATGACGTATTTGTTCCCTAACTGGAAGCCTTTACCTCCCACTCGACTTCACCCATTTTGTCTGTCCCCCTTACCCCTCTCCCCTTTGGCAACCATTGGTGTATCCTCTGTATTTATGGGTTTGTTTCTCTTTGTTTTGTTTTCTTCATAGCTGTTATTTTATTTGCTATGGAAATCCCACAGAAGGCAAGACCATTTATGGTTTGGTTGAGTTTCCAGGAGGTGTGGTTTTACCTGGACTTTAGAGGACAAATAAAAGGAAATGGAACAGGTGTCCCTGTAGGCAGAAGTACAGGGGCGGTCCGGACGGTGTTCTGAAGGAGACAAGCCGGCCAAATGAGATTGGAGGATGCAGGCATAACAAGCTAGCGTGCAGAGAGGTCCAGGTGATGAAGGGCCTTGAGTGCTAGACTGAGGGGCCATTGACTGTTCTCCAGAACTGCTGAACTACTGCGGTTCCTTTAGAAAATTGTTTCTGCTCATTTTCTCCCAATCTGGTCCAGTTCCTGTCTATTTAAAAGGAGCATGTCTCCCCTATCCCCACCAGTGGGAACGCACACATAAATAGCATGGTACGTTATGCTCTACCCCTCCCACCCCCCACCATTGTTTCATTGAGCAGCTAATCACTGTGGACACCAAGCAGAGCAGAGCCCCTGAACCCTGCACACCTCTCTTCAGTGCTCCATTAAGAGACCACCCCCACCTGTCTCCCACGGCCCTTTTGCGTGGCAGCCAGCCCGGTGTGCACAGGAGCCGCGATTTCATTTCATCTTCCAGTTTCATTTGTCATCTTGTCAAAGAGAGGGGCCTTCTGAGCACAGCGTCAGCTTCTCTTTTGTGAATGTGTGCCGTCACCATCACCACTCATCATGTTAAACCCCATTGTTCATGCAGAAGTCAAGGTTGGTGGGGAAAGCTGTAATCTAAAACAATTCACTTTTATTTATTGTATTCCTCTTTTTAAAATAAGGGAGTAGAAGGAGGAAATGTACATCTTATCTCGGAAGCAACATCCTGCTAGCTGGCTGAGAAACTGTCTGAAGAACAATGCATCTCTATACGCAGTTTGTCACAACTGGTTAGTTTTTAATACCGTGGAGGTTTCATTACCTCTTTTGGAATTGCAGAATTTTTAAAGTAGAAATGTGTGTTTCTTTGTAGGAAGTGTGCTTTCTGGGAGTAGTTTTGTGTGGCCATTTTCCTGTTGAATGGCTCTAATTTGGCTATATTTTTTTTACCTGTTCTAGCCCAAAAAGAGTATCTGGAGGTGCTCTGTGTAATGCTTTAGCCACTTACTACATGTGGCTGTTGAACTCCTGAAATGTGGTGAGGGTGACTAAGGATTGAATTTTTTGTTTTGTAAAATTTAATCAGTATTTACAATGTATAAACTGATATTTGATTCAGCTATTGGAAGACTTTTAGTTATTAGAGAAGCTTGGTTATGTGAATCTATTTTTATCAATGCTAAACTTTCTATTTTGTAGGTTACATGCAGCTATAAGATATAATACAGAGAGTATTATCCTTGACTCAGTTTCTTCAATGATAACATCTGCAAAAGTGTAGCACAAGTTTACAACCAGGATGTTGACGTTATATAGTCAGATTCAAAGCTTCTCCATCACCACGAGAATCCCTCATGTGCCCTTTTATATTTTTATGGTCATACCTACATGCCTCCCAACATCTCCCATCCAGACTCTGGCAACCTCCAATCTATTCTCCGTTTCTATCATTCTGTCACTCCAAAAATGCCATATTAGTGGAATTATATGGTAAGCTTCTTTTTGAGTCTGAGTTTTTTTCACTTAATTTTGAGATTTATCCACATTGTTCCATGTTTTAATAGTTTGTTCCTTTTTATTGCTGAGTAAAATTCTAGTGTATGGATGTACCACAGATTGTTTAACCATTGACCTGGTGAAGGACTTTTTCTTTTTCTTTTACAGTTTTGGGCTGTAATGAATAAGCCACAATAAAACATTTGTGTAGAGGTTTGCATGTGAAAATAAGTTTTTATTTAACTGAGCTATATGACCAAGAGTACAATTGCTGAATTATATGGTAGTTGCATGTTTCATTTTATAAAAAACTTCCACATTGCTTTTGGAGTGTCTGTAGCATTTTATTTTCCCAGTTGTGGTGCATGAGTGAGCCTGTTTATCTACATCTTTGCCAGCATTTAGTGTTGTCATTATTTTTTGTTTTATCCATTATCACAAGTTATTTACTGTAAATCTACATTTTTAACTATAAACTTCATGAAAGCTACATAGAAATCAAGTATTTGCAATGAAAACATAGCATCCAAAATGTGGTGCTATATGTGTAAAGTATATGTGCTATAAGTGTAAAGGCATAGTTTGAAGGCATAGTGTTAAAAATGTGAATTATCTTGACAGCTTTTTATATTGGTGACATGTTGAAAGTATTATAAGACACATTGGCTTAAATAAAATTATATCATTGAAATTGATTTCACCTGTTTCTTTTTCGTTTTTTTTAACGTTTTTTTAAATTTATTTTTGAGACAGAGAGAGACAGAGCATGAACGGGGGAGGGGCAGAGAGAGAGGGAGACACAGAATCTGAAGCAGGCTCCAGGCTCTGAGCTGTCAGCCCAGAGCCCTACGCGGGACTCGAACTCACGGACCGCAAGATCGTGACCTGAGCTGAAGTCATATGCTTAACTGACTGAGCCACCCAGGCGCCCCTCTTTTTAGTTTTTTAATATGGCTACGGGAGAATTTAAAATTTCGTGGTAGCTCACACTCTATTTCTATTGGACAGTGCTGGTCTAGACTGTTATGATCACAGAGCCCACCTGGGCCTAGATGGAAGGTCTTGTTTTATTTAGTGCAAGAGTCAGCAAACACATTCTGTGAAAGGCCAGGTAGTAAATATTTTAGACTTTGAGTGCCATAAAGTTTCCGTCGCAGATACTGAACTCTGCTGTTGTAGCACAAAACCAACTATAGATAATATTTAAATGAATGAGCATGGCTGTGTTCCAATAGAACTTTACTTACACAAACAAGCAGTGGGCCTGAAGGCTATAGTTTGCTTCTTCCTGGTATACTAAATATAAACAAACTTACAACAAAACTCCAGACACATGGGCTGTATCAGATATGTTCAAGTCTGTATGTAAGAAACCATCCTAGATATTTTCACAGAAGGAATTTAATAGGGAATTTGATGTAAGAGGTGAGAAACTAAACAGGGGTGGTGAACTATCCTAGAATTTAGAAATCACTGGAAGCTGTTATCGCCCCTACATTTGGAGAGACGATGGAAGGGAGGAGAGGGGTGTTCTTAGGGTTTATCTGGTAGGAGCTGGTATCATGTTTGGGGCTGCCAGGCATGAGGTGGGACTTCAGGCAGAGTGGCTGTCATGGGACCAGACACTGAGGGATGTCTAGTAGCTGTGAGGTTCCCCCTGCCTTCTGTCCTCCAGTCTTCTGCCAGTGCATTGTGGTGGATGAACCCACATCAGGAAGGGAATCTGGGAAATGTAATTCCCTCCAATGCTGAGCAGAGCCCCGGTAGCACGAGGAAAGGACCTGTGAGCAGTGCCTTCCTAGTCCACAGATTAAACCTAAAATGAAAGGAGAGTAGGGAGCTTTGAGCTAGCCTGGTGGCCAAGAACAGCATTTTGTGCAGCATATTTCCTTCCTTTGTGTCGAGTCTTTTTTAGTAGTTTTACTATTTAATCCCTCAGGGAGGAATGGTTAGTCAAGAAAGAATAAAGATGAAAGGCCCAAGGACCAGAGTCCTCAGATGGAGTTATCAGTTCTGTCAGTAAATCATCAAGAGCTTGCGAGAAGCGGTGGCAGTGATGGAATGTGAGCTGGCGGTTTGTAGCTGGAGGAAGTGTGACAATTTTTCCCTCTGGGTATGAGCCACCCATATCATATGAGATTGGAAAATAGGAAAACAGAATTTCACTTCAAATCCAACTAATGGACAAGACATTTTTTTTCCTTCTAGTTTTTTTTCTTCTTTGACTAACTGAAATAAAGTAAAATCTCAGCTTTGCTTTGATCTGCCCCTTGGTTCCAAGAGCTGGGTTTAAAAAGTATCAGGGAGAAGGCCATTTCTTACATATTCACCTCTCTTTAAAATGACATCTGTTCATTGAAAATCCCCTCCCTTTGTTCTCATTATATCAGATATAGAGGTCTTCCAGACATCTACAATACTCATTTATTTGTATTTGTTTTAAGACAGAAACTTCTCTTCCTTTCCTTTATATTTCTAAGTAGGTAGCATTTGTGGACTCATTTGCCTCACTCTTTCCTTAGAAGAATGGGACACACTGAACTGGTTGGTGGTGGGTTTGGGAGAAGAACCTAGACATGTGTGGTCAGGCATTTCTGGCCTCATTGCTCAGAAAGTATGTGTTGGCATATGTTCTCCATTATGGGTTTAGGAACCTCACGGTAACGTAGCCATGTTTTTTTTTGTTTGTTTGTTTGTTTGTTTTTTTGTTTTTTTGTTTTTTTTTAAGGCTGGGAACATTTTATTTATTTATTTATTTATTTATTTATTTATTTATTTATTTATTTTCGGTATATGAAATTTATTGTCAAATTGGTTTCCATACAACACCCAGTGCTCATCCCAAAAGGTGCCCTCCTCAATACCCATCACCCACCCTCCCCTCCCTCCCACCCCCCATCAACCCTCAGTTTGTTCTCAGTTTTTAAGAGTCTCTTATGCTTTGGCTCTCTTCCACTCTAACCTCTTTTTTTTTCCTTCCCCTCCCCCATGGGTTTCTGTTAAGTTTCTCAGGATCCACATAAGAGTGAAAACATATGGTGCCATGCTTTTTCTCAGAGCTGCCTGTGACAGGGAAGGAAGTGGGATTTAATATTAGTAAGACTACTTAGCCTAGGGTCTAAAGTTATATTCTCTAATCAGCCTCATCATTTATTACAAGTGATATTTAGATCTTTACATAATTGGTTTCTCGATTTGTTGCTCAGTCAAGTTCAAATTTAAGCTTTAGAAGAAGGGGGATATAATATATTTATTGGGTCCCTTTAAAACCTCTAAAACTTAGCACTCTTTTCCCATTATAATTGGGTCAACCTGAAAACAAGAAACATATTAATATATCTATATTAAAAATTCACACTTAATTCATAACCTGAGTCAGGTACTCTGCAAAAAGTACACACACACACACACACACACACACACACACACACACTTCTTCCTTCTCCCATGTATAGTCAAACTTCGTATTCCCTTAGTTTTTTACACACCAGCAAAGAACACCACCATCCACTTAGCTTTTTAGGTCAAACATGTAAGTATCATTGGTTTCTTGTCTTTTCTTCACCCAGAATGTCCTTTCAGCTCTAGCTCCAAGATGTAGCCTGATCTGACCACTTTTCACCATCAATATCACTCCTCTTCTTGGCAAACCAACATTATCCCATGCCTAGAGTACCACAGTAGCTTCCAGTCTGATCTCATTCTGCCATCTCGCCTACCTTAAATCATTCTTCATGTAGATAGAGGATAAACTAGATCATTTATGTCATTCTGCCTAAAACCTTCCGGGAGCTTCCCATTAGACTTAAAATTTGTCCAATCTTCTCACTAAGCCAATAAGACTCAAAACTCACTAAGTCCAGGCTCTCGCCCTTTTCTATCTATACTTCAACCACACTGGACTTTTTGTTCTTTCTTAAAAGCATACACTTAGTTTGTGGATAAAGAGTTTTAAATGTGCTATGATATTTGCCCCAGTTGCTTGTCCCCAATTTTGCCAGACTCCTCCTTTCTCAACTAAATTGTACCCTCTTCAGAGAGACCTTCTCTGATCTTCCTATCTCAGTCATCCCAACTAATTGAGATACAGCGCTCTCCATCACCTTGTTTTATTTTCTTCCTAGAACTTCACCATTTAGGATTTTATTGTGCATGTAGATTATTTAGCATAGGTTAAGTGGAGGTAACAAATAGATCACCACATAGTGTGATGGTTCTAGCACTATAGATGTTTATTTATTGCTTGTGTGGTAGTTCAAGATAAATGTTCCTGTTTGGCAGGCAACTGTTCTCCATGTGAAGTTTCATAGTCCCAGATATCTTTCATCCAGATGTTATTCTCTAGAGTCTGAAGGCAGCAGAAGGGGACAATGAGTGTGTGCGAAGCATGCTAACTTCTTAAAATCTTGTCCAGAATGGGCACATATACCCTCTTCAAATTCTTTTGGTCATAACTAATCACATTCCTTCACCTACTTGCAAAGAGGTGGAGGTAATGAAGAGATCACTGTCTTACATCTAAATAAAATGGTAGAACAGGAACAGCATATGTATAACATAATTCCCATTCAGAATAAGGAAGATGGACAATTACAGGGCAGTTAGCAGTTCAGAACATAATGGAATCTTTTTAAGACAGGGATTATGAAGACTGCTTTTCCAGCGGAGGAATTTTTCTTTCCGTTTTTTTTCCTTTCCCTTCCTTTCCTTTCCTTTCCTTTCCTTTCCTTTCCTTTCCTTTCCTTTCCTTTCCTTTCCTTTCCTTTCCTTTCCTTTCCTTTCCTTTCCTTTCCTTTCCTTTCCTTTCCTTTCCTTTCCTGCCCTGTCCTTTCCCTTTCTTTTCTCTGTTCTTTTCTTTTCTCTTTCCTTTCCTTTTTTCCTTGTCTTGCTTTGCCTTGCCTTTCTCTTTCTTTTCTCTTTTCCTTTCTTTTCCTCTTTTCTTTTCCTTTCTTTTCCTTTCTTTTCCTTTCCTTTCCTTTCCTTTCCTTTCCTTTCCTTTCCTTTCCTTTCCTTTCCTTTCCTTTCCTTTCCTTTCCTTTCCTTTCCTTTCCATCCCCCTCTTTCCTTTCTTTTGAGAGAGAGAGAGAGAGAGCGAGCCTCTTATGCAGGCTCCACCCTCAATGTGGAGCCTGACATGCGGCTTGATCTCACAACCCAACCGTGAGATCAGGACCTAAACCAAAGTCAAGAGTTGGACGCCTAACTGACTGAGCCACCCAGATACCCTTTTTTTCTTGATTAGAACCTAGATTGCATTTGGGAGGAACTTCCTTCTCCATTGTTCTCTATGGTTCTTTCCTTGCCTTCTAAGAAACTCTTCTTCAGTTTTCTCCATGGACACATCTGAAGTGAGCTTTGGGAAAATACCTTTTTTAGAGGCTATGCAATTTTTGCAACTTGCTCCCTGCTCATGAAACTTGGAGAGACCAAGGCTTGCTTTAAGAGTTTGAGAGTCCAAGGCTTTTTAAAAGCCAGGCTTTTGTTTCTTTGCCAATAGAATTTCCTCAAAACGTTTTAGCCTTTTGCTCTATCTGCTTTCAATCCATGTTGTATGTCTACACTCCCCGACCAGTTTCCAGTATCTGTTTTGAGACTGCTTTGGTTCTTTGCCTCCTCAAACCCATGCCTCTCATTCTATGGTGGCCACCTGAAATAATATGTATGCGTTGGAAAGCCACATCAACAATCTTATTTTTGTTTCCAGCTGAGTATATTTGTTTAAATTATAAGTTTTTAAATAAACATTTTTCCTCATTTTTCATTCCCATCTCAGGATATTTACGGTCATTTATCATTTGTCTCTCTCCCAGCAAGTTCTTAGTTTCTGTTTACTAAGCAGTCAACTTTACCTTGAGCTTATTAGTTTCTTATAATGCATTGGAAAAAACAGCAAGTATAACCCGACAAGAACTAATGCTCAAAAGTCAAACTTCCTGGAGATATAGGCCAAGTAGGTGCTGGGTCAGTCTTCCCAGTTATTGTAGGCAACAGTGTTCTCAAATATTTTATAATGAGGTAATATATGATATCTGTTCCGTGTCACTCACTGCTTGGCCATTAAATTGATGTCACATATTCAGGTTATTTTCATGGTAGCACTCAAATCAAAGTACCATATTCTGTATTATTTAGAGTGGTGCTAGCTGCTCTCAGAAATAGAGCGTAGTACAATGCCTTAGCCCATAGTGGCTATTTGTCACTCACAGAACAGTCCACGGCATGTCCTCCTGGTCGGTAGATGCCTTTTTTCTAAGTAGATATTGGGAGACTCAGGCAGCTTCCATGTAGAGGCTCCTCTGTTTCTTAGGACTTTATTTTATTTTTTAATATGCAATTTATTGTCAAATTGGTTTCCATACAACACCCAATGTTCATCCCCAACAGGTGCCCTCCTCAATGCCCATCACCCGCCCTCCACTCCCTCCCACCCCCCATCAACCCTCAGTTTATTCTCAGTTTTTAAGAGTTTCTTATGGTTTGGCTCCCTCCCTCTCTAACTTTTTTTTTCCTTCCCCTCCCCCACAGTGTTCTGTTAAGTTTCTCAGAATCCACATAAGAGTGAAAACATACAGTATCTGTCTTTCTCTGTATGACTTATTTCACTTAGCATCACACTCTCCAGTTCCATCCATGTTGCTACAAATGGCCATATTTCATTCTTTCTCATTGCCAAGTAGTATTCCATTGTGTATATAAACCACAATTTCTTTATCCATTCATCAGCTGATGGACATTTCAGCTCTTTCCATAATTTGTCTATTGTTGAAAGTGCTGCTATAAACATTGGGGTACAGGTGCCCCTATGCATCAACACTCCTGTACTGTTTCTTAGGACTTCAGATAATAGGAGAAAGAGAAGTGGGTGAAATCTGCACCATATTTCTTGAAACCTTTGCCAAAATGGAATCTCTTTAACTCACATTCTCTTCACAAGAAGTAGTCACATGGCCACATCTATATGCAAGGAGAGCTGAGAAATTTAATCCTGTCTGAACAACAGCTTCTCAATGACATAATATTCTATGAAAAGGGAAATGCATGTTTTGTTGGACATTCAGTCATCTTTGCCACAGTATGCTTGCACTCATGTGTTTAAGTTTCTATCTACCTTGATTAAACTGTAGGCTCTAGGAGCCCAGCGCTGTTTGTTCGTTGGTATATTCCCAGGACACAGAGCAATGTCTTTATTAGAGTAGACACTCAGTAATATTTGTAGAAGGAATGACAATACGATTAATAAATTGAACTCTGTACTTCATAATCCTGACTCTGGCAGTTATTGTAAACTCAAGATAGTTGCTTCAATTTTGCCCATCGTTAAATAGTAAAATTATATTATCTGCCTCATAAAGTGCGGGTCAGAGGATATAATGTATGCATATTGCTTAGCATTATGCCCAGCACATAGTAAGCATTCAGTAAATGTAAGCTAATCATATTATTATTCCTGTTATTATATAGGTATATATCTCCCCAAATGAACCATGTCATGAAATTTTGAGGATAAGTGAATAGAATTTCACTTCTGGAATTAAAACAGTTTCCATTATTAAGGTGGTTGTTTTTGGACATAGGTAAAAGTTTGATGTTGAGACAATTTATTGGTTTGGATTCATACACTTAGAGGAGCATACTCCTACTTAAGGCAAATTGAGAGCCTCGAATAGGAGCATATGTAACCTTATAGTGCTTAAACAGTCCTGCAAATAAAATTATATACCAAATTACAGGGATCTCTGTTATCCTTTAAACTGGGTATGGAAGAAAGAGTTTGTAGGTAAAATTTCATGGGAAGTTTAAATTACTGATAATTTATCAAAAAATCATTTGCCTTAATGAAAGATATCATTATTTAAGGGGGAAGTTTAATTAATATCTGCAGATATTACATTCTCTGTGCCACACTTTATGCAACACTTTTAGGAAACGAGAAACCATTCAACCTTTCAGTTATTCAGTAATGTTTATGTAACAGGTACCAGGTTCCAGTCACTGTGTGAGGCACTGGGATTGCAGTGATGAACTAAGCTGAGAGGGTTTATAGTCTGAAAGTATAAACAAGTAAATGAGAAAATGGAATGTTCAGTTTTAAGTGCTATGATAGTAAAGAGCAGAGCATCCTGTGGACATTCTCAAGAAGGGAATCTAATGTAGCTATAGGGTTCTGGATGGTCTCCTAGAGGAGACTAAGCTCAGACCTGAAAAATAGGTTGAAGCTGGGCAGGTAAATGATGCTTTGGTTCTTTATGAGGACCTAGAATTAACTTTTTGCTTGTTTTATATTAGGTTACATTAGAAATTATATAAAAATATACTGATGAAGATATACATTTTCCATATCCCATCAACCAAAGAAAATCATTGTCAATATTTCAGTTTATTTCACTCCTGTGTACCTTTTATATAACTAAAATAGCACAATATAAAATATTTTCTGTTTTGTCACTTAGAATAATATTATAAACATTTTCCAGGTTTTTTTAAAGGCATAGTTTTAATGGCTAAAAGGTATCCCATCTTGTGGATAAATCTGACTCTTACTATAGCTGTACATTTAGATTATTTCCATTTTATTCATTTTAAAAAATCACTGGGAACTAATATTCTATTTTTAAGATGTTCAAAGATATGGAAACATATTTGTTGTAATAATGCATAATCTGTATCTCTTAAGGATAGTGCAAAAAGTCAAATTGAGACAGAATTAATTTTCCTTGGCTACTATGACTATAAAAGTAGAATCTTCTGAGATTTACAGTCTCCTTAGAGGACTCTTCCTTGAGTCAGTGCTCAGTTGAGTAGACTTCTGTTGTATGAACCAAGAGGTCTTTGAAAATGATCAGTATTGCATCAGGTTGTTGTGGGATTTTTCAGAGGCCTTAATATGCTAATGTGCATTGCCAATCTACAAGACAGGAGGAGTATCATCATGTTGTGATTCCTGAAGTTATTTGATCATCGTAGCCTATTTATATAGGACATCTCATAGGTCTAGTGTTCCATGGAGCACAGTTTTAGAAACATTGATTTATCATAACTTTGAGGCAGCCTGTAGCTGGTTGAAAGATTATAACAGCTAAGGTAAAAATGGTTATACCTTAAGTCATATTGGTCCAGTTTTTGTACTCTGTGTAAGACTGTTGCACCCCATGGACACATGTTGGTATAGGAGAAGCAGCTTTAGTGTATCATGGTAATTGTGTGCGTGTGTGTGAGCATGCATGAGTACATAAGTGTACGGGTGTAGAGAAAGATTGGTGGTAAAAACACAAATACAAAAATGCTTATATTGTATACAGACCATGGGAAATCCTCTATAGAAGGATATGTAGGATATGTAGAGAAAGGAGATTTCGCAGGTTGCTGAAAGGCTTAGGAAAACATATTTGTACATACATGTGGGTGTTGGGACGATTCCTTTGGAGCTCTTCATAATAGTGATCTCAAGTCTTAGGTTAGGCTTGTCCAGAATAATACCTAATTTTATTATTGTATATGTGTCTACAGGTGAGCTAGGTGGGTCCTGCTAATCTGGGATTAGCAGATTATATCTTGCCCTTGTATCTCTAGTCAGTTAGAAGGTCTGCCAGAAGCTGGCTGATCTGAGATGGTCATAGCTGCTGTGATTCATTTCTGTTGCGTGTGGGGTCACATCCTCCAGCAGGCTCTCCCGAGTTTAGTTCACATGGCAGCAGAGGGAGTACACAGGAAGCAGGAGTACACAAGTCTTCTCCAGACCTTTCAGAACTGGTGCAGTCACTCCCAGCACACTGTTTTGGCCAAAGTAAGTCATGAGGCTAACCTAGTTTCAGATGAAGAACTAGACTCCACGTCTTGATGGAAGTTCTGAGAAGTCATATTGCAGAGTTTGGATACAGAGAGGGTTGAAAATGTGGTGCTCTTTCTTACAAATGTCATCAATAACATCATCAAGAAAGAATGCACTCCAGGACTGTCAGCCCCTGACAATGGTAAGCCTGACTGGTGTGAACTTTGAGCTCTACTTTTGGCCTTTTGTAGGGATATGTGTGGCTCTTTTTTTATCATTAAGCTGTCTGTGTTATATGTGTTGTTGAAGTGCTTGCTTCTTACTGCCATTTAACTGTACCCCACTCCTTTCTAATTTTACTTTGACTCACTGGCTTGGAAACCAGTTAACCAATCTCTGTCAGGGAGGTGTGGAAAGTAATTCTCAGAGCGTTTTGTGGTGTTTTGGTGACACATTTTTGCTGCTTGGAAGCTTAGCTTTTTGCTGCTAGCAAATACTGTAGAGAGGTATGTTCCTAGATTATTAGTGTGAGCTTTTAGAGAAGAGAAGTGTATTACTTTATCGTTTGATTTTGATCCCCATGAATTAAAGCATTTCACACATTTCACAAGAAGTTCCAAGAAAGGGGCCGTGGATGGTGCTCCTGTTTTTTTGGCCCATTCTATCCCCAGGTCTTAACATGATTTCTAGGGCCCATCATAGATGGAATGAATGAGTAAATGCATTGATGATTTGTAGTATTTCTAAATCCAGGTAGACCTGTGAAAATCCCCAGTGCTCTCTGTGTTCTAAAAAAAGGTAGTGCAAGTAATACTTTCTTGCCTCTGAGGGGGTATTTACAAGGATTAACTAATGTCAGGAAAGGGCTTTGATATGACTAGATGAAGGGCATCCCATAACTATAATGTTTTATTGTTACAATGCCATAAAATGCTTTTTGGGACATATAGCTTACATATTTTCCATAAAATTAATCCATAAATCATGTGTAAAATGTATCAAACCCAAAAGCAATAGCTTTGACCTTAGAATTGCTGCAGCAGTAGTTTGATGATATACTACCTACTACATCAGCAGTACTCTAGAGTACATAAAATGTGCTTCCACATATTCAACATGTGCAAACGCTTAAAACGAATGACTAGATGCTTTAAAAAATGATTAAATGATTCAGAGCTTTTCGTACAGAATTGTATTTTTAAGGCATTATTACAAATGCCACAACTTTTAGTTATTTTCACAAATCCACATGAAATACCATTCAATTCAAAATGTTCAGTAGAACTACCTTATGATTTCCTTTTTTGAAAGATAATCTTCATTTCCTGGTTTTTCTGCTTAATAGCCATATACAAATGTCCACAGAGCTTTTAATGAAATGTCAGCACACATAATCTTCTTGTTACAGCTTTTTTTTTATGTCACCTACATGGCAAATGTAATATTCACAATTTTTTTCAGAGAAATACTCATTTTTCCTTCTCAGTTACACTATCAAACTTATGAATAACTATGAAGGATGAAGATATATTATTATTACCAATATTGCCAAAGAGTGATTGCTCACTTTCAGTATACTTGAAGGAACTGTTACAACTTTCTCAGTATGATTTTGAAAAACACAAAAAGACATACCTGTCACAAGTAGACTTTTGTTTAAATAGGGCTATTTTGAAATACTTCTAACTTCTGTGTAGTGTCTATAGAACATCATTCTGTAAGTATTTAATCAGAATGGTGTGTGCATTCCTTCCCCAGAGGGACTTAGCAAAGCAGGAGAATATCACTGAAAGGGTATCTCTATCACAGATGCAAGGTAACCTTTAAATATTTGCATAGTGTAATACCAGACAGCAGATTTAGAGGGACAGTTATTCATCCCTACTGGATTCTTTGTCTGTCTCCCTGCCTCACAGTGGCTGGGCTGAAACTTCCTCTCTCTGTTTCCCTTTCATTATTTTAGGACTTTCTTTTTCTTTGTATTAAACAACTATTTAATTGAAATACCAGCTCCATCTACAACTCTCATGGGATCATAACATATTTTGGCATCAACAGCTATGGGATATTGTGTCGAACCCTTAGTTTAGATCCTTGTATAAAAGTGACGGCTTCTAATGATACTCAGCATGAGCCAATGTTTCTCTTTGTTCACAAGAGCAAGGAAGATGGCACACAGTATGGTCTCTGAGTACTTCAAGCATTCAGCACAGTGGCTGGCAGAAAGCATGCGATCAGTAAATGTCAGGTTGCTTCTCCTACCCAGACTCCTCTTTGCTTCTTTTTTTTAAACTGAAGTATAGTTGACATATCATATTAATTTCAGGTGTACAGCATCGTGATTCAACAATTATATACATTATGAAATGCTCACCATGCTAAGTGTAATTACCATCTGTCACCATACAAAACTGTTGCAGTCTTATTGACTACATTCTATATGCTGTATTTTTCATCCCCTGTGACTTGTTTTATAACTGATAGTTTGTCACTTCCCTCCCATTTGATTGAGAAAATCAAGACCATTTGGTATGGATTCCTCAAAAATTGCTCACATCATTCCCATTTTCTCTTCCTTCCCTGAGAAGAAAGTGTCATGTGTCATTATAATACTCTGCCGTCCATGAAACATCCAGTTTTCTGAGTGGATAATTTTTCTGACTCAGTGTTTGTAAAGCCTTTGTGCATTGATTGGAGTAACTACTAATCATTCTTTACACTGACATAATTTTAGCTAAGTCTTCTTTTTCTAGGAGATTCTAAGCAATCTGAGCGCAGATTTAAATTTAGACATTAATTTCTGAAAGTCCTCTTATAATTCTGATGTCTACGTTTTCTACGTAGCGGTCACTTAATGCTGAATTGAATTGTTTATATATGTAAGTACTATAAATAGTAGTATAATATTATTTGTAGTTAATACTGAATTGATATTTTATATCAGGGAGTACTATTTCAACTTGACTGTTTTATATTTATATATTAAAATGATCTAAATTTAAATGAGTACTAGAGTCTTTTACCTGGGCTAATGAAGAGCTGTATGAAGGCGGAGCTCATGTTTCTGAATGGAATATATATGTATATAGCATATTGTGATATTGTTCTTTTGTTCTAAAGGGACAGGCCTTTAGGAATCCAGTTTATTTTTCCATGTGGATATAATCTGCTGTTTTCATTTTTCACACTTGTTTGTCTGAGAAAAGGTTTTATTTTTATTTTCCAGAAAGTCTTAACCCAGGTTGGTGGGGGGTAGGGTGGGTGGTGGGTTACGGTTTTCCTTTATTCCCTCCTCTCTACATCTCTCAAGAAGATAAATATGGATTTATGTGACCAAAGTACTTTCTGCACTAACAAGTTGTATCTTAAGATTGCTTTATCACACATGTTTCCATTGTGTGACAAGGTGGTATAAACAGTGTAGTTTATATTAGAAAATGCATGTCTTATAGAGAGTATAGAAAAGGTTATTCAGAGGACATTAAGAATAACTTTAAGGATGTTAAGGAGGACGTTTTAAATAAAGGATGATGTATAAAGCCGAATTGGTGTTGGTCATATCATCTATGAGAAGGATAATCCCAATGTTCTCATTTATATGTTAAGAATTTCATCTTGTTTAATGCTTAATAAAATAAAAAATGTTTTGTTGGTCTCTTCCTGTGGTGAATCAGTTGGATTTTTTTTAACATTGTAAAACTTTTAACACAAGATGGAACCCTGACCCCATAGTGTTTCATTTCACTCTGCAGTGTGGGCTCAAGATGGTCATGTCATTATCACTAAGTTTGGAATTTAAGGGTCTGTGTGCTTAAAAATGTCCTCAAATGTTTCATGATTTTTGAAGTTATAAGAGTAGAAAGTGATTGAAATATTTGGCATTTTCTCTATGAGATTTTTAGGCATCTTATTAAAACCTCCTCATTCAAAATCACTACAGCAAGGGGTTGAAAGCTAAATGGTCATGTTCAATCCTACTGGATGACAAGGAATCATTTGTCTGTGCTGGACAGCAGGTCTTTACTGCCCTCTGATGGACAATCCATGCTGTGGATGACCCTGTCCCCTTTCCTGGGAAAAGAGCCTCCTCTCCGGCCTTTGGCCGCTAACAAGCACTGCAAGGCCCATGGCCCGACCAATTTCTTAGCCTTAAGACTAGCTGGGGCAGTTGGGGTATTCAGTTTGTTGAGGAAGTTTGGTTATTTTAAACTTGTGTTTCTGTGGGGGGAAATAAGATTTTGTTTTTGAGGTGTGAGCAGGCAGAGTACATTCAATGCAGGGTAAGGAATCATCCCACCTGTAGTGATGGCTGGCACAAAAGGGTTGAGGGCTTGGTTTCACTTCACAATGGCAATTTTTTTTTTTTTTCTTTTCAACATTTTTTTTTTTAATTTTTATTTTTGACAGAGAGAGACAGAGCATGAATGGGGGAGGGGCAGAGAGAGAGGGAGACACAGAATCGGAAACAGGCTCCAGGCCCCGAGCCATCAGCCCAGAGCCTGACGCGGGGCTCGAACTCACGGATCGCGAGATCGCGACCTGGCTGAAGTCGGACACTTAACCGACTGCGCCACCCAGGCGCCCCTCACAATGGCAATTTTGTACCTTTTAGCTTTGCCCTGTGTGGCAAGCTGCGCTGGAGGGCTAGCTGTTGATACAACTGTGAAGTCGACAAAATCCAGTTTGCTTTTCTGTAGGACATAAAGGTAGGTTAAGTTGTGTGCCTGTGGTCACATAGCTAGAAAATGGAGGAGCCACAGTTCAAATCCTGACTGTGATTCCAAAGTCCAGGTTATTTCCAGAGTACAGGATGGGGAAGGTAAGGTGAACCTTAATAAAATAGCACTGAAATATATGGGGAAGGATGGCTTGAAAAATTCATATATTGAAAATTAGTAAAAATGGGGGAAAGATAAATCATGAAGTCATATAAACATTGCTTTAGGAAGCCAGAGGTGGAACATAGAATGCTGAATAGGTATCAATGGACTTTTATTATTCTTCTTTAAAATCACATTTTAAATATGGAGAGCATAGGGGTGCCTGGGTGGCTTAGTCAGGTGAGTGTCTGACTCCTGATTTCAGCTCAAGTGATGATCTCATCATGGTTCATGGGATTGAGCCCAACATCAGGCTCTGCACTGACAGTGTGGAGCCTGCTTGGGATTCTCTCCCTGCACCGCCCCCCCCCCCAGCTTCTCCCCCACTTCTCAAAATAAGTAAAAAAACAAACTAACAAAAAGATGGGGAGCACAGGCAGAGTTTAGGCTCTTGGCTCACTGTTCTGGATCTCCCCATTGTTACTGCTGGGATTCTGGATGGGTAATGGAGCTGCTTTGTAGAATGGACGAGTCACCCACCTCCCGTATTTGTGTTAAGAGACTCTTAACAGAACAAACTGAGGGTTGATCGGGGGTGGGAGGGAGGAGAGGGTAGGTGATGGGCATTGAAGAGGGCATCTTTTGGGATGAGCACTGGGTGTTGTATGGAAACCAATTTGACAATAAATTTCATATATTAAAAAAAATAAATCAATAAAATAAACGATATGGTGTAGACCAGTGGTTCTCACCAGTGGCAACTTTACCTCCCAGGGCATATATTTGGCAATGCCTAGAAACTGGGGTGAGATGGGGCGCCTGGGTGGCGCAGTCGGTTAAGCGTCCGACTTCAGCCAGGTCACGATCTCGCGGTCCGTGGGTTCGAGCCCCGCGTCAGGCTCTGGGCTGATGGCTCGGAGCCTGGAGCCTGTTTCCGATTCTGTGTCTCCCTCTCTCTCTGCCCCTCCCCCGTTCATGCTCTGTCTCTCTCTGTCCCAAAAATAAATAAAAAACGTTGAAAAAAAATTAAAAAAAAAAAGAAACTGGGGTGAGGGGTGCTGCCACCACTTCAAGGGTGTAAGGCAAGGATGGCCCTTTGTAGCAAAGAATTATCTGCCCCCAGATGTCAAATGCCAAATTTGAGATTGATGCTTATGTAGACCAAGAGCCTAGTAACAGACAGTATCTCCCACATGTACCTGTTATTTATTTATTTATTTAATCTTTTTTTTAAAGTTTATTTATTTATTTACTTATTTATTTTGAGAGAGACAGAGACAGCATGAGCAGGGGATGGCAGAGAGAGAGAGAGAGAGAGAGAGAGAGAGAGAGAGAGAGAGAGAGAGAGAGAGAGAAAATCCCAGGCTCCACACTGTCAGTGCAGAGCCTGATGCAGGGCTCGAACTCATGAAAACGTGAGATCATGACCTGAGCCCAAACTGAGAGTTGGACACTTAACCGACTGAGCCACCCAGGTGCCCCTGGACCTGTTATCTATTACGTGCCCATTGTGTGCCAGGCACTGAGTCAAGAGCTTTTCATGTATCATATCTGTTCTTACCAGCCTATAGGTTGAAATGATTGAAAATCAAGGCAAAACGTGCTGCTGAACGTTACAGAGTGCTCCATGGCAAGATCAAGATTTGGACTCAAGTCTGTATAGCTCCAAAACACTTTCTATAAGCCTACTTTCTCCTGTTTTAAAGAAGTTACTGTCATTGACTCTTTGCTTTAAGTGTTTGGAAGAATGAATGAACATAAGCATTTAAGAGTAGTTTGTTAGACACTGTGTGCAGAGTCTTGCCCACTGTGGGGTGTTTCTCTCCATTTACCAAGACCAGATGGTCAGGTAAGATGTTGGTTTTTTGGTTAGAGGTAGCTGTCCTTGCCCCCTGCTCCTTAGTCTACTCAGTTAAGGCTCCCAGAACACTGCCAAATTGTTCACATCTGTAGTCACCCCCAGGGTAGAACTAAAGGTCTGACAGCACTGTGGGTGACACTCTGCCCCTGTTGCTTACTGCAGTTGTCAAAAGAAAGAAGCAGGTCAGAGAGGAGTGGTGCTGTTTCACTCCCAGAAGGGACTCTTCAGTGAGAATTACAGAGGCTAGACAATGCTTACAAATGTATTCTTTTAATGTTTATTTATTTGAGAGAGTGAGAGTGCACGCACAAGCAGGGGAGGGGCAGAGAGACAGGGAGATATAGAATTTGAAACAGGCTCCAGGCTCTGAGTTGTCAGCACAGAGCCCAATGCAGGGCTCAAACTCACAAACCGTGAGATCATGACCTGAGCCCAAGTGGGACGCTAACCCACTGAGCCACCCAGGCACTCCTTCCTGCAAATGTATTCTAATGGAAAGGCAGACAGGAGAGCTGTGGGGGTCACCAAACTCCCCCCGCCCAGCTGAGTATGAAAGCTAATTTTGATCCTTCCTTTCTCCTCAGTGAGCAAAGAAGTAGCATTATCTCTTCTGGAACCCAGTAGATGGGTTGTCTGACATATCCCATGGCTCACGTGGTCAACTGGAAAAAAGCAAAGGAGAGAGAATCATGCTGAGACTACATTTGTCTTGAAATAGAGAAAAAAAAACACCTCAAGTAAATCTTAATGTAGATTAGGAAGTGTGGACTTCCAATTACTTCAAAGTGGCATAGGCTTTTGATAATGTGTTTCATCAGGATAGGAATTATGAGGTGCTCAGACTAATTCTCTGAAATCACAAGGGGGATAAAGAGTTCTAATAGCTTGTTACAGTAAGAGCCCAGGGAGTACAATGTTATGGTCCACATTAAATCTCCATCTCTAGACCATGAATTACATATTGATTTTGGGAGAAGAGAAATATAATAGAGGGTAGGTTGACAGTGAATGTAAATTAATAATTGTTTGCACGATTCAGAAATATCTTTTTGTGCGTCATCAGTTTCTGTGTGGTCTCTGTGTGGAGAAAGAACTGACGTTCCTTAAGTATTGGATATTAGTACCCTGATGTTTATGTATGTATGTATGTATGTTTATTAGTACCCAGAAGCACAGTCTTTTAACCAAGGGGAATAGTTACCCGTTTGTTTGGATAAGAAGGAAGAGGAGCAGAGTTTATTGGTGGTGGGACAGGGATGGGGATGCTGATAAGCAGTACCTTCTGTCATTGGGCAAAGCATTCTAGTGCTGGGTATAGATTGGAACTAATGAAATATCATAAGAGGTTAACAGAATCAACAGGCAACATGCATATATGTGTATGTATGTGTATATGTGTTTACAGACTTACACACAAACTCATGCATACATATTATATCTAATATGATTATATAATATAATCTGTTATATTACATATACATTTATATATACTACATAATAAATGCATACAGAAATATATAATGTATATCATGCATAGGAAATAGAATTGGCTTAAATACTTGTTACACAATATAAATTAGTATTATGTGTACTATATGTTTAATACAATGTATAATACAATATAAATGTGTAAATATATGCTATATCCTTAATATAATATATACTACAATGGATTTATATATACATATATATATTTATGTATATATAAATCAATTCTTTTGATTGCATGCTACAGAATATCAAGTTCATGTAGTGTTCTTGCATGGAATACAGAGTCAATAAAGCTGTGTTCTAAACTTAGAATCTGATTACATTACTATAATTATCCTATGATTCACTGTATGGCCAGTAAAGTACATCTTGTCATATCCTGAAGTAAAATCTAGCACAGCACAAGCTATGTTTGAAATGACATAGAAAATCTAACAATTAGAGACGTGTGGCATATGTAGGACTTTTTTATTGGGCTGCAAATTAGTGGCACGCTCAGTGATTGCTTTAAATCAGTTCGTGCCTTCACAACATTAAGCCTTGTCCCTCTTCCATGCACTTTGATCTAGTGTCTTAGGTCTTTGAAATTGCTCAGCTAACACCTAACAGATAGGTGGATCTCTGCTGTGTGTTTTCTATCTGTCTTGTTCTTTGTGAACAGGTGGCAGATCTTAGATTTATTCTGGTGTGTTCTTTACTTTGTGGTTTTGTGTGTTTTGTTTTGCAAGGATGTGAATGCCAGGCTGTGGATTGAAAGTTGTATTTTTAACTTCACCTTATGGTGTGGATCCTAAAGTTAAAATTATGATTTTATTTCATATTAATTAAGATCATTAAGGTTAAAAACTAGGGTCCATCACCTCATCTAGCAAGGGAAAAGCATCACACATGCAAAATATGTTTATTTTTTTTCCTCCAGGAAAAAACTGACATAGGGAAAGAAGTTTATGAAGTGTTGTACCCTAGGGATACATTCTTTGGGATTCTCGATATTTAGATAGCTTTGAGGACTCCTAAAAAGAGAAAACTTGAATTTTTTTTTAACTCTGCATTGTTCACAAATTTATTTAATAACAATGCTCTTCTCTCTGTACTGATCTTAAAAGATGCAGCTGTTCCACTGAAAACATTTTGGGATTTCTTGAATGATAATATGTTATCTTCAGCAGGAATCAGATGAAGTGGTTACTAAAGGAAAGGCCAGGAGGCAGCCCATTACTACCTTATCCCCAGTTGTTAAAATTTGGCATTTTTTTCAACCATCTGTGTACTAACATTAAGCCTATCAAATAATAAATGCTACTTTACAATAATTATTATTTTCGTGGTAAAAATGTAAACTACTCCCATAACTCAGATGACATTTCCACAGTTCACTTTCATTGTAAATTGAATTTGCTCAAAGCACTCTGGGAAATTCCAGTCATGCAGGGGAGGAGGAGGCTAAAAAGAGTTGACACAGGCTTCAGGCCACTGCCTTGTGCTCACCCAGCTATGAAAGGGTAATGAGGATAGATTTTCTCAGTATGTTATTGAGCCAAGGGCCTGAATATCCTATGGTGCTGTCAGTTCATGGGCTGGTGGGGTATGTGTTTATTATTGCTTCTCTGATTCCCTTTAATTATTATATGTGGTGGTGACTATTGTAGTGGGTACTTACCTCAGCTAAAAATTCAGGTGTGCAAGAAATAATTTTGTCAGCTAACTTTGGTTATTTATTTTGAGCTCATCGTACCACCAAATGGGTCCCCCATTTTTTCCTTTGGACCCCAGTTTCCTAGCCATCCATTTATACTGGTCCCCACTTAGAAGGCCCTTATTCCTGATAGGCTGGCTGACTCTAGAATTCTATGCTGTGTTTCGTCCTTTGTGCTACCTTCCCACTGTGCTGAGCCTGTGGATCTGTGGGAGGTGCTCAGTGGTCTTAGCCTTCTCTGCCTGGACAGCCCAGGCTGCCATTTCCTTTCTGGGGAAGCAAGCTACATGATCTTGTCTCTGTTACTAACACTAACATCTCTGCTCTTATCAGTCTTACTCCGACATGAGAAAGGGGCAGGGAGGAAGTTTTTTATTTTCAAGGTAGGAGTTATTTGTCAGGGGAAGGGCATTCCTCCCTCAGAAACATCTAACATAACCTTCTTAACGGACAAGACTTCTGGTAACACAAAAGCCAAAATCAAGTTGGGCTGTGTTCATTCTCAAAAGTGTCTCAAAAAAATTTTTTTTTCCATCACCTTCTAATTAAAATCTGTGTTTCTGTAAATGAAATATACTTCTGAAACATGTTTCTCCCATCCCCCAATCCCACACAAAGACTTGGTCTCTGACCCAAACTCCACCCTTTGGAATAACAATGCTTCTCAAAGTTGCATTAGGGTTTGAGCAGGAAGACATCTTACACAGAATCCTTCAGGGTCTAGCCAGGGACATGCATCCTGGCAGGTTTCTAGGGTTTCCTTCTGCTTCTGGTGCTTCCCTTCCTCAGGCAGAGGAGTGGTCCAAATTAACCGTCTGTAAGTGCACTTTCCCAGACCCTTCCCTTCTTAGGCCTTTCCCTGGGCATCTGAGAGTGTAATCATATCAACAAACTCTGAAGAGACTACATTCACTCTCTTTTCATTTCTTCTGCCAATTTTCCTGAAATTGGAAATTTAAGGCAGCTGGGAGTTCTGAAAATTAGCCTACTTTGTGAGGCTGCTTTGAGGACTGAGTGACATGATTGTTACAAAGCGTTGAGCACACTGTCTTCCCACAGTATCTGTAGGACTGATGCTGCTGTTATTCTACTGGAGCTGTAACCACCATGATAATTTCATCCCTGGCCACTTTTTAGTTTTGTTAGTAGGCAGGGATGATATGACCCGATATGTAATTCTCTGAGAAAAAAAGATTTAATCCTCTGAGAAAAAAAAAAGATAATATTATTTTACTTGTTCAGCCAACTTCCTGGATCAATTAGAATATTTGAATTAGACCTATGTCCAAGGTCAAAGGTATTTCTGTAGACTTTGTATTTGTTAATGTTAAAATTAGAATGCTAACCATGAGAAGACTGGGTACCCCATTCTTCAGTGCAGGGGCTTTGTGGAGTCTGGACAGAAGGGGCCCAGAGAGTTGCAGAGTTGCAACAAAGAACAATAGGCATTACGGATACAGTTGGGATAGACAAGTATTTAAGAATCATGTTGCACATCATGTTGGAGATTGCTTCCCTTAAACATATGCTAAGGAAACACAGAATGGACCTTTTTTCCGCCCCCTTTCATTTAGGTAAAACCATCAATTCATTTGTGTGATGAGTTTGTGGTACTGACATTACTCCTAGTTATATTTAGATATGATTCTGCTTCCTACAGTGCTGTTTGCTCCAGCTTTAGTAATGGGTGGGAGGCTAACCATATGCCAAGCACTAGGTTAGCGCTGGGAATAGAGTGGTGAGCAGGACTGACATGTTTCTGCCATCATGGAGTTTAGAATCCAGTGGGAGAGACAAGGATTAAATTACACAGTCGGATTTGTAATTACAAGGGTGGTGAGTGCTTTGTGGAAGAGTAAGGTCGTGCCAGAGCAGGGCAAGCATTCTCTAAGAAAGTGACTTAAGATATGAAGAGTGGGGGTGGAACATGTGATTTGGCTTTAGGAATTGTAGCCACATGTACAATTGTAGCTACATGTAGTCCCCCAGGTACGGGAGGGGACTTGGAGCATTGGAGGAACTGAAAGATGACCACCATGATGGCAGAGCAGTGAGTGAACCTGGGTGGCCAGGTTATCAGGATCCTAAAGAGGTGGAAAGGGGCCAGATCAGGTAGGAACTTATATGTCATGTTAATTTTTTTTTTAGAGGAATGGGAAGCAACTGATAAGCTTTAAGCATGGAAATGCCATATAGATGACAAGCTGCACCCAAAGTGGTACAGATTTGAATTATTAAATGATATGTGTCTGTGATATGGAGAAAGAATTGACATCAGGGGTGCAGTAGGGTGGGGCAGTACATGCTAGAAGGCCAGACAAGAGGTTACTCCTTTTGTTCATACAAGAGAAAATGGTGGTTTGGAAGAGGGTGGTACAGTGGGAATGAAGAAATATGAACAAATTGGATTGATGTTTAGGAAGTAAAACTGATGCGTGATTGATTGGATTTGATCTTTGTGAAAGAATCCTTAGGATGCTCATTAGACTGTATAGGACACATAGGTATTTCTAGTGTTTCTAGATAGAAAATAATATTGTGATTATGCCATGGTACTGCTGTTTCTCAGATATTTTTTTCAAATCAGTAACTTGGAAGTTATTTTTCGGATGACAAGAGTCTCAAATAGTGTTAAAATTGCTGTTTCAAAACTGCAATAATTATTTCTTTGGGAAGAAAAAAATTGGGTGAACTAGATGTTTTATCCACCAAAATGTAGCTTATGTTTTGTTCTCTCTCACTTGTTCATCATGACTATCTGCTACTAGAGAAAAGACATATTGAAAAGTAGATATACTCCATGTAACTGTTAGAGAATTGAAATTACGAAAAAAAATATTATCTCAAGTATGCTCCAGTGCAATTTTTAGCCTACGTGAAATTAATCCTTTAGTTGCTTAATGATAAATAAAATGGATGCCACCCTGCCCTTTTGCTTCATGTATTTTTAAAGCCTATGTACATAGTCTCAACATTGCTGCTTTTCCAGTGAACGTCTAGGACAACCAGCCACAAAATAGGCCTCCTTTATCAATCCCAACATGTATTGATTATTCACTGTGGAAATAGCACTTTATTCTTTTTTTTTTTCCGAAGGAGAAGGAGTACAGCTTAAACATTTCAGCCTCCCAAGCACCTGTTCCAGTTTGCTTCTTTGAAGTATAAAGCAAACAAATTTCTGGCCCTCCTGAAGTTTAGTCACTGCCTGAGTGGCCCATAAGCTAAGGGAGAAAGTCCTTCAGAAGAACACTGTGTGGGATTCAGCTTCACTCCATTTCTGGCTTACTCTTCATTACCTTTTTCACACAACGGATACAAAACAGCTGAGTAAATGATTTTCTTCTGCTTCTCTAGGGAATCTAGAGGGCTTAGCGGAAGCATTTATTGTAAGTAAAGTCAAAGTTGACTGGAGCCATATTTATGGGATGAGAACACCCCATAAATATTCGTTGACAGGTAGCAGAGCCCCAGGAGTTCCAGGGCCATCACCCGAGCCAGGCCATTGAGCTGAGACCAAGGCAGGCGCAGAGTCCTTTAGGCAGGAGAGGAGTGGCTGTGCCCTGAGCCCCTCACACCAGCTGCACATAAAACAGATCCCTCTTCTAAATATAGTTTATCTAATGGGCATTGCAAGGCTTCATTTGCTCAAGAGATATGGCTACTAAAAGTAGTTAAACTGCAGTTGTCGTGGAAAAGGCATGAGGTGGATAGAGCGGAGAGTCCAGCAGCAGGGCTTCTGGGGTGTTTACTTTGAGCATGTTCTTTGACCTCATGCTTTGATGGTCTCATATAGCAAAGAAGAACAATATCAACAATGTATTAGGAAGATGGTAGGTGTTGAGAAAACTGTTACTATTATTTGCTATAGTTATTCTAGGGATGCGTAATTTCTTACTGGTGCTTGAGGCTTCGTTTGTGTGCTAATCCCCTGAAACTTGCTGGTTCTTTATGTTCTTGAACATAGCTGAGTCCGTGTTCTCAAGCATTCAAAGGCAGGAAGGATCCCATTTCACACAATAAATTGTGAAAGGTCCCTGAGAACGGCTCCAGTTGCCGGTGCAGGAGACTGAAAACTCTCAGCATTAACAGGCACTTTGTTGCTTGTGGTGTATGTGATTTTATGTAATTTTCACTTGTTTTTTATGTTTTTCCTCCTTTCACCGCGCCCTTCCCCCCATCTTGGATTACATTTACAGAGTCCTTATTCCTCCCTTGCAGTCTTAGGGTATTACAATGGAAGCCAGCATAATATAGTGTAAAGATCACTGGACTGGGTGTCTGGAATGGAATTTTCCATCCCATTTCTGCTCCAAATGACTTTGTGACCTTGGGCAACTCATTGAATTTGTCTGGGCTTTGTTTCCTCCTCCAAAAACTGTGGGCTGTCACATTACCTTTCCATTCCCATATTTGAGGCAGTTAGCAGGCTGTAGGTTTTAGTGATCTGAAAAGACCCACTTTGTGTCAGAATGTAGTGAAGAATATGAGGCTTGAGATTTCCTTTTAGCTTCAGAATTTTTAGAAAGTAGAATTCAGACCAGAAATATTGATAAACAATTTTTAAAAGGTGGTTTTCTGTCTCTGTGGTGTTTGCATTAGCTGATGAGTCGTTCAGATATATTTCTAATCTGCCTTGCTGTCAAGCTACTTTTAATGGATGTTCTAGCCACTGGCAACTAATAATTTGTAATCATAAATGATAAGTAATGGAGGCACTTTGCTTTTCAGTCAGAGGCATCTGTCCACAAAGATGAAATGGGCTTAAAACGTGCTGTTAGGTGTCAAACAAAAGCACAATCATACAGAAAGAGCCTGGGATATTAGCAACAGTGCTTGCGCTTTCTGCGAGTATAAAAATTCAGTCCAAATGCTCTGTGGTGGCCTTGCATGGAATCATAAACTGTCTCCAAAAGTAAATCTTTATACCTATGAAAATGAAGTTACAGCTCTGAACCATTGCTGTTAAAATCTCTAATGAGAAATACTGGAATACTGTAGCACACATAGCCTTCAGACCACTGGTGTGTTTTGAAAATAGCTTTAGTATTAATAAAGGATTTTTTTGGTTCCTGTGAAAAGCATAATAGAATTTTTAACTAAAATGCATTATGGTTTAAATTTTTTCTCATTGAAAACAATTTTCCATGTTTTTACATTTTCTACATTGTGTTTCTATTGATATCTGATATATAACTCAGTAATGGATATATATAATGAACAAATTTTCTCTGTTAGTTTCGGTGGTGCTGTATGGCTTTAAACATCCTCTGCTAGTAGAAGTTATTAATTAACATGACAGATTCAGGAGGCATCTGGGTGGCTCAGTTGGTTAAGTGGCTGACTTCAGCTCAGGTCGTGATCTCATGGTTCATGAGTTCGAGCCCATTGGGCTCTGTGCTGACAGTTCAGAGCCTGGAGCCTGCTTTGGATTTGGTGTCTCCCTCTCTCTCTGCCCTTCCCCCGCTCACAGTCTGTCTCTGTCTCTCAAAAAATAAATGTTTAAAAAAAATGATAGATTTTGAAATGTAGACTTGAGAATGGCCATCCCTTCTAGCTTCCATCAGTGCCCCTGCCTCCAATATCCCTCTCAATTTCTGGTTTGCTGCTTTAGATCTAATGACCTTGGAAAACCAAAACATTAAGACTGCTAAACTGTGTACCAAGTAAGTATAGATAGACCTGAAGGAGAGATGGAATGTCCTCTTCAGGAGCAAATTGGCATTACATTTAGTGCCCAGATTTTGTAAGAGATACTTAATGTTTCATTTATTTTTATATTTCCAGAGTCTAATATATTACTTGTCAAGTAGCAGGTAATGAGCAACTGTTATTTTAGTGAATGAGTGCTCAGATGCCACTCTTTTCTTATTCCTTGGGTTCCTTGATGTGTTTCAGAAAGTGAGATTTCTTAGATATTTGTTCACTATGCAATAGAAACATTATTTTAATTACTCCATGGTTGATGTGAAAGCCTTTTGAGAAGTGAAAGCTACTGCATAAATTTCAAGCTATTTCTTGGAGGGGAGGCATCTTACAAGTCAATGTTGTTTTATATCACATTTGGTAATGTTGAGGTTTATGAATGCTTTGGCATAGTAATTATCCACAAATAATTTGGGTAAGGTATTAAAGCTCTGCATTGACATTCATGTCATTCCTCAACCCCATTGCCCAAGATAAAAAGAAAGCAATGTCAGGGTAATAAAAGCAGTAGTTGAAAAAAAAAAAGAATAGTAAAATAAACATCTCCTCCTATTGCATGAATGGTATTAAGTCAGGGTTGCTGCCTCAAACAGTGGCAAATGGTGTGCAAAAGCTATGGAATGTGTTTATTCTCTCTGACTTCTTGAGTTCCGTTTTTCCTTTGTTGTAGGTATCTCAGTGAATGCCGCACCTAAAACTCAGGCATCCAGTAGGTTGTCCTAAATATGATGATTTAGATTGGGAGATACATTCATCTAAACTAATCCAGTTAAGGATAACTTAATTAAGAGAATAAAATGTGCCAGCACTTTTCTGCTTCTGGAGGAGTATTACATTAGAGCATTCGCATATTTGCGCTTTCTGCAAGAAACACAGGCAGGGGAAAAAAAGAATCAAAGAGTCTTAAATGTGAATGTGACCTAAGAGTCCATCAGTACTACCCTTTTGTGTGCAAAGATTTTACCTTCTAAACCAAAATGTTAATGTAATAATTAAAACTGTTGTGATTTAAAAGATTTAGCAGTTTATTCTAGAACGACTATGTTTATCATACACAAAAGGTAGTAAATTGCAGGTGAGTTTTGTTTTTGCATAATGTTGGTCCAGGTAAACAAGTACTGAATTACTATTCCTGTTATACCATTAAAATATCTTCTGAGAAATGTAACACAGCATGAGTTTTAGTTTAAAGGCACATTATGTCTAATTAAACTTTTAATCCTTTACTGGTTCTAAATTTTGTTTAATTTGTATTGCTTGGGGCCTGTTTTCAATTAAGGAATACCAAATGATTGATGTTTACAAGCATGGGTTTCCTATATGTTTCTTTAGATTATTATCTAAGATATATATTGTGAATATAATCACATTTTCTATATATATATACAGAAAATTTAAAGGTGATGTTCATTTTCTACAGGCAACTGCTCAAAACTTTAATATTTCCTATTTCTGAACTTGGACAAAGATACAAGATTTCTCAAACTGTAGTTCACATCTTACTTAAATGTGCATGTTTTCTGAAATGGCAAAATCCCTCAGGGCTATGTGATTTTCACGAGTGTGTGTGTTTAAAGTTCATAGGCAAACACAACTGAATAAATCATGGAACACATTTTGCCTCTATGCCTGAGAAATGCAAATTGTTATAGGTCAATTGCTTAGAGGTCTTGTCTCCATTTTATGTGTCTTGTTTGCAATTTGTTTTTCATTTATTCCAAGCATATGCAATTCACTTTTTTATTTGCTTGTTATTTACCTGTTGTTCAGTTGTCTGCAAAGTTTGCTTTTAACATGAGGAGAAACTATTCTACCCTGACTGCGCCTTCCTAAATGTACTGACTAATGCTTATCAACATGCATGTGTCTTACCTGCCATCCTAAATTTCCAGGGCCAGAAGGGGGAAATCATTGCTCAAATACCACCTTGATTACTTGTACTCATATCCAAAGGAATACTAACTACCAGATGGGAGAGATCATAGCTAAGCCAAGAAACAGATCTGCCTTGTGATATTAGGATCACACATACCAATGCATATGGGAAAAAAACCACCACCACCACCAACAACAACAACAACAAAAACTCATTTCAAATGAAGGGCAGGAGCCTAAGTTTGGAGTCTCACAGATCTGGAGTCTCATTCTAGTCTACCATTTACTAGCTGTATAACCTTGGATGCACCCTGTAACTTCTCTGAGCTTAGTTTCCCCAGTTGATAAAAGGAGCATTCCAGCCCCGTGTCAGAGGACTGTTGTAAGAAACAAGAAAGGAAGGAAGGCACCGAGCAAATTGCTTGTGGTATATGACAAAGCATTCTGTGTTGTTGTTGTTGTTGTTTTTAAATGTCTTGATTTGTGGTATAAATACTCACATCATGGTTGATTTCAAATTATGAATGATTTAGCAACCACTTGGTAAAATTCTTGAATATGTAACAGTCTTCTGCTATCATCCCAGCCTATGACAGCACTGCTAGCCCTTAACAAATGGTAATAATTATTTCTTAATATGTATATTTTGTCTTCCATTGATCTAAGAAATTTTTTGCTGTTTGATGTATTTCTTTGTAGATGGGAGAATGTGAAAGCTAAGGGAAGAATAGTAATGTACAAGGTTTAAAATATTAATGATTTCAAATAACAAAAAAGAGCTACCTTAACAGTTTTGAAAGTAGGCAAAAAACTTAGAACAAGAAGGAAACATTTTAATAATAAGAAAATATGTTAGTAAAATGCTTTAAGAGTAAGAATAATGATCACTTTGTAAGGTGTTCTAGATGAATTAAATTTAGTATTAAATTTTTCAGATTGGTTAGAAATGGTTTGATTTTTCTGGTCTTACTTTCTTTACACACACACACACACACACACACACACACACACACACAAAGTCCTAAGGGAAAAGTTGTGTGTGTTTCCTACATTAACAAATAAAGATAAGCAGACAGCCATTATTTAAAAACCTAGTACTTAGAAAATGAGCATCTTTCAATTTTATCTGATAACTGTTTTATTTTATTCAAGACTGATTTTAGATTTTAAAATTTGCTAAATGGATATATCTTTTTTTGTTTTAGTTTATTTATTTTGAGAGAGAGAGGGAGAGAGAAGGAGGGAGAGGAAGAGAGAGGGAGTGAGAGAGAATCCCAAGCAGGCTCTGCACTGACACTAATCGTGAGTGAGATCATGACCCGAGTCGAAATCAAGTGTTGGATGCTTAACCAACTGAGCCACCCAGGTGCCCCTGGAGTATTTCTTTACTGAGTAACCATGGTGATTTTTTTTGGGCACTAATAAAAATTTGCATGCACAGTCTGCCATGATGGGCAAGGGATGGCATACTTGAACTGAGATTGCTCCAGAGCATCTGGACACATGAAGCCTTTAAATGACTTTCGTGTAGCAATGAACATCTCAATTTACAGAGTACAAAATTGTGGGTGATCTAGGAGAAAAATCACCAGAATCCAGGGCAGTTGATGAAATTGGCCTGAGCCAATAGTTCCATTTTTTATGTGCATTTACTGTGTCATGAGCTGGGGCACCACGCCTAGGAAATGTGTGGGCAAAGTCAAGGGCATTGTGGTGAGTAAAAGCTGACTTACTTCAATGAAACTTCTGTGCCCACTTCAGCAAGAGGAGTCTCCAGGATGAGGACACTGAAAGGACCTGAGGGTATTTTCTCCATTAATCTCACTTACAAAGTGACAAGTCATTGGCATAGTAGGTCTGCATAACCAGATAGAGCTGTGAGGAAGAACTGGGAAGACTGCACATTAGAACCCCAAAACTGATGTCCTGTTAAAGTGATAGATCCTCACTGCAGCATTTGACCCCAAATGCAAGTACCTGTTTCTCTGAGGATATATATGTCTCTTCCTAAATGCATGTGACTATGCACACATTACTGTTCCTAGAAATATAATGTGTGGACATGGAAACAAATTCCATGAAGTAGTTAAATGGCATTTGGGCATTTGGGGTGTTTGATCAGATTTGGGGAAAGACAGAAAGACTGCATCTTCTTTCCCTTACCTATGTAAATTGTTTCTCGGGGTGTGAATTACCTTTATTATTGTCACAACCTAGTGTAGGGGCAAAGGTTACATGGTTGAGCTGATAAAATTTTCTTGCGTTCATATTACATATTTAAGTAAAGTGAAAGAGAGGAAAGTATTTTCTTTCCAACTGACATAAAATGTGCTTACTTGCCATCCTTATGAAGTTGTATCATCAGCCTTCTGGATAAGGCTGGCTGGTATGTCTTCAGATCAGATGCAAAACAATGTGAGAAACCTCAATGGACACTCTTTTGTCTGTCCGTTTCTTCGTGGGACTCTTTCTCATGAAAACGTGTTCAGTAATTAAAAGAAGTGGCATGTTATGAACCAATGTTGGTAGCTTTACCCGGAGTCATTACCTGTCGAAAATCCAAGGGGGTATATTTCAGGGATTGTGGGGGCAGTTCAATAGTGCTGTTGCTGCTTTTATTACATCCTCCCCCATCAGCTATTTTCTTTTTCATGCAATTCACTCTGCAAGCAAAAACCAAAAGTGGGGACATCTATTAAGCGAGTGAAAATATATTTAGGATACTTTGGCAAGTTATTTTTTAAAAACGTATTTCTCTTCTGAGCCACCTGCAGTATTGAGCTGAAGGCTTAGAAAGATGAGAGACCCTACTTTATTAAGATCCTGGGTTTAGGGCTTTTCTTTAGATCAAACATTGTCTACCTAGAAAGTATTAATATTGAGTTAGATATATAGGCTTTGGAATGTAGCGATTATAATGATACCAATCATTTATTACGTGTGCATTGTCTCCTTGGCACCACATTGTACTACTGATCCTCAGAACAGTTCTGCAAGTCAGTGCTTTTATTCTTTCCCTTATGTAGTTAAGGAAACTAATGCTTAGAAATGGAAGTAATTCATCCAAGTTTACATTGCTGGTAAGAGAGGGAGAGGGGATTTCAACAAAGGCAGACCGATGCAGCGTCCACACTCTTCACAACTAAATTAAACCTCCACTCAAGTTCATAATTTCATACTGGTTGTGTTGGGAAGTGTGCAGACTGACCCATTTTTGTGTGGAGGGCCGGGTGGAATGTCTGAGTGATTGACATCCTTGTCTTTGTGCCTGTAGGCCCCTGGGGAAGGTGCGCAGGAGACTGTGGACCAGGAGGAGTCCAGAGTCGTGCACTGTGGTGTTTCCACTTGGAAGGGTGGACGAGTCACGTCTCTAACTGTGATGAGAACAGCAGGCCTCCAAAGGAAAGAAGCTGCTTCCGAGTCTGTGATTGGCACAGTGACCTCTTCCAGTGGGAGGTCTCTGACTGGCACCATTGTGTGCTCGCCCCTTCCAGCCTCGGCCAAGCCGAGCCTCGGCCTGAGGAGTGTGTGACAGCGCAACATGGGTTACAGCACCGGACTGCGCGTTGTATTCAGAAGTTGAACAGAACCGTGGCTGGAAATGAAATATGTGAACACTTTGTCCCACGGCCCCCCACAGAGCAAGCTTGCCTCATTCCCTGCCCCCGGGATTGTGTTGTATCTGAGTTCTCACAATGGTCCGAGTGTAGCAAGGGATGTGAGAAGCGATTGCAACACAGAACCCGGGCAGCCATCGCTCCCCCTCTCTATGGCGGTTCTCAGTGTCCCAATCTGACTGAGTCAAGAGCCTGTGACACTCCCGTTTCCTGTCCTCTTGGAGAAGAGGAATATACTTTTAGCCTTAAAGTTGGACCATGGAGTAAATGTAGGCTGCCTCATCTTAAAGAAATTAACCTAAGCGGAAGAACTGTTCTGGATGTTAGCTCTGATTCAAAGGAGCGAGTAACCTTTAGACATCAGAGTTACAAGCCACATCACCATTCCAAGCCCTGGGACTTAGAGATCGGTTATCAAACTCGGCAGGTCTGGTGCACCAGAAGTGACGGGAAAAATGCTATGTTAAGGTAGGAGGCCTTCAGTGTTTATATCTTTGCTTCACCTAGATATTTTACAACATAATTTTATAAGATATATTATTTCCTATAAAGGGATAATTATAACCAGGTTGGGGATTTGGGTTTTTAGAAGTTTAATTTAAGAGGTTTTCAATTTCAATTGTGAACATTTCAGAGTATAGACCAGGCAGAGCTCTGAATTCTTACATAATTAATAGTACAACTACATAGGATAAGGCATGCATTTCCACATTTTATCAAAGTGTCAACAAGTTTTAAAAAAACATTTATCACTATAGTAATAGAAGACTAAACCTTTCTTTATAATCATAAAAATTCAAATTGACTCTCAAACTTGGGATAGAAATTATGCAAAAATTATCATTTTTCATAATCATGTTTTTTAAAAAAATTTAATTCTTATCTATTTTTGAGAGAGAGAGAGAGACAGAGCATGAGTGGGAGAGGGGCAGAGAGAGAGAGAGAGAGAGAGAGAGAATCCGAAGCAGGCTCCAGGCTCTGAGCCGTCAGCACAGAGCCCAACACAGGCCTGGAACTCACGAACCGTGAGATTATGACCTGAGTTGAGGTCGGTTGCGTAATCCAGGCACCCGGTATTCATGTTTTTTAAACTTGGTTTTGTTTACTTTTGTTTTCATGTTTAAGAAGATTCTCTAACATTTTAGTGGTAGATTTTTTATAGTAGTAATAATAACAGTAAGTTAATCTAAGAATGCTTTCTATGACATCAATTTGAAAAACATATTACCTTGCACGGCAATAATTAGAATTGCAAACCTGTAGAGGGAATGGACTAAAACTTTTAAAAAGAATAGTTAAGGCTGTTAGTGCTTAAAAGTTATTTGTAATTGTTCTACTTTAAATTGTAGTACAGAAAAATCATGACCTAGGTATATAGAAATATGCTCAAAGTAGTATTTGTTTTATTTTCCCCAGAAGGTCTTAAAGCACTGGTATGTTACCAAGTTTTTCCAAATTTAAATGCCTTTCAGTAAGACGTATATTACAAAATAGTGAAACACTCATCTCTAGAATTAATCATTATCACCAGTTACTGTTTTCTCAGAATCCACAGCTGGCTGGGAGAGGCTCAAAAGACTACCTCTGCTATTCAAGAACAAAGTAATGTGATGATTGTTTCTTGTTTTTTTAATTTTTATTTTTCATTTGACTTCACAAATGAGCATATTTCACCTTTGATGCTTCATTCTGATTTATGCCATATGTGGTTGGCAAGTCCATTGAAGAGTGATTTTCTGCCTTTTATTGCCTGCCTCTGTGAAGCCCAAAAGATTAAGCAGATGATTTGGGTGATTATTGTTTGAATGCGTATGTGGGATTCTATAAAGACATTGTTTTCTTACTATTCCAGAGAATGTTTTCAGTTTTAGTTTGCTTGTGTTTGCCATGTTGTTTTTCTTTGTTTTAAATTAAGAGACTTTGTTTTTTAGAGTAGTTTTAGATTTACAGAAAAATTGAGTGGAAAATACAGTTTCCATATAGCTTCTCCTCACTCCCCTCCACACATACAGTATGGTACACACTTCTTGCATCAGTGTAGTGTGTTTGTTACCATTTGTGAGCCAGTATCAACATATTATTATAGTCCGTAGTTTAATTAGGGTTCACTGTGTTGTACATTCTGTGGGTTTGGACAAATGTATAATGATATTGTTCATAATTACTGTATCATATAGGATAGTTCATGGCCCTAAAAATCTGTGTACCACCTATTGGTCCCACCTCTCCTCTCCCCAGTTCCCTGGCATTCAGGGATCTTTTTACTGATGGCATAGTTTTATCTTTTCCAGAGTGTTATATAGTTGGAATGATACAGTATATAGCTTTTCTTATGGGCTTCTTTTGCTTAGCAATATGTATTTAAGATTCCTCCATGTATGTCCATGGCTTGATAGCTTGGTTCTTTTTATCACTGAATAGTATTTGTTGGTTTATAAACTATCCCTGTACACATAGAGCAGGGAGAGACCAAAGAAAGAGACAGACCACTCCGGATTGGGAGGTGGCAGTTTAGTAAGCAAGAGAACTTACCAATAAGGCTTGTCTTGGGTGGCTGCATGATGAGTAGGTATCTGCACCCATTGCCAAATCTTAAAAGTTTATATAGAGGCCTTAATTGGTTTCCGTCACATATACCATCTAGATGTTCTCAAAAGACCTTACTCCTTTAAGACCATGTACTTAGAGCAGCTCCCACTGTGTGCAGAGCATATATTCCAAGGACAAGCAAAGGGGTGAGGAGCCTCCAAACGCCTGAATCTAGCCTGATGGTCAACTGGCAGTCACATCCTCTTGATTACCTCCTCCAACAGTATTCTGTTGTATGGATATATCACAATTTGTTATCCATTCACCTGTTGGAGGACATCTTGGTTGCTTCCAAGTTTTGGCAATTATAAATAAAGCTTCTGTAAACATTCATTTGGAGATTTATATGAACTTACATTTTCAACTAATTTGGAGAAATACCAGTGGGCACTTTCCTACATATTACAGTGAGAATTGTTTTATTTTGTAAGAAACTGCCAAACTGTCTTCCAAAGTGGCTGTATCATTTGGTATTGCCACCAGCAATAAATGAGCATTCCTACTGCTTCACATTCTGGCCAGCATTTGCTATTGTCAGTATTTTGGATTTTAGCCATTTTTAATAGGTGTGTAGTGGTATCTTGTTTTAATTTGCAGTTCCTTAATCACTTACGATGTTTGGCATCTTTTCATATGCTTAGTTGCCATCTGTAGATCTTCCTTGGTGAGGTGTCTGTTCAGATCTTTTGTCTATTTTTTGAGTTGTTTTCTTATGGTTGAGCTTTACAAATTCTTTGTGTACTTTGGATACCAGTCCTTTATCAGATATATGTTTTGCAAATATTTCCTTCCAGTTGATGACCCCCTTTTCATTCTCTCAATAGTGTCTTTCACAGAGAAGTTATATTTTGTTTTGTTTTAATCTTAGTGAAGTCAAACTTATCAATGTTTCTTTCATGGATCATTCTTTGGTGTTGCATCTAAAACAACAACAAATTCTCTAAACCTAAGATCAACTAAATTTTCTCCTATATTGTTTTCTAGGAGTTTTATAGTTTTACATTTTACATTTAAATCTATGATCCAGTCTGAGTTAACTTTTGTGAAAGGGTATAACGTTGGTGTCTGTATTTTTTTTTTTTTTTTTTTTTTTTTTGCGTGTGGATGCCCAGCTATTCTAGTTCCTTTTGTTAAAAAGACTCTCCTTTTTCTATTGAACTGCCTTTGCTCCTTTGCCAAAGATTAGTTGACTATATTTATGTGGATCTATTTCTGGGCTCTCTGTCTTTAGTCCATTGATCTATTTATCTATTCTTTGCCAATAAAACAATGTCTTAAATACTGAGGATTTATAGTAAGTCTTGAAGTTGGGTAGTTTCAGTCCTCTGGATTTGTTCTTTTTTTAGTATTGTATTATCTATTCTGTATCTTTTGTTTTTCCATGTAAACTATAGAATCAGTTTTTTTCAATATCTACAACATAACTTGCCAAGATTTTGATTAGGATTGCTTGTAGTGTATGGATCAATTTGGGAAGAAATAACTTTTTTTTAATGTTTATTTATTTTAGAGAGGGAGGGAGAGATAGAGAGTGAGCAGGAGAGGGGCAGAGAGAGAGGAAGACAGAATCCTAGCAGACTCCATACTGTCAGCGCAGAGCCTGATGTGGGGCTCAAACCCACGAACAGTGAGATGATGATCTGAGCGAAACCAAAAGTTGGAAGCTTAACTGAATGAGGCACCCAGGTGCCCCAAGAAATAACATGTTGATAGTGTTGAGTCTTCTTTTCCATGTACCTGCAGTATTTCTCCATTTATTTACATCTTTGACTTCTTCATCAGAGTTTTATACTTTTTCTCATGTACCTTTTGTATCTATTTTATTAGATTGATACTTAAGTATTTCATATTTTTGGTGCCAATATAAATGTATAGTGTTTTAAATTTCAAGTTGTAGTTTTTAATGGCTTGTGTATAAGAAAACAATCGACTTTTATATATTAACCTGTATTCTGCAACCTTGTTATAACCACTTATTATTTCCAGGACTTTATGTTGTTATTGTTAAGATTCTTTGGGATTATCTATGTAGATAAGCATATCATTTGCAGACAAAGGAAGTTTTATTTCTTCATTTCCAATCTGTATACTGCTCTTCTTTTTCTTTCTCTCTTTCTCTTTTCTTTCCTTTTCTTTCCTTTTCTTTCCTTTCCTTTCCTTTCCTTTCCTTTCCTTTCCTTTCCTTTCCTTTCCCTTTCCCTTTCCCTTTCCCTTTCCCTTTCCCTTTCCCTTTCCCTTTCCCTTTCCCTTTCCCTTTCCCTTTCCCTTCCTCTTCCTCTTCCTCTTCCTTTCCTTTCCTTTCCTTTCCTTTCCTTTCCTTTCCTTTCCTTTCCTTTTCTTTTCTTTTCTTTTCTTTTCTTTTCTTTTCTTTTCTTTTCTTTTCTTTTCTTTTCTTTTCTTTTCTTTTCTTTTCTTTTCTTTTCTCTTTCAATTCTCAAGTTAGTTAACATACAGTGTAATCTTGGTTTCAGGAGTAGAATCCAGTGATTCATCTCTTACATATGACACCCAGTGCTCATTCTGAAAAGTGTCCTCCTTAATGCCCATCACCCATTTAACACCTCCCCCTCAACCAATCCTGTTTTTTCTCTGCATTTAAGAGTCTCTTATGGTTTTTCTCCCTATCTGTTTTTATCTTATTTTTTCTTCCCTTCCCCTATGTTCATCTGTTAAGTTTCTCAAATTCCACATATGAGTGAAATCATATGATCTCTTTTTCTGACTTATTTTACTTAGCATAATACCCTCCAGTTCCATCCACGTTGTTGCAAATGGCAAAATTTCATTCTTTTTCATCACTGAGTAGTATTCCATTGTATGTATATGTATATACATACAATTGTATGCACATATGTATGTGTTGTATTGTACATTGTATGTACATCTTATTAATCCATTCTTCAGTTGGTAGACATTTAAGCTCTTTCAATAATTTGGCTATTGTTGATAGCTGCTATAAATATTGGGGTACATGTGCTGCTTGAAATCAGCATTTTTGTATACTTTGGATAAATTCCTAGTAGTGCAGTTGCTGGGTTGTAGGATAGTTTCATTTTTAATTTTTTGAGGAACTTCCAAGAAATGTGCAGAAGACATGAATAGATACTTTTCCAAAGAAAACTTCCAGATGGCAGATAGATACATGAAAAGATGATCAAAATTGGTTGTCATCAGGGAAATACAAATCAAAACCATAATGAGATACTACCTCACACCAGTCAGAATGGCTAAAATTAACAATTCAGGAAACAATAGATGTTGGTGAGGTTGTGGAGAAAGGGGAATCCTATTGCACTGTTGGTGGGAATGCAAAATGGTGCAGGCACTCTGGAAATCTATATACCGTTTATTTCTTTTTCTTGTCTTATATTATCTAGGACTTTGAGTGTGACTCAAATAGGAGTGATAAAAATGGACATCCTTGCCTTGTTCCTGATCTTAGCAAGAAAGCATCTGGTTCCTCACAATTAAGTATGATGTTAAATGAAAGTTTTTTTCTGGATGTTCTTTTTCATGTTGAAGAACCTACCCTGTATTCCTAGTTTGCTGAGAATTTTTATCATACATTAGTGTTGGTTTTTGTCAAGTGCTTTTTCTGTATGTATGGATACAATGTATGATTTTTCTCCTTTAGTCTATAGATAAATTAGATTGTGATGATTTTTGAATGTTGAACTGGCTTTACATCCCTGGAATACAGCACATTTGGTTATGATGTAGTATTGTTTTTATGCATTGTTGGATATTATTTGCTAATATTTTGTTGATAATTTTTACATATATGTTTATGGGAGATATTGGTCTTAGTTTTCCTTTCTTATAATGTCTTCATTTTTTGATAATAAGATAACGCTGGCCTCATATAATGGACTAGAAAGTGTGTACTCTACTTTGATTTTCTGAAATAAATTGTAGCAAATAAGTATAGTTGTTTTTTTTTTTTTTTCTTGACTGGTAGAATTCAACAATGGACCTGGTGTTTTCTGGTTTGGTAGGTTATTAATTACTGATTCAATTTCTTTAATAGATATGAACCTATTCTTACTATAGATTTCTCCTTGTGTGAGTTTTAACAGGTTGTATATTTCATTCATCTAATTTATCAAATTTGTGTGCATAGACTTGTTCATAATATTCCTTTATTATCTTTTTTTATGTCCATGGGATCATTAATGATGACCTCTCTTTCACTACTTATCAGTACTTATTAGTACTTTGTTTCTTCTTCTTCTTCTTCTTCTTCTTCTTCTTCTTCTTCTTCTTCTTCTTCTTTTTAATCTTAAACTGGCTAGAGGTTTATCAGTTTTACTGATGTTTTTTGAGAACCAGCTTTTGCTTTCAGATATTTTCTCTACTGATTTTATACTTTCAGTTTTATTGATTTCAGTTATAATTCTTATTCTTATCATTTTGCCTACTTTGGATTTAATTTGCTTTTCCTGTTCTAGTTTTCTAAGATAGCTTAAGTTATTTCTTTTAGGTATTTATTTTTTTTCTACTGTGTGAATTCCATGCCATAAATTTCTTTCTAATCACTGCTTTCACTACATCTACAAATTATAATAAGTTGTATTTTTATTTTCATTTAATTCCAAATGTTGTTTAAGTTATCCTGTGACTTCTTCTTTGACTCATGCATTATTTGAAAGTGTGGTGTTCAATCTCCAAGTATTTGGGGATTCTCCTCCAGCCACCTTTTTGTTACTGATTTGTAGTTTAATTCCATTGTGTCCTGAGAGTATACTTTGCATGATTTATATTCTTTAAGTTTGTTAAGGTGTGTTTTATGGCCTGGAAATGTGGTCTGTCTAGGTGAATGTGCAGTGTAAGGATGAGGATAATGTGTATTCTGCTATTGTTGGATAACGTATTCTTTAAGTGTCAATTATATCCAGTTGATTGATGGCACTGTTCAGTTCCACTATGTCCGTACTGATTTTCTGCCTGCTGGATCTGTCCATTACTGATCGAGGGGTGTTGAAGTCTCCAACAATAATAGTATATTCATCTATTTTTTCTTTGCAGTTGTATCAATTTTTACTTCACATAGTTTGATGTCTCTTGTTAGGTTCATACACATCAAGGACTGGTATATCTTCTTGGAGAATTGCCCCCATTGTTGTTATGTAATGCCTCACTATATCCCTAATGGTTTTACTTGTTCTGAATTCTGATTTGTCTGGAATTAATATAACTACTCCAGTTTTCTTTTGATTACTTTTAGCATGGTAATATTTACATTTTAATCTATCCTTGTCTTGAAAGTTTCTTGTAGACAATATACAATTGGATTTTCTGATTTATCCACTCTGACAATCTCAGCCCTCTGATATATTTGTATCATTGAATTTTAAAATGATTATTGATGTAATTGGAACAATATCTATTATATTTATTATTTTCCATTTATTTCCCTGTTCTTTGTTCCTCTTTTTGTTTTTTCATCTCTGATTTTAATTGACCATTTTTTATTATGTCATTTGTCTTCTCTCCTAGCATATCTTTTTTCTTTATCTTTTTTTTTACCTTTTTATTTTTTTCTATTAATTTTTTTTTACTTTATTTTATATAGAGAGAGTAAGAGCAAGTGAGGGAGAGGGGTAGAGGGAGAGAGAGAATCCCAAGAAGGCTTTGTGTTCAGCACAGAGCCCAATGTGGGGCTTGATCCCACAACCCTGGGTTCATAACCTGAGCCAAAGTCAAGAGTCAAATGTTCAATTGACTTAGGCATGCAGGGTCCCCTTTTCTTTACCTTTTTCCATGGTTGCCCAGGAGTTTGCAAAGTAAATTTACAACTAATCCAAGTCTACTTTCAAATAACACCATACCACTTTACACATTCTTAGAACATTCCCAGTCCCCTTTTCCCATTCCTTATAACACTCCTGTCATTAATTTCACTTAGCCATAACCCATAATTACTTAATACACTGTTATTATAATTTTGAATAAATTATTGATATTAGATCAGTTATGAATGAGAAAAATAAAATATTTTATTTTACCTTCAATTATTCCTTCTTCAACAGTCCTTCTTTATTTATGTAGCTTTAAGTTTCTGACCTGCATCGTTTTCTTGTCTCTGAAGAACTTCTTTATAACCTTTATTTCAAGGCAGGTCTACTGATCACAAATTTCCTAAATTTTTCTTTGAGAAATTTTTATTTTTCTACTTTTGAAAGATAGTTTCACTGGATATAGAATTTAGGTTGGTGGGTGTTTTTCTTTCAACACTCCACTATATTTTTTGCTTGAATAGTTTTAAAAAGAAATTTTATGTAATTTTTATCCTTGCTTATCCATAGCTTAGATGTTTTTCCAGTCCAGCTCCCCATCCCGTTTTTTTTTTTTTCCCAAGACATTCTCTTGGACTTTCTGTATTTTGAATATTGTATGCCCAGGTGTAGGGTTTTTTTTTCTTCCATTTTTAAAAAAAGCTTATCCATGGGGTGCCTCGCTGGCTTAGTCAGTGGACTTTTGACTTCAGCTCAGGTCATGATCTCATGGCTTGTGAGTTTGAGCCCCATGTCGAGCTCCATGCTGACAGCTCAGAGCCTGGAGCTGCTTTGGATTCTGTGTCTCCCTCTCTTTCTGCCCCTCCACCACTTACACTCTGTTTCTTTCTCAAAAATAAATAAACATTACAAAAATAAAAAAGCTTATCCTGTGCTTGGTGTTCCCTGAGCTTCCTGAATCTTTGATTGGTTGTTGTCTGTCATTAATTTTGAAAAATCTCACTTATTATTTTTAAACACTTCTTTTTTCTTCTTCTTCTTTCCTTCTTTCTTTCATTTTATTTTACCTGTGATATTCCTATTACACGGATGTTACACTATTTATAATTGTCCTGTAGTTCTTGATATCTTGGTTTTTTTTTTCATTTTTTTTCTCCTTTACATTTCAGTTTTGGAAGTTTCTGTTGACATTTTTTCTTTTTTTTTTTTTTAACTATTTTTTCAATGTTTATTTTTGAGAGAGAGAGAGAGAGAGAGAGAGTGACAGAAAGACAGAACATGAGTGGGAAAGGGGCAGAAAGAAAGGGAGAGACAGAATATGAAGCAGGCTCCAGGCTCAGAGCTGTCAGCATTGAGCCCAGCATGGGGCTTGAACCCACAAACTGTGAGATCATGACTTGAGCCAAAGTCGGTTGCTCAACTTGACTGAGCCACCCAGGTGCCGGACATTTTTTCAGTCTCAGTCTCAGTGATTCTTTCCTTAACTATGTCCAGTCTGTTGATGAGCCCATCAAAGGGCAGTCTTCATATCTGTTTTAGTGTTTCAACTTCTATCATTTCCTTTTGATCTTTTTCATAGAGTTTCCATCTCTTTGTTCGTAATATACATATGTGGTTTCGTATTATGATTTTTTCCTGTTAGAGCCTTTAGCATATTAATCAAAATTGTTTTAAATTCCCAGTATGACTGGGCACCTGGGTGGCCCAGGCAGTTAAGTATCTGACTCTTGGTTTCGTCTCAGGTCCTGATCTCATGGTTTTGTGAGTTTGAGCCCTGTGTCAGGCTCTGTGCTGACAGTGCAGAGCCTGCTTGGGGTTCTTTCTCACTCTCTCTCTCTCTCTCTCTCTCTCTGTCTCTACCTCTCCCCTGCTCACTCTATCTCTGTCTATCTCAAATTAAATAGATAAACTTAAAAAAATTCCCGGTATAATGCCAAAATTTTAGCTATATCTGAGTTTGAATCTGACGTTTTCTCTGTCTTTTCAAACTGTGTTTTGTCTTTTTGTATGCCTTGTATTCTTTTGTTGAAAGCTGGACATGATGTACTGGGTAAAAGGAACTGAGATAAATGAGCTTTTTTTTCTGTTTCAGTAAAGTCCTATTATGCAAAAAAAAAATAGGCTTTAGGTGTGAGATTTTGTATTTATTTGGCTAGGATTAGTCTGTGTTTGCTGTAGCTATAGGGGTCATAGGCTAAAATTTTCCTCTGGTGTCCTTGTTATGCTTTTTTTTTTTCCTTTTCCTCTTTTGTTTTTTGGTTTTCCTTAGAAAATTCTTCCTAATTAAGTTCTGGTACATGAAATTATTTTTATTGTAATTCTCTGTTATTAATCTGGAGCCTCATTAATGTTTTGGGGGGAGGAGGAGTAATGAATTTTGTAATGAATTTTGGGGGGAGGAGGAGTGTTTTATAGTCCTATAATTTGGTCTCGATCTTTTATTGAACCTGTTCTCCTAGATGTGGCCTTTAAAAATGCTTCTCCTACTTCACAACTTCTTTCTTCCCAATTAAGTAATAGAGAAAGGCTAGAGAGGGCTGGGGTTGGGTATTTTCTTTCCCCAGATTGTTAGGATCTGGTAATATCCCAGTTGGTTAGGCTTCAGTAAATAGTTTCCTTTGAGGGTGAGAAACTTTTAAGAATTCTCTGGGTCTACTTCAGAATGCCTCCCCTTGATGAGAGCATGACATTTTTTTTCTTTATTGTGAAAACCTGGTCAGACTTCTGGAGGTGAAACTCAGGAAAATACAGGATCTCTAGTAGGACTGGGCCCTCTTGAAATTTTTAACTCAAAAGCTCGTCTGAACTGAAACCACCAGCAATTTATCAATCACAGCTTAAGTTATGATTCTCCATATCCACCTATTTTCTCTGTGCCTTTTGGGACATCTATCTGCCCTGTGACTAAATTCTCTGATGAACTGAAGAAGTTGTCAGTTTTCAGTTTGTTTGGCTTTTTCTCATTTTAGGAATGAAAAGAAGTCTTTTAATGTTTATTTATTTTTGAGAAAGGAGTGGGGGGAAGGGGAAGAGAGAGAGGGAGACACAAAATCTGAAGCAGGCTCCAAACTGTGAGCTGTCAGCATAGAGCCTGACATGGGTCTTGAACCCACAAACCATGAGATCATGACCTGAGCCAAAGTCGGATGTGCAACCAACTGAGCCACAAAGGTGCCCCTAGCTTTTTCTCATTTTGATGATAGCAGTGAGTTCACACTGCTTAGGTGGTTGTATAGAAACCAGAAGTGACCATGTTCTCTAGTTTTTTTTTTCCAGTTTTATTTTATTTTATTTATTTATTTATTTAGAGAGAGAGAGATACAGAGAGCATGAACATGGGAAGGGCAGAGAGAAAGGGAGAGAGAGAATGCCAAGCAGGCTGTGTGCTGTCAGCAGAGAACCTGATGTGGGGCTCAATTCCATAAACCATGAAATAATGACCTGAGCCAAAATCAAGAGTCAAACATTTAATTGACCGAGCCACAGAGCCTAACATGGACGATGTTCTCCTTTGAGTTATAGGCAGCATATTGAACTAAAACAACTTTTTAAACATTATGTCATGAAATTTATGCTATTTATTTTATTGAGTCATCAAACAATTATGAAATGACTTATATCCTATCATGAAATGTTTAGGTTATAGGAAAATATAGTGTTAAGTAGGAACATAATCTATTTCTCTAACTTCCACTGCAATGAACAGAAACATTTCCCTTGACAGCTGTGAGGGCCATTGTTGACAATATTGTCTCATCTCATTTTTATCCAACCTCATGAATTATGTGGACATAGTCCACCAGAACTTTTACTAAAATGTTTCAAATCCATCTTTGCAAAGTACACATTTTTTTCCCCTTTTTGTGGATCTGATACATTCAGGAAAGCATTGTTATTTTCGTGTGTCTGTTGACTTTTAGGACGAACTTAAGTTTCCCTTAATCAGTCAAAATTGTCATATATAATGGATTCCTTGTATGCTATACTTATATGAACGTTTAGGCCACTTTCCTTTTGGTGGTCTCTGTGAGACTGTATGGACAAGTGGCATTTTGTTTCCTCTGTTCTGATTATGGCAATGGCTAGTTGTCATGTCATTTAGAATGGGATACTTCCATAATGCCCGCTTCTGTTTGCGCCTTGCTGGAAAGTCATTTCATAATCTAGGGCACCACAAAGGTTTAATTAATGTCCTTTGCTAGTTCTCTCATTGATTACTGTTAACTTTTGATAAGCACCTCAAGCAATTTTCCCTTCACACTTACATTTGCCATGTGGTGGGCAGTTCTCTTAGTGTTGGTGCTTCTCTGCTCCCTCATCACCGATTTGCCTTAAAGATGGGCTTAAAGATCTTTAGTTTTTAATTGTGTCATTGCATATCCTATTTTTCCCTTTATTTTGATGGGAGTTTCTCTGTGGTTCCACTATTACATTTTTATTTTATTTTTAAAATTTTTAATGTTTATTTATTTTTGAGAAACAGAGACAGAGGGGAGGGGCAGAGAGAAGGGGAGACACAGAATCTGAAGCAGTCTCCAGGCTCTGAGCTGTCAGCACAAAGCCTGATGCAGGGCTTGAAATCACAAACCACGAGATCATGACCTGAACCAAAGTTGGACGCTCAACCAACTGAGCCACCCAGGCGCCCCTATTACATTTTTAAAGAGCCGTCCCACAGCCTGTTCATTTTTTTTTTTTCAGATTATCAGTGATGCTGTTATTGAACTTTTACAATACCTAACTTAATGAAATAAAGTGATCTTCTTTATTCATCTTTTTTTTTTTTTTCATTAAAGTGTAAGTGAATCTGAGTTAAGAAATCTGGGTTGTAGACTAGGCAATCTGTGTATATGAATAAAAGAAGTGATTTATATTTATTATTTAGGTCAATAAAATTCAGATGAATGGATTTTACTTTGATTTTAATATAGAGAAACATTTGGCATGGGCAGTCTTTTAAAAGCTGTGATCATTTGGTACATGGTGAACATTCTTTAAATTCTCAGGCCGCTATGGTTAGATAAATATTCTATGATTTCCCTTGAAAAGAGCTCCTGAGAGGTAATAAATTTTGACTATAAAAAGAATCATATCACTACAGCTGAAATCCTACTGTTACTTTGCTTTTGTTTATGTTTTTTATCTCTACCACCAGAGTAGATTTAGAAAGAAATTTCCTATCCCTGTCCCTTTCAAAACATAAATAAGTGCTGACCCTGAATGTAAAAAGTCATTTTCATAATTTGTTCTTTGAAAGTGGCAGAGAATATTTTGTTGCTTTTGTTGTGTTGGTGGGAATGAGAATAGAGGTCTTTTTCTTTTCTGGTTTTCATTTTTTTTTTTTTTTTAGTTTACTTTAAGTTTTAGATTTTGTTTTCCTCTTTTCCTATGTATTGATTTAATTTTATTTTTAAAATATATTGAACAATAACGTGTTTCTCAAAGTTAAAAGTATACATCATGTTACTGGGAGGAGCATTACTTCCTCCTATATATCTCCATCCTATGTCTCCTACGTTTTGTAGATAATCACCATTCTTGTTTTCTCACTTATCCTTCTGTGTTTCTTTATGTTTTTTAATTTTCACTTCTTTCTTACACAAAGAGTAGCATAGTGTGTAACATTTTTTTAAAAAAAATTATTTATTTTTGAGAGAGAGAGAGACACAGAGCATGAACAAGGGAGGGGCAGAGAGAGACACACACACAATCTGAAGTAGATGCCAAGCTCTGAGCTGTCAGCACCCATGAACTGTGAGATCATGACCTGAGCTGAAGTCAGGATGCTTAACCAACTGAGCCACCCAGGTGCCCCCACACTGTAGCTTATTTGAACAGATTCCCACATTTAGACATCTAGGCAGTTTCTAATATTTTGCAATTACAAATAATTCTTCAGTGAATAAGCTTTTGTTCATATATTTTCATATTGTTGGAGGTATATCTTCAGGATAAATTCCTAGAAGTACAATTGCTGGGAAAAGGATTAATACATACGAGTTTGTTTAAATAATGCAAAATTCTTTATGAGAGTGATGCCATCTTGCATTGCCATCAACAAACTTACAACGAGACTATACTGTCAAGCTTTTGAACTTTTTCCTAATCTGAAATGTGGGAAGTGATATTATGATAGGGTTTTAATTTTCATTTCTCTTAATATGTATAAATTTGTATATTTGCCCATATATTTAGGGGCCATATTTATAGATCTTTTTGTAAATTCTTTGTTCATGTTGTTTGCCTTTATTTCTATAGGAAGTTTTATCTTTGCTTTCATTTTCAAATTTTTGTAGTTAGGGATATTAACCCTATATCTGTGACATATACATATATCTCTATATATAGATATATTAGATATACATATTTTTTAAAGTTTATTTATTTATTTTGAGAGAGAGTAAGATAGCATGCACACCAGTGGGGGAGGGGCAGAGAGGGAGAGAGAGAGACAGAGAGACAGAGAGAATCCCAAGCAGACTCCACATGGTCAGCAGAGAGCCTGATGAGGGCTCGATCTCAGGAATCACGAGATTATGACCTGAGCTGAAATCAAGAGTCAGATGTTTAAAAGACTGAGCCACCCAGGCGTCCCATAATATATATTCTTATATTGTCACTTAGTTGGCATTTTGTGTTTTGACTTTGCTTATAGGATTTTTGCTATGCAAAAGTTTAAAATTTTTACATAGTCAAATTGATAAATATATTGCATTTGGAATTTTAGTCATGATTTGAAAAAATTTTCCATACCCAGTTTAAATTTATGAAAATTTTCAGGGCACCTGGGTAGCTCAGTCGGTTAAGCAACTGACTTCGGCTCAGGTCATGATCTCATGTCTGTGAGTTTGAGCCCTGTGTTGGATCTGTGCTGACAGCTGGGGAGCCTGGAGCCTGCTTGGGATTCTGTGTCTTCCTCTCTCTCTGCCCCTCCCCTGCTCGTGCTCTGGCTCCCTCTCTCTCCAAAATAAATAAACATTTAAAAAAATAATAAATTAAAAATTAATGTTTATTTTTGAGAGAGAGAGAGAGACAGAGCATGATCAGGGGAAGAGCAGAAAGAGGGAGGCACAGAATCTAAAGGAGGCCTCAGGCTCTGAGCTGTAAGCACAGAACCCAAGGCAAGGCTCTAACCCACAAACTGTGAGTTCATGACCTGAGCCAAAGTCCGATCCTTAACCGACTGAGCCACCCAGACTCACCATACCCGGTTTAAATATATCCATGGTTTCTGTTACTACAAGCATAATTTTATTTTTTACATTTCAATTTTTGATCAGTTTAGACAGCATTCTTGTGTATGGTGTGAGGAATGGATCTAATTTTGTTGTTTTTTAAATCTTTCCAGTACCAGTGCCATTTATAAATGATTCTCTCTTTGACCCTTTAAGTGAGAAAACATCTTTGTCATATATTAACTTTCTATATGTAGTTGAATTTCTTACTGGGATTCTATTGTATTTTAGTTGTCTATTTATGAGACATTCCCCAAGTATTTAAAAAATTTTTTTTATGTTTATTTATTTATTTATTTATTTATTTTTATTTTTTTTTTCAACGTTTTTTATTTATTTTTGGGACAGAGAGAGACAGAGCATGAACGGGGGAGGGGCAGAGAGCGAGGGAGGCACAGAAGCGGAAACAGGCTCCAGGCTCTGAGCCATCAGCCCAGAGCCTGACGCGGGGCTCGAACTCACGGACTGCGAGATCGTGACCTGGCTGAAGTTGGACGCTTAACCGACTGCGCCACCCAGGCGCCCCTGATGTTTATTTATTTTTGAGACAGAGAGAGACAGAGCATGGACAGGGGAGGGGCAGAGAGAGAAAGAGACACAGAATCTGAAACAGGCTCCAGGCTCTGAGCTGTCAGCACAGAGCCCGACGCGGGGCTTAAACTCACGTACCGTGAGATCATGACCTGAGCCGAAGTCGGACACCCAACCGACCAAGCCACCCAGGCGCCCCAGTCCCCAAGTATTTTAATGAGAGAGGCTTTGCCAATCTAATGCAATATCTGATAGGGCTTGTCCCTCCTCATACCTGTTCTATTTCTGTATTTCATAGCTATCCTTGAAAGGTATTTATTCCTTGCAAAATTTATGATCAACTTGTCCAGCTCAATAAAATAAGCTCATTGGAATTTCATTAAGTAAAATTTATAAATTACCTTAGAAAAAACTAACACCTTGGTGTTGAAACCTCCTAACTAAAAACAAGGGATATCTTTTCATTTGTCTCAGGTCTATTTATGTGTCTATTGGAGATGTTTTATAGTTCTATTTATAGGGATCCTGAACACTTCTTAAGTTGTTTTCTTAAGTGAAGTTTTACATTTTTGTTGGATTAGAGATGGTATTTTTGTCATTCATTGCATTCTCTAAGTGGTTAATACAAAATACAATTGATGTATGTATCTTAATTTTATAACTTGGAGCTTGCTGAATTCTTTTATTAAGTGAGTCACTTTTTATCATTTGCCTTCTGGTGCTTTTCAAATATAATGTCATGTTATCAGCAAATAGAGATAGTTTTGTATATTCTCTCATTCTCATGCCTTTGGTTTCTCTAGTTTAATGAATTGAATGCAGAAAAATCTTAAATAGTCATGAAGATAGTGCCTATTATTACCTTTCTTAAATCCCAGTGACAATGTCTCCAGGATTTCCCCATTAAGTAAGATTCTGGTTTTAGAACTGAGGCATTTATCAATTTTCTATCACTGCTATAACAAATTACCACAAACTTAGTGCCTTAAAACAACACATTTATTATTTTGCAGTCCTGGAGGTCAGAAGTCTGCAGTGGATCTCCCTGGAATAAAGTCAGGTTGTCAGCAGGCTGCATTTATTCTGGAGGCACCAGCAGAGTCAGTTCCCTTGCCTTTCCCAGCTTCTAAAGCCTGCTTGAGTTCTTTGGCTGATGGTATAGTTTCTTCAGATCTTTTTCTGAGATTTCTCTGACACTCACTCCCCTGCATCTCCTCTCTTTTTTTTTCTTTTAAGTTTATTTATTTGAGAGAGACAGAGAGACAGAGAGAGAGAGAGAGAATCCCAGGCAGAGCCTGCACCGTTATTACAGAGCCCGATGTGGGGCTCAAACCCAGGAACAGTGAGATCATGACCTAAGCCAAAACCAAGAATCAGATGCTTAACTGGCTGAGCCACCAAGGTGCCCCTATTCTTTTTTTTTTTTTCCTTATAAGGAAACTTGTTTATACATTGGACCCACCAGGATAATCCAGGGTAATCTCCCCATCTTGAAATCCTTAATTTAGACACATCTTCAAAGTATCTTTTGTCATTTAAGGTAACACATGCATAGGTTCTGAGGACTAGGGCATGCACTTTTGGGGGGAAATGGGTGTATTCTACCTGTTAGAAGGTGTGCGTGTGTGTGTGTGTGTGTGTGTGTGTGTGTGTGTATTCAGTCATATTAAGGAAGTAGCCATCCATTCCTGTTTTTTGTTAAGAGAATTCTCTCTCTCTCTTTCTTTTTTTTGTTTTTGTTCTTTCTTTTTTTTGTGTGGAGACTGGTCTATTCAAACTGGGAAGAGTTTTGGTAGATTATATTCTTGAAATAAATGACTCCTTTCTACTAGATTTTCAAATTTATTTGCATACATGTATTTCCTGTATAGAATTATTTACCCTGTGTCATTTTTATTAAAAAAAAATTTTTAACGTTTATTTATTTTTGAGAGACAGAGTGTGAGTGGGGGAGGGGCAGAG